>NC_056726.1:1797798262-1797850762 GCF_019279795.1 Protopterus annectens
TGACAAGAGAAAACCACTGACAGCACAACTGTCTGAAAAATAAGTTGCAAACATTCCTTGTCAAGCAGACTAAAAATATGACCATGAATATGCCTTCAGCCGCAGTATGTTCAAGAACAAAATATCTTCTGGCTTTTTTCCGATTAGGGGTCGCCACAGCAGATCATCTAGCTGCTCATGATTGGCAGTGGAGTTTTACAGTGTTGAGTTGCCAGCCCGGCACCCAACCTTACACAGAAGGCACACACACGCACACCTAGGGCCAATTTAGAGTGTCTAATCCACCTTCTGCATGTCTTTGGGATGAAACTGTAGCACCCGGAGGAAACCTACACGACCACAGGGAGGACATGCAGACTCCACACAGAAGGCACCCTGCTTGAGAATCGAACTGGAGAACCTCTTGCTGTGAGGTGGCAACGTTAACCGCTGCACCACCGTGGCCACCTGCTCAAGAACAATATATGAAATTCTTAATTTAAAATACTGAGTATCAGCAATGAAAAGCAGAACAGCAACAATGTATACATGTACTATATCAGACCTCTCACTTGTCCCCAGTTTTGCAGACTCTCCTGTTCTTTGTGAAATGCTTGATTTTCTGGTAAATCACTGATGATTACAGTCAGTAAGTAATTCCAGATATTAGCATTTCATACTTTCTATTGTTCAGAAATAAATATTGCTGCAGAACCTGCTATTCTATTAAATTTTGAAGTGAATTAGAGTAATATTTAAAAGCTATCACTGATTTTTGCCCTTTGTTCTCTATTGTATATCTTTTATGTAAACACTGAGATAATAATGTATCCACAGGTAGTGTGCAGATTTCTTTTAACATTTCTAGTTTTATCTTTTTGATACAAGTCAGACAGAGGTCTCCTGGTTTTCCCCTGACACACTTTGCCCAGCTTAGTGTTGGACTGTTGGATGATTAACAGAACAACATAACTTTTCCTCTCCAGATGGTTCTTAAAACAAAACAAAAACAGCATAAACAGCTAAAATAAAAAGAAAAATCACTTTCTTTCTCATCTCCTGCAAAGTGTAAAGAAATCATATAAAGTATGGCTGTATGCCCCTCTCATCTTGTGCTGCTAGCTTGCATTTTCCTCTCATACCTGCTTCCCTCACATTCACAAAATTAGCGCACTGCAGATGTTCATGGCTTTAGTGATATTCAGTTCTGGGCAGGTCAATGTTTAAAGACAATCATAATTTAAAGAGTGCATCTGGAATTTCAAGGCACCCTATTATTTTGTTGGAAAATTTTGTACATTCTGGCAAAAACAAAGCTGTTGAAAGGTATATCAGCAGCCCATTACTATTACATGGAAAATGGGAGGGGAGGAGGTCTGGCCAGCTGTAGTGCTGGTACCTTCTTGTAAAGAGAGGTGTACAGTATACAACATGTGGACCAGGAATATAAACTTGATCCTGAAAAACAGTGTATGCATTGAATCCTTCACTCCCTGTGCACAGAGGTAGGAATACAAACTGGAGAAAGTGTAGCCCTCTGCATATTTAAGCATGCATATCACCCACCAGGTGAAGTGTTATAACATCAAATAAAAATATCATGATTGATGTCTACCTAAATAACAGCCTGCCCCCCAATCAGCTATTGTACCAAACTCATAAGCACAGTATGAAGTTGCATGCCTCCATTCTGTGTACTATGAATGGCACACTGTGTGCCAGAAATGTGGCTCACAGATGTGCATCATACAAAGTAATATCTTTTTTTATGAATGACAAGCAGGAACCTATAGTACATAGTACATAGCAGTGCACTGTGAACCCCATTAAGTTCCATAGAGGTGCAATGCAGCAAAGCAGGGAATAGTTATTTAGTAGAGTACAATTCGTCTGTATTATTAAGTGGCTGTACCTTGTTGCACTGTGCTCTGCAGTCATGGCACAATGTGATTCATAAATATCTTTCATTCATTAATCATGTCAGTGTAGTTAGGGTTGTTCCAGTATTATTGTACTGGGGGGAATCTGATGCTTTGGGTATCTCTATTGATGGAAAATCAGCAGTATCACTGTGTTTGTGTGTATGTGTGTGTGTGTGTGTGTGTGTGTGTGTGTGTGTGTACGTGTGTGTGTGGCGGGGGTGTGAATGGTTGTAGCAGCAGGTTTGCCTTCAGCATAGATTACTCCTTTGTTGGTAGAGTGGTAGAATATTTTCCTACTGTGCAAAGGATTTTTTTAATTCAGCACTAGTGTGCTAATCAGCTCTGAGCTCTGGTAGCTGAGCAGCACATCAGCATGGAAGGGGTATTAGTGTGAGAATCATTGGTGTTACAAGCACTACACCATCAGCAGGCATGCAGTTCAAATTGTTTTAAGTTATCTCACCTGTACCAGCTCATACACAGAAGATACAGCAGTCTTTTCCACGTGCACTACATGCAAGGGGCACTATGGCCAGTCAGTGGAATAAGATTGCATACAGGGTCTAACCCCATTGTCTACCAGTCTCTATGAATCACGATGGGCTTTGGTGCACTGTTCTACTGTATACCAGGCCTACTTCACAATGTTCCTGAACAGAGCCTAATACGTGAAGGAAATAAAAAGAGGCCAAATAAAGAACAGAATAGTCTCCTTTAGAAATCTTACCTGCTTTAACAGCGTATTTGGACAGAAGTATGAGAATTAAATTAAAGCCCACTTGTTCAAACCCCACCCACATGCTCCATACATCTGAAGTCCTTCCTTGGTCTGTACTAGCAGTGTCACTGCTCTTCGCTATTCTTGCAGTTTCATATTATGCTGTGATACTTTTTATAGTTCTAATCCCAATCCCATTGATGCTAATGAACTGCTTAATGCTGTTTTTATTGCATCATTTGTGTACTTTATTTGCTAAGAACTACTCATTATAGTTTAAAATGTTCATATTTTTTATTGCCTTTGCTCAGCTTCCTAGTGCCCCAGACACCCTGTAGGGAAAGTCAGATTAATCAGAAATATAGATATATGGTTAGTTCTCTCTCTGCCCTTTATAACAACACAGCTACATTTCATATTAGACCAAATCAACAGTATCAGTTGCACACAGTAAAAGTAACTTGCTGCTCCCTAAAGCTATTTAGATACACAACAGAATTTGTATACCTTTCATAACTACTGCAGCAGCCTCATTTTTGTCTATATATATATATATATATATATATATATATATATATATATATATATATATATACACGGGTCTACTTCTTTTGACCAACTCCCATTTGCCCGACACTCATTTGCCTGAGACCAAATGACTGAAATGTCAGTTGCCTGACACTTCATTTGCCTGACACTTCATTTGACTGACAAGTATTATTAGCAAGAAAATGGAATATGCCCCCTTCCCCACTGTAGTGTGACCCGGGAGTTAGAATATATAGTTGGGGGGTGTGGGGGGCACAGCCCCCCACAAGGGGGGGTGAAGCCCCCCACTTACTTTTCTTTTACTAAGCAATATTACATCAAAAGTTAACAATATCATATGAAATGAGTGGGGCTTCCCACACCCCTCAGGGGCTGTGCCCCCCACACCCCCCCTAACTATATATTCTAACTCCAGGGTTCCACTACAGTGGGGAAGGGGGCATATTCCATTTTCTTGCTAATAATACTTGTCAGTCAAATGAAGTGTCAGGCAACTGAAGTGTCAGGCAAATGTGAATTCAGTCATTTGGTCTCAGGCAAATGAGTGTCGGGCAAATGGGAGTTGGTCAAAAGAAGTAGACCCATATACATATGTGCATGATTTGTCGTCAAATGATCAGAATGCCAGCATTCTGAATATCAAAATACTAAGGTTGAAACATGGAATGTCAACAATGTTCTGCAGATGCTTTGAGAGCCAAACAACTGCAAGTGTTTTTGCAGGAGAAGGGGGGCCCAGCTTATACCTGTCATACCCTCTGCTCATTATATATATTAGCTCCAAGACTGCACAGTCCTCAAGGAAAATTTCCCTTCCCGAGGGCTGTCAATCTCTTCTACCTGTCAACCATCCATTTCTTTTGACCAAATGGCATCAACCAAACAGGCTGGAGTTTTCATTGTTGGCTGGGTTCTTCCTGCATGGAGAAAGAAGGATTAGAACTGCTGAACCCCTTAAACATTGCTTCATAATTTCTATTTTTTTTTGTCACATAACTTGAGTTTTTTTGTCATAATGAGCTTCCAGTGCAAAACAGCATTTAGTTTTGATCAATATTTGTTATTAGCAATGCTGTACAGAGTCAAGAGTGTTTGTAAGGGTTATGAAAACAACCCCACATTCCACAATCCATGACCACTTTGATAACTTTAATTAACTCAGTTAGTACATTTGTTAAATATAATTTTCAGCCATTGTGAATGAAAAGTTTATGTCACTGCATTTATTGTTAGTACATAAGAACTCTCAAGTAAGTGTGGCAGAGACAAAGGGACTGGCAACTCACTTACTGAGACTAGTACGCACTGCAGTTCTGAAAAATATGTTAAAACTCGGGTGTGCTGACATAAAAAATGAATTAGATGAAAAGGAATCTTTCTTCAAAAGCTGATGGAATCCAGAGACTTTGCTGTGAATGGGTGTTTCTAGATTAAAGGATTACATCAAGATATGAAATTCAAAGCCTAAATTCCTTTCATAACATAAAGGGGCCCAGTGATATTGGAATCTGTTTCTGATGAAAAGCTGCTGGAATGAAGATTAAAAATTCCATGCAGGTGAAAGTCTGGCAAAGAAAACTGGAATTTGAATCAGAACAGACTGCATATAAATGGCACTTGTCTTTAACACATGGGAGAGATGAACTTTCAAGCCTTATCTTGGGAGATATTTTTGTTAGAAGCAGAAAGATGGAATAGAAAAAAACAAAACAAAAGGAGTAGAATTGTTCTGTTTTTGTGTTTCCCACCTTGTGTGTAAAAAGTTTCATGTCTTGGGTGCAGAGAAAATATATTCTAGTATGCAGTTAAAGATCAATGTGTGTGTAGCTGTGTGATATGCAATTCACCAGCATGAGTGTACTTTAAGAGACAGTAAAAAAGAGACACAGGATATGGCATAAATTAATTTTGGACACCTGTAGTCATTCAGGTCAGAAATTCTGCTAAAGTTCTGAAAGAGATTATAAGGAAACTTTATGCTGCTGAAAAGTGTAATCTCCCTGGAAGACAAAAGGATCATACTTGACAATC
The DNA here is from genome assembly GCF_019279795.1 of Protopterus annectens. Lineage (NCBI taxonomy): Eukaryota > Metazoa > Chordata > Ceratodontiformes > Protopteridae > Protopterus > Protopterus annectens. The sequence continues at coordinate 1,797,803,462 of NC_056726.1, forward strand.
ATGACTAGCTAAGAAATTCAGGAAGGCACATAAAGTCAATCTCCACAGCTATAATTATGTATTAATTTAACTTCTGTAGAAAAAGGAAGATTGTCCTATTAATGCAACTTTGAGTAAAGGCCAGATGAGACAGTTAGTGCAAATGAATGGGAAGACATTGTAGATTAATGCTGCCTCACAAGCTACAGCAAATAAAGTAGTTAGATAAATAGATGTTTGCTTGCTAACTACAGAAATAAATTAACAAAACTGTAGCAGTGCAATATGGCACTCTTGGACGTGAGACACACACACACACACACACACACACACACACACACACACACACACACACACACACACACACACACACACACAATGTGTAGACAGACATTTCCGTATAGGTAATAGGGTTTATCAAATTTGTTTTGCAAAGTGCAGGGAAGCCAGAAGTCATGAACATGGTTCCATAATCTTATAGCGCAAGATATTTTAAATCCCTCTTATTCCAGTTAGCTACTTTTCTGGATTGTTTTGAGGTTAGAGTAGGTATTCCCATTTGACTAAATATAGCTTGTGGAAGAAGATAGTTTGTTTATGCTTTATGAATGCAGTATTTTTTGGGCAGTTTGCTACTGTAGTTTCTAGGTAATTTTAAATTTTTTGTAGCATTGTTTATATATATATATATATATATATATATATATATATATATATATATTTCTTTTTGGATGTATTTTAGTAATGTAGCATGGTTTGTGTTACGATTTGTTATTTTATAGATTCATTATGCTTTCGAGTTACTTCAGAGAGTGAGAATCAGGTCACTTTTGCCTATAATGCCATTTTCTGATTATCTGGTTGTTATTAATATTTTATTTCTTTTTTTAGCTTTTAGTTTACATTTTTTTTCTAATATGAACAAATTTATCTGGGGTTGTTATAGGTGAGCAGATTTTTTTGCTGGAGCCTCTGCATGTATATGTTGTATGTGCAGAGTGTGAAATTACTAATTTACCTTTTACAAGGAAGTGAATGGGAGATGTTGTCTATATTTTAATGTTTGTCTTACTGGGGTTTCTTTAAAAGGGTTGCTATAAGTAGGCTTGTGTGTGTGTGCAAGTGTGGCTGTTTGCTCCACCTTACCTGATGCCTGTCTAACTCATTTAGACTGGGGGCCACCAAATGAACAAATCCCTAATGGACCTGTGCTAAATTTAGTGGCCTGTGTTAAATAAGAGATCAAGGTGCCCTAGTATGGTGCTTTACTAACAACTGAAGAGGACTTATTTATATGTTCTACCAACTGTTCAGCCCTCAATTTTTAATGTGCATTTGACATGCATATGTTTATGGGACAGTGTCATCGAGATCCATAAGTTACTACTAGTTATTGGCTGTATACCATTTACCTCATGTGTGATTATATTTTGACTGGAATTATCTGAAATTGTACTTCTGGATTTTAGACAGCAATATAAATATGGTGGGTTCAGAGGAATTTTAGTAGAACTGATGACAAACCAGGATATAGCTAAACTGTTGGTGATTAACTAAAGATGTAGATAAACTTTTGATAACCCCCCAGGATTGTAGATAATGCCAAATATATACACAGTTTACCATTTGCATGTTTTTAAGTCCCTAACAGTAAACCAATCACAAAATCCTTCTTTTCAACTTGAGAAACAATAAATAAATAGATAAATAAGTAAATAAACTCTTTCTCATCAGCTGCTATACTTTATGCCATACACAGAGTACTAATGCACTACAGTTCTGACTTCCACTTTATTATTGGCATTCGGAAATGAATGCTGTTATTGAATTTGCTTTCAAAACTGAAGTGCTTTAATACACCAAGGAGTGATCAACATTTAACAATCACATCCCCTAATGCTTTGCATCTTGGGAGTCTGAGCCTTTTGCCAGTCCCAGCTATGACTCTGGTTTTTAGCAAATTCTTCTGAATTTCAAAATTCACTACATATTCTTAATTTTATTTAAAGATTTTAGAATCTGGCTATTGCAGTAATACTGAGGAAGACCAGTGATTTTTTTGGACAGTATTAAATTTAATATCTGGTGTATATTTTCTTGTCGTTACTTTCAGTCTATATCAATCTGCCAGCTTTACTTAAATGTAAGGTAGGGCATCTTGAGTACTGTTTGTTTGTTTGTTTGTTTGCTCAGTTAACATCAACAGTGTGAGCACCATATAAAAAGGAAAACATTAAGGTATATTAAGCTTCTTTTCTTTCAATAACATACTTGGAGGAAATTCAACTAATACATGGATGAGACTAAATGAAAAAGTATCCTTTCATTATACAAGCCTACCTTAATTTAAGCAATAACAAAACTACTGGGTAACAATTCTTATTTTAACAGATAATCATATCAAAACTAATGCATTATGAATCAGGACACAAAAAGCTATCAATAGACAGTCAGTAAGCCTGTTTTATTAGGATACCTGAATCATTTAATACACCATTTTAAATGTATGATAAAATTATTTTTGGACCTAAACAGAGCCTAGCATTTTAACTACCAACAATATTATTTTACTGTGGGATTTCAGTGTCATTCTGGATGAAAATAACAGCAAGCAAGAAATATTAAAGGTATCTCAGAAAAAAAGAACAGTCTCCTTATTACCACATTTTTATCACATTATTTAGTGCAAGATGTCTGAAAATCATAGCATAACATTGATCCTTCACTTATAATTTGGTCTTGGATATAATAATTTTTGAAAAAAAAAATGAGTATATTATAATTTCCAGTACTCTTTTGAATTTTGGTAATGTTATTGATATTTTGCTCCAGCCATTATTTTGAGCAATTCATCAATTATAGCTAAACTGAATAACAGAATTGGATGAACATGACATATACAATTAGATTCCTCCTTTTAATATTGGAACAATAGGACATTTTATGAATAAAATGACAATTGAATGGTATATTTGCATTCAGATTTACCATATCTCCCATTTACAATCAATTTCATTAATTTATAAACTATTTCAAGAAAAAATAAATTCAACAATCAATTTTACAGATAAGATAAGCTATTACTTCAAAATTATACATAATCAATTATCCAACATAGCCAGGCTATTACTTATAAATTACACCAAATATGTCAGAAAAAATCAAAGTATATTTATTTAACCCAAAAACATGCTTTATAAACATGAAGCTAACCTGTATCCATTATTCCACTAATCAAGAACCTTTATTGCAACAGAGATTAAAAGCTTCCTGTCATCTTTTTAAATAAGAATTAAAATAAAAAAATGTAAATAATTATGTTACATACCCTGATAAACCAAAATAAGATTAAATTGTTATGAGCTCAAACAAGAAGTTCAGAACACTTTTACAATATATTTTATTCTGATTTCAGAACCCTTCATTGAGTTCTTAAACTTCATTTTTGGAAGAATGCTGTTACTCCAGCTATAACTTCTTATAATTGCCTTTTGATCTCAACTCAGTTAAGAATATAATACAAATATAACAAAAAATTACCAGGACAAGATGGTTTATCAACAGTTTTATTATATTCTTACTCTCTACTTATTAAAACAAATAATTGTTTTATAATAAACTGTGACTACAGTTAAGTACTTGTTTTGCTAAAATCATATTAATCTCAAAATTAGGAAATTACCCCAATAATACAAATAATTAATGCCTGATGTCCCCCCTAAATGCCATGTATGAAAATCTACTCTAATTATATACATTATACACTTTGTACCCTTGCTTCTTTTGTTCATCCATGGCTCAGTAAAATTCCATTTGATGTAGCCTTAATATCTCCTGTCACTCAAAAAGCTTTTGATAATACAAACATGGTCTTTGCTGTACTGAGTAAAATAAGACTTTTACTGTTGATCCTTAATTTGATTCAGTCCTTATGCTACTTCAGTCCCTCTTACTTAATGACAAGAATAGTAAAGTATCTTACCAACTTATGCAATTAAGACAAGGCTGGTCATTTTACCTTCTTTATTTTAATGGCCTTAGATGGTTTCAGTGAAGCAATAAATATTCATAATAAATTTGACAGACATTTAAGTAAGGTATGAACAGTAAATATATTCTATGCATATGATCTCCTTTTGAGTATATCAGACTGCATATCTTGACTTCATCATTTCTTTTCATTAGCTGACTAGTTTGATACTCTTTCAAGACAGGAATAATTTAGTGTTAGCAACTCGAGATATCATTTTCAAATTCAAATCAATATTGTTATCTGATATTAAAATAACAATCACTTACTTCATATGCTGGAACAGTTTAAAGGAGCTCTCCATTTTAAGAGAAGGCTCAAGAATTAAAGTGCTATAATCGGTCTTCAACAATAGTAAAAATGTGGTCAAAACTAAAAATTCTGTGCTCTAGGAAGTATTTTTTTTTACTTAAAAATTAAAGTGATTCCCAAAAGTTGTTTTCATTTAAAATTTTTCTTTTGCCACATTGGTTTACATGGTATGATAAATTATATTATAGAAACATTTTTTTATGGCTAGATGGCTCTATAAGGATGCCCTAGGATGTTGTCATATCAGAGCAATCCCACTGAGAGTTTAGGATTCAAAGCTCAGAGTTACACTTGTTCTCAAAATTGTTGGTAGTATGTAAACTGGCATGCATACCTTTCAAAAAGTTTATAATTTTTTTCCAGTGCTGCTTGGTTTATAGCACTGTCATCTTTATTGAATTTAATAGAATAGAAACATATGAGATTCACAAGTCCTTTATATCTATACCACTTTACTAAACAAAGACTGTGTGAAATATTTAAGCAGTTATAATTTTCATGGCTCATTTTTAATTAAATGAGTGGGTATTATCCTCTACCACTTTACTAAGAAATTAGCCTATTTCAGTCCATAATGCCATGCTGAACTATGGAGCAATGTTATAATGGCCACCCTTTAAGAAAATATGGTAAATCAGTTTCCTGTCCTTTTTTTCATTACTTGCTCACATTGAAAGTCTTAAAGAAGTTTAGAGAACAACAGTTTTTATATCAACATCCATTTTCTGAAGAATAAGAAACATGAAACTCAAATGTCTGGCATTACTGACTTACTGAAATTCTCTGTGACTTACAAGAAAATCAAACATTTTATGACAGGCAGGAAAAATTTAGAGCAAAATCAGATATGATCTGCAAAATCAAGGATACTTGAAAGATACCGCTGGTAAGATTTCTGATGGTAGAATGTAAAATAGCTTTTAAAACCTGTTTGATACTTTATTGTGCCTTATGTTCTGTGTGGTAGAATGAAGTTCAAAAAGCTTTTTAACCTGGTTTCCTTTTGTCATCGGATCATAGGATCATAGGAGATTACTAGGCTATCGACCCGGAGGTCATTTCAAGCTTAGCCATTTCATCCCAATGTAATACCATAGGAATACTAGTTAATACCCAAGATTGCATTTAGTAATAGCTGCCCATGTCCAGGAGGGTTGTGGGTGCTATTCCCAGTAAGAATATACTGTGGCCCATCTACTTGTCCAGGTTTCTGTTGAGCAGTATCATAGAGGTGCTCTGTTTCACATGAATAGGTATCCTATTCCAAAGACATGGCAGTCACTGTGAGATAAATCTGTCCCTCCAGAATGTCCTATTTAGGTTGCAAGCCATATTTAGGTCCCTGGACTGAGTAACCCTAGTCCCATTTCATTTATGGATATAAAGCAAGTTCATTAGGTCTGTGTTTGGGATTGCTCTGTAAGCCAGGCATAAGTCTTCCCTATGAAGTCTATACAATACAGAGTATAGTGACAGGGAATTTAGTCAGTCTGTGTATGGCACGTGCTGGAGTCCCTCGATCTTCTTAGTTAGAAACCTTTGAGGTCTCGCCAACTGCTGCAGGTGCTTTGTATGGTACATGCCGAATGGGGCATTGTACTCAATTATGGGCTGGATTAGTGCAGAGTGTAGAGTGGTTATAACCTCTTTTGCTGTCAAGGCAATGCCTTTACTAATCAAGTATGCTATATAGAAAATCTTCCTTACTACAATAGACACATGGTGGTCGAAGTTAAGGTTGCAGTCAACTTGTGATCCCTGGTCTCTTACCACTTCATGGGTACATAGGATATTGTTGTTGATTTGATACTGTGAAGGGACATTGTTTGTGCTGAAGGGAACAATGATGCATTTCTTTCCATTCAGTTTGAGCCTGTGACTAAGACACCAATCGTCGGTTTCTGTAAGACCATTCTGGAGTATACTGACATAATTTAGGGATTCAATAACTGCACCCAGTTTGCAGTCATCTGCAGACTTGGTCAGCCACAACCCCTTAGTTTTAACCTGAACTTCTGAGAAGTATATACCAAACAGTGGGGGGCCCAGCACTGACACATGTGGTACCCACTGACAACAGGTCTGCTGGTTGATATGTCATTGTTCTTTGCCAATCAGCAATGTCCATTGTCAGTCCCTAGCACAGAACCTGATCTTAACAGCCCTTAGGAGTGTTCAGATTGGGTCTCACACAAATTTAGCTTTTTCTTTATCTGGGAGGCTCCATGTATGACTAACATGCATACATGCACACATGCACACACACACACACACACACACACACACACACACACACACACACACACACATATATATATATATATATATATATATATATATATATATATATATATATATATATTTATATATATATGCATGCACTATCCAAAGCATTGAGGACCACAATGTGGAACTTTTAGACTTGCCCCCATACAGGACCCATGTTAGTTCCTGGGTTTGCACTGGTAAGAATATTCAGTATTTAAGATTTTTAGACATTGTGGTCTTCAGCATTTTGGTCTTCTATATTATGTTACTGGGATAGTGCATTTCAGGATCGCTAGCTTCAACCTAGTGTTGTAAACCTATATAAACTGTCTCAACTTAGACTATACCCTGCTTCATTATTGTCACTCCATAGCTCTTTAACTGAGAGGGTCCTGTCTGTAAAATGACAGAATACTTTGTCTCCATACTTATAAGTCTGCACTGGTGTACACCAAGGCTTTATTTTTGTTCCACTCCTCTTTAAAATCGTTATCAATGAACTCTAGACCTCTGTAGGTCCAGTCCCTTTTTTACAATGTATTGATGATTGCACACTTATATATGCTTCCAATAACTTGCCTCACCTCCTCTATATTACGTAAGAAGCATTTCCCTACATTTTGAAATGGCTCCATGATGCCCAGCTACTACTCAACCCCACCAAAAAACACAAAGGTACTGCTTTTTTCCCCAAATCACATATGTCTGAGATAAAGCAAATGCCAAATATTTTTTCACCCAACAAAATGAAATTGAAGTAGTCTCCTACACAAAACATTTTGGAATGATGATATATGTTAACCTTAAATTTGACCTGCATGTTCAAAATAACATAAAAAAGGCCCTCCAAAGTTTGAAATAATCTACAGGCATAAAACGTCTTTAGCAACAACATCAAAACCATTCTTGCCCCTACCTACATTTTCCCATTTCTTTTACACTGTGCACTCATCCTAACCACCCTTCAGGCTACAGTTAAAATAATGTGGAGGCATGCTATAATAAGATCTAAAAAATGTGTCACTAGCAAACAATACCACAGCTATCCATGTATTGCCCTTAAGGCTTTGAATTGACTCAAACTGACTCATTACTTAGATTGCATACAGCTTATTTCCATACACAACATTATTCACAAAGCCGATGATTGCCCTGGTTTTACTCCTAATCTGTATTCCCGTCACCCTAATAGACTACTTTGATCTAATGAACAGCATCTTCTCAGCATATATAAACCCCACAAATCCTATGTCCAAAGTCTCTACATTTCCTCTGTTGCTAAAAATGGAATTCTATCCCTCTGAGAATTAAATCTACCTCTAACCTCTCTAACTTCAAAAATCTACTAAAACACTACTACTGCAGTACCCTTGGCTGAACTAGTCCAGCCCTCCTTCCTTCCAGCATACTTCTACTATGTTCACAGAGAAGGAATTAGTAAAGGCTACTCCCTAGATAATGGACAAATATATTTTGCCTGGGCATTATTATCTATTATACCATGATCCCCCCAAAACGTGCACGCTGATTGGCCAGCGTGCCCGTTGTAAATCGAGTTATACTAATGGAAAAAGGTCCGGTCCCCCGGACTTTTTTCCATTAGTATAACTCTACTGTCTCGCTATGTTAAATGGGTTTAACATAGCGAGACAGCTTTAAAATAAGCAACGGAGATCTCCGTTGCTTATTTTAAAGCTGTCTCGCCATGTTAAACCCATTTAACATAGCGAGACAGTGTTTAAAAACAGCGGAGAAAGCAAGATCTCCGTTGCTTTTATGTCTCGCTATGTTAAATGAGTTTAAAATAGCAAGACAGTTTTAAAATAAGCACCGGAGATGTCCGTTGCTTATTTTAAACTGTCTCGCTATGTTAAACTCATTTAACATAGCGAGACTAAAAAGCAACGGAGATCTTGCTTTCTCCGCTGTTTGCTCACAACTCTGATGTACTGCGCGGCGCGGTACATCAGAACTGCCGCGGATGCCAGGCATCTGCGGAAGGGCAGTAAACAGGCATTATACCATGCCATTATTTAAGAAAAGGAATAGTTTCTTTTCTTAAATAATGTCATATAATAGCAATAACCACTTCTGGGTGTGGGTAATGCTAAATTACCACGGTTGGCTTTGTTTGGTACCTCGGGCTTCGCCCTCGGGACCAAACCACGCCAACCGTGGGTAAATTTAGCATTACCCACACCCAGGCGTGGGTTATTGCTATAGTCATCTCTGTTCCAGAGAGTGTGCTCAGTGTGTTTAATGTCATCTCTGTGAACTGCAACTTTATGGCAATGCTCTTTTACAACTTGTTAAACTTGTCCAGATATTTGTACTAAGTATGTATAGGTTCACACTGCATGAAGTGAAGGTGAAATTTTACTTAGTTAATATGTCATTCTTCTGTATTACGCTTTGTAATTTTATTTAACTGTAACCATATGATGTCACTGTGGAGCTTTTCCAACTCCAGGATCACACTACAGTGGGGAAAAGGCAGGCTCCTTGATCCTCAGTGTACCTCGAGCTTGGACAGATGAACTGCCTACACATTTAATCATCTAATTTAATACCTTCTCCTCTGCTGAAGACCCAAGGGATATATGCAAATGACCTATTAAGGATATATTACTGTTTCATCTTCATGTCCCTGAAACACTGGTATGTCTTAAGGAGTCATGGGATATATACAAATGACCTCTTAATTACATATCAGTCTGCAAGTGTGAGTTTTGTTTATTTTTTCCACATTACCAGCAGGAAATAGAATTAGGTTTCATCACTATTTGATATTGCCAAGCAACCCACTTGTGCTGTGCTAATGAGCTCAGAAAAAGGTGTGAAACATGTCATATAAACAGTTAGTGGAATTTGTCTTTATTGTCTTGAATGTACCAATAAAGACTTAAAAATTAAAAGTTAAAGTAAAATTCATGGGCATTCAGAAGCCATATAGCTGAAACACTGGTATATTTTACGAGATTGTTTCTATGTATCTCATGGTCTGCTACAAACACAGCAGAAAACTCCATAATCTAAGCATCTGTTTCTGCTCCAGCATCCTACATTGGAAAAGTAAAATCACATGCTTAGACACACACAATGTAATGACTGACACGTATTAGGATTCTGAAAAGTACCTTCACAGATTGATATGGCTGTTTAGAAACTGACTGAAACAGGGAGAAAAGAGCACGTCTTCCTGAAAACGAATATGATAAATCTGAAGATCATACTTACCTTGCTGCTCATGCCACTTGGGATACTATACTGTTAAAATACACATTTTGCACAAAGCAGCAAACTAGCTTGCACCCATATGCACATGTTCTGTCAAGAACTGTGCACTTCATCAGTATGCACAGCAGTTGTTATTCTTCATCAGTGATAATTTTATTATCAGTTAGCCTTCAGCAAGTAGTTTAATAATATATTGGATGACACACAATTTTCCTAGTATTAAAGCTTTTTTTTGTCTTGCTGTAATGTCCTTGCAACACAAGGAAAGAATAGGGAAAAGCAATAGTCATGATGGGATCCATTTGCAGACAGGAAAATACAAATTGCTGTGATTAGAATGATGACCCTCAAAGGATCCATTTCACTCACAACCAAGGCCAGAGGTGAAGACAAGGAGACAGATAATAACAAAGGCAAATACAATACACAAATAAATTATAAAGGAATGGTTAGGTAAACAAAGGAATATGCAGTCACAAAGGATTAAAACAAGGGCCCAGTAAAATGTGAATAAAATAATGGAAAATCCAGTCCTGCCACTGAAAGAAAACATTGTTTCTTAGTGACAGCTGTAGAATTCTGGTGAGTAGTCACCCTTAAGAGGGTAAAAAAAAAACATTTTTCTAGCCACAGGGGATTGATTAGAATTATGTGAGATATTTTCTCATATTGCCATTACTGGGACTCCTTCACTGAATGGGATAGGAGTTCTGCTCAAGAGTAACCTTATCATATCTGACCTTGTTATGATAAGTGATGAATTATGTATGAGGAATTATTATGTATATTATTATGTAGGGAGGTAAACAAATCTGTTTGAATGTCTCACTTCTATGAATCGATTGAGGAACATTCTGGATGCAATTCTGACTCATAATCCACATAAATATGTTGACTGAGACTAAGTCTTAGCAGATTTTGGTTTTCAAGCAAGTGTACAGACTTTGAGAATATGAAGACTGTACAGAGTTAGCAATGATTAGATCCTACAGGCTCACGGGCAGCTTGCACAACTGATTTGAATGGATACTCCCAGCTTGCTTATGTATTATATCACAGTTGCATTGTACTGTTGTTTGTGAAAGAATGAAGTATATACAGGTGCATACAGTTCTTGAACACATTGATGCAGTATTGTACAGAGCCAAGGAACCAGTACCAACTGTCTCTTGATATTACAATAATCCATGTGTAGCCTAACAGTAATGGTCGACAAACATGTCCTTAGGAATGAAAATTAAAGCTATGGAAAGGGGTTCTACACTTTTGTACATGCATATCACTGATAAACACATTTCCTTCATTATAGAGAGAACCTGGGGAATGCCACTTCCAAAGAATATGTGACTGAATCACAAAAACTGCTTTAGAAGATCTGAAATGTCCTTATATGCAGTGCTGCATTTTTTAATTGTTAATGTGATGACTGAACCTGTATTAGGATACTGGAAAGTAGCTTCAGAAATAGGCATGATTCATACCTCTTAACTTCTCAGTGCAAGAAATCTGGACAAAGCCAAAAATAATGGGGGGACAAATGTCCAAAACAGGGACAGATTTTAAATGTTGCTCCTATGAACATAAAAGGTTGACAGAATAAGAGGTTTGCATCATTATGTATTTTCTGAAGAATATGAAGTCTGAAACTCAAATGTATTTCATTATTTAGTATTATTTAATGACTTCAATTCTCAGTGATTTGCCAGAAAGCCACACATGTTATGTCAAAACATGAGGCAAAAATCTGGACATTCTCTGAAAATGCTGATAGTTGAGAAGTATGGCAGGATTGTTTAGGAACAAATTGAAATAGTGAGAAAACAGCATATCTGGGATCTTTTGAATTTGTAAACATCTTTCCAGAAAAGGTCAAGTACTTTTAGAAAACCAAACACAAACATATACATTCTGGAGACAAATGTTCTTTTTTTTTATTTTTTCTTATAATTCACTTATTTTGAGAAGGACAGTTAAGAACAATGGCAGGGCTTCAGTCAGGTTTCCATCAGGTAATTATGAATTTCCATGAAATATTTCAGAATATGTATATTCCTGAGTATGATGCATTGCAAGATGCCAGATGCAGATTGCCAAATCATTGGTATAGTCCAGTTTTACTGACGTCATTTTGCATAAAGAAGGCAAGTTTTGTATAACAGAAAATCTTGCAAAGGATACTTCATCCTTGTTAGCCTGTAGTCCTTCCTATCTTAACAGAACTATTTAACAATAGAAAAACTGACTATAAAATTATTCTTAAATGAGAAGCCTGTCAGTTTCTCTAGATTCACCCCATTCCACATTTGCATAGTCAATGATAGCTATGACTGATGATTTGGGTATCCACATCTGTCAGTTTAACATGTTTAGTAAAGTACATCCCAAAGTATTTAATAGAAAGCCAGAATCATGTGATGGACATTTTCTGTCAGTATCATCCATGACACCTAAAAGCTGGAATTTGGAACAAGTCAGCTACTGACATAAACGATCTTGTTAGCAGAAAGAATTTCAAAACCAGATTTCAGGATTACTTTGTAAATCAGAATAGTTGCATTAAATTTGTAGATACCACTTAATTAGATGCAAACGCCCTTATTATGTAAAGACTCTCATATACACATAATTATTCCTCCAGTCCTCTAACTGACATATAAAATAAATTTAGCATACTAACATACCGGAGTTACTGGGGGAAGTTATTCCTACAAAGGCAATGAGCAGCTAGCGACATAGTCAGCTAGGTAATGACACACATAACAACAGTCTTATATTGCATATATTGGGGTTGACTGTGATTTCAGTAAAGACTGCCCTGACTTCAAAGTATCTTTTAATAGTGTAGCTTTCTTCCTCAGCATTTTTCATTACTGGTACATTCCTTGATACTTGTGCTGTTACTTGTTACTTTAATTCCTTGATACTTTTGCTGTTACTTGTTACTTTAATTCCTTGATACTTGTGCTGTTACTTGTTACTTTAATTCCTTGATACTTGTGCTGTTACTTGTTTCTGTACTCATTTAAGTTCTTGCTACATAAGTTGTTATTCTGATCATAATTCTGACAATATGCTTACTATTGTAGTCATACACATAAAACAAAGCTTTGGGCAATTTTATTCAAGTATGTGTTATTTTTTCCATTGTAAACTTCTGGTGATGGCACAAAGCTTTCATATATACTATACTGTATGCATTACCTTGTTTGTGCTTAAAATATATTATCTAACTGCTGTATGCACTATCTATGGGTGATTTTAGTCTGTCATGGAATAATTAACTTTGCATAAGTTATTACTCAGACTTGTTGCTGGTGATGTACAATCACTTGCCATAGACTGTCTGTATCTGAAATGCTATGAGCCAAACTGGTAGTATATTATTTATTTTCTCCACTATAAAGTGAAAGTAACATTTTATGGAATTTTGTATTCTATTTAAGAATGCTAATTGTAAAATTGGAGACTATTTCCTTAGCTCTCTACTGAAAACTGGTCTGAACTCCATTTCTGACTGCAATCCTGTATGCACCCAAGCTGATAGTCTCCCATTGATGGGGGAGTGGGGTTCTGACCAGCATCACTCTCCTTCCATCCCCAAATCCCCAGCTCCCCTGCTCTTAACCTTTATCCACATACTTTCCCACCACCAAATTGATCATCTCATGGTATCCTTTAAAGTACCTACAAGTATTCATTTTCATTTAGCATTCCACATGTCTTAGTATTTGCTATATCCACTGCTAGCCAAATAAACACACTAAATGATCAACCTCACTACAGAAGTCATTCACGATAGCCACTGTTTCGGCCTAAAGATTAATTTATTCATATTACCCCTTCCTAATAAATTGCATGACTTTTTGATACCATGCAAGACTGCATATCTCTTGTTAGGTTTTGCAAAATAACTCCACAGATTTTAAATAATACTGTGTTATAAAAACATTTTACCCTCTGTAGACTATATCAAACTGCATATCTTCACAGGCTTCTTATAATCCCTAACTGAAGCAGTGTATGTACAGACTGCTCACTTCCTAACTACATATTGATACATCAATACCACTAAACCACCATTACTTACTTCTCTTTACTCCTTCCCCTATCTCTAGCCACCTCCAAGTTTACTTTCCCTAGCCGTCCTTAGCATCACCTTTCTGCAGAAACGTAGTGTCAAATAACACATTACTAATTAACAGAACACAAAATAAATTCTCTTAACCCTTTTCTAACATATCATCTCAAAACAAACATGTAGCAGTATAGCCATTAACTAAAGACTGCAGTTTACAATAGCACTATAGTCCAAACAGACATACATCCTCTAACCACTCAAGTAACACCTTCACACAAAACCATTCTGTAAATGCAGTTATAATCTGCACATCACTCATATGAACACTCCAACATGCTTATTTATAAACATCTCCTGTGCCCTTATTCCACAACCTCCATGCAAACCTGTATTTGGATTTGGTGGGACATCTACATAAATGTGCACACATACTAATCACAACAAATTTATATGGTCTACCTTATTTCTTCTCTCATTAAGTCCTGCCGTCTTGCTCTAAATTTAGTCGCCATATACTGACAACATTAATTGGAATTTTAATACTATTTATAAGACAGGGACAGTTATCTATACCCTGACCCATATAGCCTGAATGTGGCCAGTTTTAACATATGCAGCATTAGCAGCAAATGTGTACAACTACAATTATCACCCAATCAAAACAATCCCACGGCAATAGGAACAACCAAATCATTGCTCAGACAGTGCATTGCTACTCCTCAAATCTGTCAAAACCATATAATTTTTACTGACATCTGCCTTGTAAAAAGACAAGTTGGAGATGTTGTTATTAGTGCATAAAAACCACTTCCCCATTCACTCTGACTATAAAAAATATCTCCATCAAGGATATCAGTCCCAGGTGGTCATTAATGCAAAAATGGGTTGGCCAAAGTATTGATTGCCACCATCAATATACTCCTCTGTCATCAACTCATAAACTAGAATAATTCTGGAACTCCATACTTATATTAACCAAAGACCACAAACTTACCACCTTAGGGGATTTTAGCCTTGATTTCTTGGACCCCTACAAGCACAGGTAAATAGACTCACTTTAATGCATAACCTTGCACAAATAATTTGGGGCAGTACAAGGACAAACATCCCTGCAATACACTCAATATATATTTTTGGAACCACCTTCCCCAGAAATCTCAGTCTGTCAAGATACTACCAAACTGCCACCATGTCCATAATCCATTACTATCCTTAAGGTTATTCAGAACACTCAAACTACCCCCTATCTACATTACCACAAGAAACATGACATAATCCTCTGAAGAGACATTGATACAGGGGTTCAGACGTACTAACTAGTTTTATCCTTTAGGAAACCATTAACTCAGAAAAAGTTCTAGCAATATTCATCACTTTCCTCATACCAATATAAGGAACATTTTACCTACTAGAACTACATGACTACAGCTCACCATGTCCCTTTACTAATCTCCATTCCATCACTACAAATTAATGTTTAGAACCATGGGCAAGTGACTGGAAATCTAATCCAGTAAACATTGATAACTAAGCTTTTATAATAATGGTAGTAGAATTACTAAAATCAATAATAATATAGGTAAAGCCTCGTACTACAGAATGCTACAACAAAGAAGCCTTTAGCCAACCTAAGACCTTCTGGAATCCCCATAAAGGACACAGACAACAACACTTTTTTTTGTAAGTAAGCAAACAACAAGTTCACCCCACCAAACATCCTACAAGACATATTGGCCAACACCTGCAGTCTCCACAACCATCCACATCACCCATTCCAAACAACTAATAAACCAACTTTCATCAAACCTTTACAAGTCATAGTAGACTATCCTCCATTCTGCATCTTAACCTTAACTGGAAAGCAGGTCAAGGACTTACTAAAAACAGTAGACACTGGTCCAGCCAGACCATTCATCAACTGATCTTAAAAATGAGGTGCAAATTACTTGTCTTTCCTATATCACATATATTTAACCTTCCTTTAACAACAAGAATCCTGCTGCATTCATTAAGCATGCCACTGTCTTTCCCCTGCCCAACATCCCTACCCCAAAATAACATAGACAAACTACTTGAAACCAATACAACCAGGCACCTAATTGCCTCACTAAACACAGTATGTTCTCTGAGAGTCAACATGGATTTACACCAAAAAATACCACCACTATGGGCACCTTATAGCTCACTAACCAAATCTACTCAGATACAAAAAATGGTAGTTTAGTGGTACCATTTTTATAGACTTTAAAGGAGCCTTTCATTTATAACATCCTGATCAAGAAACTTAAAGGCTGCCAATTTTTAGGTGAAGTTTGTCTCTGGTTTGCCATCCTCTGCTGATATTTACCTTTAGGTCCAACAAAACCCATAACCAAACAGAGATCACCATTTCAGGTGTCCCACAATGCTCAGCACTTGTAACTCTCCTCTCCTCCCTCTTTATTAATGACCTGACCTGGTATCTATATAAGCTAAACCATCTGTTATATACTATTGACATAGTCATCTCCAGGGCACCCAACACACCTGCTGTGCTACAAATCATTCAGTACCTCTGTTTGCATGATATGGTAAATAGGAAAGTGAACTTGATTGCCCTGTCTTGTATAATATTTTTGTTAAGATATTTTATTTTTCTCTTGTTTTCCTAGTGGAGGTGGGAGTCCCTTTAGTAGTGTGCTTTCCATGTAGGTGCTTTTTCTGGCTAAATGAGGTCTCACTATGAGATACCACAGTTTTTAATCTTTGCAAACTGTTTATTTTTAACATCTCACTCTACCTGATGCCTGCACTTGTTAAATTATTTTTTGTAGCTTCAGACATTTGATCCATCCATGGGGAGTTCTTCAAGTAGTCATTTTGTCTTTTCTTTGAATAGTCAACTGACAGATTCTGTTCCAGTCCTACTCCTTCTGAAACTCTGATAAGAATAGGACAATTGTTGATAGGTATTGGAAAAAAGTGTTCACTTGTGCAACTTTGGTTTTCAGAATTTTGAATTGCTAGGTTCATATGTTAAAATTTCTTCTACAAATTGTGCAAGTAGGAGAAAAGTTTTATCTGCATTTTATTCTTGTGAGGAACGATCTGCTTTGGATAACTTTGTTTCTTCTTTTGCACATGTTACTACTTATTGTTTGCAGAGTGTGAATGACTCGATACTTCTCCCAAGGTTATGGCAACTGGTAATGTTTTAAAGAGGTTTGTATGGCTGCATTCTCAGAACCTTAAAGATGACATTAACAAATGAGAGTGTAAATTCTCCTTTGGGTAGAGATTTAGTATTTGGCCCCTCTGCTATGGATGTGATCAAAATGTGTGATGAAAGGGGAGAGCTGATCCAGAGAATTTTCAGCCCTCCTTTTACAAATTGTTGAAAGGATTTTCTTTCTCCTATCCACTTTTGGCAGAAAACAGAATAAAAACTTTCAACAGAATTCAGGTAAACAGACATTTAAAAAGAAATGGCAAAGGAGTTCCAAAAATAATTCTCTAACCTCTCCAAATCAAGGATATTACAATATTTCTGAATGACTATTCAAGAGACCTTGTGACTCACTCCCACCCTGGCCCTCTTATTCTTTCAGAAAGTATTAATTTCTGTTTTTCTCTTGGGCATCTGATAGCTTCAGACAAATTGATTCTAAATATCATTCACCATGGTTATAGATGGCAGTAGGAGGCAATCCCTCCTTTCCAGAGGGTCATTCTTCATCCTCTAGATCAGACTGTTTTGTTTCCACCTGTTCTTCATCACATGCTGTTTCAAGGACTGATAGAACCAATTCGTCCTTCACAAGTTAGGAAGAATTTTTATTCAAGGATGTCCCAAGTGCCAAAGAAAGAAAATGCTTGGACACCAGTTTCTGGATCTTTCTTTCCTAAACCTATTTGTGATAGTGCCCTAATTCAAAAATTATGTCACTTTTCAACCTGTTACCTCTTCTTTCTCTTTCAACTTTCCTGGCAACACTAGACCTATACAATGCTTATCATCATATTACCATTCATCCAGACTTCAGATGTTTCTTAGGGTTTTCTATGTCTGGATTACATTAACAGTTCTCTGCATTAAGCTTTGGAGTATCCACTGCAACAAGAGTGTTCACAAAGTGTCTGTATCCAGTTACAGTTCACTGCAGGCTACATAGTATCCACATATTTCCATATTTAGATGACTTGCTTAACTTTGGAAAGTTTTTTTTCAAAAATGTCAGGAATCTCTCTCTTAGTTGAGAGATCTCTTACTTGAGCAAAGATTCCAAGAGAACAGTATAAAGTCTTAATTGACTCCCTCACATGGGATTGTATTCTTGGGATGTCAATTAGACACCTCAGTTCAAAGAGCTTTTCTATCACAGGAAAACACAGATCCTTATTTAGATCTGTTTCTAAGGATGTCCACTCAGACTTAGGCCACTGCAAGGGAATACCTAATGATTCTGGGTCTCACGGCATCTATGATTCAAATAATACCCCTGGCAAGACTCCAAATAAGGAAGATACTGTGGAACTCAAAATCCCTTTACTCCAAGCATCAACCCACTTTATCTTTTCAAATCAAAATGCTGTGGTTTGTCAGAAGAGAAATCCTTTAGTGGAGACAACAGATATCCTTAAATCCAGGTCTCTCCTTTTCCCTCCCTGCTACAAAGCAGTTAATCAAAACATATGCTTCATACTTTGCCTTGGGGAGCAGTTTTATGAGGGATAAAATGTAGTGGTGTGGGACACCAAGAATAGATGTAAGCACATTAATATATAGGAGATACTTGCCATGATCAAGGCACTCAACTCTCTAAAACATCTTTGGGCCCACGACTTCTTCAAAATGTTTTCAGAAAATACCGCAATCATGTGGTACATCAGCAAGTAAGGGGGCCAGGTCATATCCCCTTTGCAAACTAGCCATGTTATCTTGGGATATAGATTCACAGCAAAATCTCACTCTACAGGTGTCCTATATTCCATCAGAGCAAAATTAAGTGGCAGACAAGCTGAGCAGGACCAGGACAGACACTCACAAATAGAAACTAGATCAGGGGGTCTTCCAACATTTGATCCATCTGTGGGGAGTTCCTCAAGTAGATATTTTTGTCTTTTCTTTGCACTGACAAGATTCTGTTTTAGGAGTCTGTACAAGAAAGCCCAGAAGACAAATGCCTTTTGTTTTCTTTGGACAGGACTGTTTCTGTATGCTTTTCCACCCTTTCAACTAATATCCAAGTTACTTCTGAAGGTGTAGACGGGATCCCCCAAGCTTATGTGGTGACTCCCTTCTGGCCTAGACAACTATAGCTTTCCCTTCTTTTGGAAGTAACCAAGGGCAATTACCACAAGCTTCTTCACATACTCAGTCTACTCATACAAGAACAGGGGTGTTTGATACAGTCCAACATCAATCGTTTTCAACTGACTGCCTGGATGGCAAGGTCTTAATTCCTTTTAGGCACCTGTTTACTGAGGATGTGAATGAGAAACTAATGGAGGCAACAAAGCCTGCTGCTAGAAAGTCATATATCAGCTAATGGAAAAGGTTTTCTAGTTGTTGCCTGTAACATAACTATCACCCATTCAGGGATAGTAGGTCTCTGGTTTTGCAATATTTGTGTGAGTTACTATCATATGGCCTTTCTTATTCATCTATCAAGGTTTATTTATTGGCCATTTCAGCATGTATGCCCATAGATCCTCCTCTTTAAAGGCAGTTTCATGTAAAAAATGTTCTCGAAAGGGGGTTTTGCATAAGAGGCTGCCAAGTAAACTGGTGGCCCCTCCTTAAGATCTTAATTTTGTGTTAAAGAAGCTAAGACTTATTCCATTTGAACCATCTAATCTGGCTGACTTGAGCTGCTTAACATGGAAAACAGTTTTACTGTTTGCTCTGACCTCTGCCAGAAGGGAATCTGAGTTGCAAGTTTTTATGGTGAGTCAACCCTATCTCATTTTCTATAGGGACAGGGCTTCTTTGAGAACTAATCCCTCTTTTATGCTTAAAGTGGTATCCAAGTTTAATTTAGGCCAAGATGTCCATCTCCCTGTTTTCTTTAATGACTCTAAAAATGACAAAGGATACTCCATACACTGTATGTCTACAGACAACTCAGGTACTATTTTGCCAGAAATGTTTAAGGCTATTACCTTTTGTTATACTGACAATAACAAATCTATTCTAGACAGGGTCAAGACCCTCTCTACTAGGGCCTTGGCTTAGTTTATGGCTTTTTGGAAAGTGTTGGATTCTAGAAATATTCTAGAAGCTGCTTCTTGGTCCTCCATATATATTATCATAAAACACTGTAAGTTTCATTCCTTCTCTGTGTCTAGCTCAAGCTTTGCTAGAACCATTCTCCAGGGGTTCCTAGACTCTCCTCCTTTCACCTCCCAAATTTAGTTAGCTACAGTCTTCTTCTTTCAGCTTTTCCCGGTTAGGGGTCGCCACAGTGGATCACCTGTCTGCTCATGATTGGCAGTAGAGTTTTACAGTGTTGAGATGCCAGCCCGGTGCCCAACCTTCCAGTAATCTACCAATATAGCTAAGGCTACTGCAGCAGTGATCAATATCAGAAACATTGAGCAGTTGTGTCACTAGTCACTCCTTCCCTCCACCCCCCTTGTTTTTTTTGGTATGTTTTTTATGCCAGAGTGTGGACATTTATGTTTTGTTATTCCTAGCATAGTCCTTTCAGGGCTCAGCAACACTCTTTGTGCTTACAGGAATGATCTGAAGGGCTTTGCACTTATACTTGTCTTTTTCTCAGCTCAGATTGAGCTGCTTGACAGTTTGGGTGAGTGGAAGGTACTATTGCAGCAATGATCATTTGAACATCTACTGTGATGGCAAGTTCAATTTATAGAGCTGTACTTTCTCTAATAACACCTACCCTGCAGACAAAATAAAAATGCTGATGATCTCAATATTCTACCTTTTGTTGGAATTCTGCTTTCTTTTCTGTACAATCACACCCCCAATTTTCCAGACTTCCTTCAATCCATATCACTGGATGCCTGCATATGAGGATGTAGTTTCCTAACTTACTATGGTGAATATTTTCAGGGCCTAATGGGAACTTAAATATACCAGCTCCTATGTGAGGTGAACAGATAATAAATGTGCCATATCAGTGCCATGTGGGCAGAGTTATTTACTATGTGGGTCCTTAATGTAGACCAAGTAGTACTTACCTCAAATGGGCATTTGAAAAGTTGTGCATATTCCTTAAGATTGAAGAACCCACATCTTCTTTTTACCTGGTATTACTAATTTCTGTTTACCTTATTTCACTTCCTGTCCCGTATAAAGAGTGTTTCAAGCTTCTGCAGGCCTGTGGAGCAGACAGTTGTTTAACTCTATAGAATGCTTTTGTGAAAACTTAATTTTAAGGGCATAAATACTCCTTATTGTGGAAGGATGAAGTATCTGCCTGATATCCACTTGTATCATTATGAAATCCTATCATGATCTTTTAAGTTTGAATAAAACCTTTCAGTTTAATAAATTTTAAATAAGCAGGCAGCGACTGTGTGCTGGCTACGTTCCAAGTCTGAATGAAATCCATTAGTATAGAAACTGGAAACTAATAATGAAGAGCTGTAATAAACATAAAGTGAACCACTGAGTATTGACTACTTAGCCTGAACTGATTTACACTTCGAGTGCTGCTTGAAATAAGTCCATCCATATATCAACCAACAGCATGCACATTTAAGCAGCAATGTTTATGATTATGTTTATTCATGCACGAGTCAATGTGGATTTAAGCACTTGTACACATTAAGTGGTAATGAGATAATAAATATTGCAATAAAGTTCAGACAAGCTATCAGCTACTTTTTCAGAATTTCATTATGGGAATAACTACAGAGTCATATGCACTGAATATATCTTAAAATGTTACATAAAAATAAGTTCTACCCATTAAGCAGCAGTGTGGTTAAATGTGAGAAGGTGTGCCTCAGCCTAAAAGCAGCTGTTGAATACAATGGCCACTGCAGTGTCAGGTCACTGTTTCGACAAACTGGTCCCTATGACCCTATCATAAAACATGTTATATGATAACGGCTGGATGGATATTGTTTCACAGGTAAATTTTTAGTAACAAAAGAACCACAGTGTGATCTTTTTTAAGAAAAGAACAACAAATACCCACATTGCAAGTTTACAGGTCTAGATTAGCAAAGAGCACAGAATGTAGCAAGTAAATACAACAGGAGTGGCATCAATATGCACTCTATGTGTTCTACAAAATAAATGTGACCCATTGATACTTTTATGCTGCCTTAGTTAAAATACACACACGCATCACCAATTAACAATTATGTAAATGATAATCATGAAAAATATGTAATCACAATGTACATTTTAAATTAAGATCACTTATTTGGTCATCAGGTAGAGTGAAAGCAGGATTGAGAATAGTTTACATTCTTCCTCACCACCAGATGCACAAATGTGGTTGTTACATGAGAGGTTTTAAAAGTGTAAATGAGTATGCATAAGATTCACTGTTATGCTGTGGTCGTTCAATGGATTTAATTTTTGTGTTCTCTGCTGTAGAGTTTAGAATTGTTTAGACTGGGAGATTCCATTTAGTTCTTAGCAAGATTTTTCACCAGCAGGGTGAGCTGCTTTGCTGGATAGATGCTTCAATAAACTAAAATATGATTTATTAAGTGAACCATGGCCTCAAGTGAGTTATTTGTTATAAAAACTCTGTATTTTCCGTGTACTGTTCCAGATTATGCTCACTGTTATGCATATGAAGGTGCAGGCTGGAATTCCTAGAGATATGCAGCATGCCTGTACAGCAGTAATACTGAAAGGTCTCCCTGTGCAAAGTGTCCAGAATCTGATTAGAGATGTAACAGACAATGAACAACACTGACATAGTGAAAGGCTACATGAAAAATAGATAGGCGGTGATAATAGAAAATGCACTGCTATAGCTATATACTAATGTCATTGCATTGACCATACATTGCTATTTAAAACACACATCTCTTTCTAATAATACCATATATTGATAGTAAATCTGTATCAGGTTAAAGTAAAACATTAACATTGCATGGCCTTTATATCTCTCACAATGCAGTGGGTTGTCATAAATTTGGTTTACTACACAGAGAAAGACAGATAAGTGTTTTAATTTCTTGATCTGATTTTAAATTCATTTTAACAGTCTGGATCTGCTTGAGCTAAGGTCTTTATTAATGTGTTCTGTGTACAGTTGCACTGTGTTTTTTTCTGTTTTAAGAGGTCTAACTGCTGTTATTAAGCACTAGTTTCATTTTTGTGTACTGAGTGTATGTCAGGCTAGTTTAGTACTTGTCTTTGCACTGGGTCAGTTCCAGGCCATTCAGCTCAGAGCTAAGGGTCTAATTGTTTTTCCCCTACCACCAACGCGGTTGTAGTTGTGTTCTTAAATCCAGTGTATCTGTTGCTGTCTGCCCTTTATAATAATATGACAAGGTAATCCCCTCCCTCCACCTGAATATTGGCTGTTGACAGTAAGCACAGACATCTCTCCCCTTAAACTACTCACCAGGCTAGAAATCACAGAAGTCTCTCCCCTTAAACTATTCACCAGGCTAAAAGACCTTTGATAAAATTATTTTGTATTGAGTGTACTGACACTGCCTGCACTGTTTTAGTATAAAATTAGTGAGTTTTTACTAAAATTAGTTTACTAGTTATTGCTGATGGCAGAAGAATGTTTCCAGGCTAGTTGTTTTGCATTTAAATTTAAATACTCAGTAGCAAGTCCATAAAAACACCATTCTAAACCGAACTCCGACAATTATAGCTACCCCTACCTCCAGAGTCATAGATTCATAGATTATTACTAGGCTAGCTGCCCTCATGGACCATTTGTAAGCCTAGCCTATTACCCCCTGTGAGAATCAGATCCTGAACCTTGTGCGTCTAAGGTAAGCACCTTAACCATTACACCACCTTCCCACATTCCTGTCAGTACCATGAACCAGCACTTCCCCACAACTTCTATAGCCAGCCTAATTGAGGTGGGTATCTTGTGACAGTGTAAGAATTGTTTCATGCTGTCTGATGGTCACCTATTACTCAAACAGCCTAACACAGTGTGTGAGAGATGTACATTTATAATATCCTTGGAGGCAAAAGTCTCACACACAGTAAACTCAGACACCAAAACTGTCAGCAATACACCACACAGCACATCTCTCCAAGGCCATCAAAATACACATTATCCATTGTATACAGCAGTTCTAAAGATTAACTTACCTAAACCTCAAAGATCTGCAAAACTCAACACAGGTACAAAGCACACTTAGCATATTGTTTACTTCTTCACATAGCACAAGGAGTCCCAAAGATGCAGATGCTGAGCTCGTAAGGCAGGTATCGACTCAACCAAACATTCTTGCTATAGTAGACTCCATTGTAAGACATACAGATGTGCTTCTTACAAGAATGAGCAAGAAAGATGAGACAGTTTGTTGCTTCTCTGGTGCCAGGATTCATCAGATCACACATCCACTCAAGTCCTTGAACAACAAATGCCAGTATGATTCTGTCATATTTCTTGCTGGTATCAATGACTTCAGGTGTACCTTGCTGGAGTATATGAAGAAAGACATGATAGAATTCTCAGACTATGTGTCCAAGCCAGGTGTATGCCTAACACTAAGCAGCACTCTAATTGCTCCAAGGATGATGTTAAATAAAATTAAAAATTCAATACACAGGAGGTTCAGATTCAAAAGTTTACTAGTGTACACCAGGAGGCAAAAAACCATACAAGTACAGAATTTTGTCTGACATGAAACAGGAAGCACACAATTTTATATAG
Source organism: Protopterus annectens (assembly GCF_019279795.1). NCBI lineage: Eukaryota > Metazoa > Chordata > Ceratodontiformes > Protopteridae > Protopterus > Protopterus annectens. The sequence goes on from NC_056726.1 coordinate 1,797,828,192, forward strand.
GTTTAACATTCAAGCTATGCCCACCTTACTGACGTGACATGTCACAGGGCATCTACATCACTTTAGCTTACAAGCCTCTATTCCTTTAATCTGCTGATGCAGTATATTTAAAAAAACTTTTCCTCTAGATACAATACGGCCTTGCTATCCAGCTGGTCAGTCATAATGTCTTTCTGTAAAGTTACTTGTTCAAGGTTTCATATCAGTTCGAATACAATGGCAGCTTCAGTCTTTTAATGTATGTCTTTGCTCTCTGTTATACTTTCTCACACAGCTGCGTGCTATCTAAGTAATACATATGCAAGGCCAGATCATCCCAACAGGAAAGAGCAGAAGATTTCATTATTTCACACATTTAATTTCCTGACCCAGCAGATAATCACTTATGAAAAGCATAAACATTAAAACTTGCTAAGCTAGCATTCTGCCAGGGTCAGAGATCAGCTTTTGCTTCAAGCCACACTGCAGTTTCAAAACTACTTCACATTTAGACATGAATTAATTTTACTACTATATGATTAATAGAATAAAATGCATTATATACTACTTTGCTTTTAAGCTAGCATTTCTCATGTATTCAAATACACATTTTTCTAACATTTTCCCCATTAATACTTTTTATTCTATTTTGAGGTATGCATAGTGTCATTTCATCTCCTAGCCTTTTCCACTCAGGATTTTCAGCTAGGTGAGTCATTCAATCTATACTTCAGAAAAAGCGTCATCTGAAATCAATCTTTCAATTTCAATATCTTGGTAGAAAGTTTCAGTAACAGATATATCAACACAATCTTTGATTAATCTTTTCATGCAGGGAATTCCACAGCAAACACATGCTCCTATTAGGAGTATACTCACACAAATGGCAATCAGAATATTAATTAGGATGGAACCCCACCCCCCCAAATAGATTATGGAAAAAGTCCGTCAGTGGGTTTGGGCCTGGTTCAGTCATGGCTGATACTTGCTGAATTACCTCTAGGTGGTTATTTATCTCATGACGATTGTCAGGAATAAAAGCACAGCATTCTTCTTTGATAAGCGCACACGTACCACCTCTCGCCACTAGGGTGAAGTCAAGAGCTATCCGATTTTGTAGCACAACAGTTCTCATTGCATTCAGTTCATCAGTCACTAGTTCTAGGGCAGAAAAAGTTGCATTACTCATTACTTCGAGAAGTTTCGACAACTTCCTCAGCTCCCAGATCGACTTGACTGCTCCATAGGCTGGGAATATTCCTGCCCAGGATATAACACTGTCACGCAAGTCCATATGAGTCAATTCGCTTTTGTCTTTTACTGAATTATGATCTTTCCAACCAGCTTCGATCTTCCCAACTGGATTCACAGGTTTCTTAACTGGACCTTCGGACTTTTGAGCTGTTTCTCTTACATTCCGTATCTTACCCAAAGGTAATTCTGCAGTATGTCTTATTGCCGGAACCAAGTAACCCAAAAAACAACTGCCGGACCAATTCTCAGGTAACCATTTATATGCCTTTTTCCCACAAATAAAATAACAGTTTTCTACTTTAGTACTAATACGCATTAGCCCTGCATGAAACATTTTCTGATCTATAACTGACAATTGTTTAAACAGAACTGGATTTTTTTTAATGTCACTCATAGTTGTTTTCAATGAGTTCAAATACGAGTCATAATTAGTATTGCAAAAAGTATTGCCATTACTATTCTTAATATAACATCGGTAAGAAATAGTTATGTTACAATTGCTCCAGCCCACCTGGAGAGTGTCATTTTTGAAGAAACATACAACTCCTTTTTGTGTGATAGGTAAAAATAAAGCTATTTTGTCCTGTGATCTCACAGTTCCTGTGTCGAAAGTAAATTCTCCCAAGTCTCATTTATCCCCAAAGGGACAGCAGACATTATCAGTCCTCCATATGCTGTTGGTATAGCTGTACAAACCCAGCAATTTGAAATGTTCATAGTCTCGGCATATACACGTTTCATGGCTAGGTATGTGTTAAAGTTTGGATGCCAGTCTATAGACGTTTCATCACGCCTTCCCACTTTCACTTGTGCGGTTGTGTGCAGGATAAACCACAGCAAGAGGAAAATTGTCACAATTACAGTTAATAAATGTACACACAACAAAATGATTATGCAATATCTCTGGGGTTGATCTAAACTTCTATTCACTTTGTTTTTGGCCATCTCGGTCTGGTTGTATATCAGTCACAAAGTTTTTATCAAGTTGAAAGTTCTTTACCGGTTTATAATGCGTCAAATGAACCCAGGACGTCCTCTCAGCCACTCTGACTGCAGTAGGCATTGCCAACAGAACCTGGTATGGTCCCTCCCACTTTGGACTTGCCCAATTCTTTCTTTTCGTCACTTTCACCCAAACATATGTCCCAAGAACCATGACTGCTTCCACCAGTCTGGTCTGTTCCTTATCTGAAAAAGAGTTAAACTGCAAAATAGATTTATTTGTTAATAGTCTCCTCATATAACTAGCTAATGAACTGTCAGCCTCTTGCTCTGCAGGCATGAGAGCTTTCCACTTAGGCACATAATATGCTCTCCCAAAAAACATTTCAAAGGGAGTCAAACCCTTTACATTTGGAACCGTTCTCATACTCAGCAGTGCTAAAGGCAGACAGTATATCCAACTCTTTTGGGTCTCCTCTACTAGCTTCCTAAGTTTATTCTTTAGGATACCATTGTACCTTTCCACCAGTCCTGCTGACTGTGAGTGGTAAGCACAATGGTTCTTCAAGGAGATACCAAAAAATCTCCCAAGCTGGTGAATTGTTTGATTCACAAAATGTGTGCCATTGTCACTATAAATCCTTTCTGGAATGCCAAATCTAGGGATTACTTATTTTATCAGGGCTTTTGCCACTGTTGCTGCATCCGGGTTTTTGGTTGGAAAAGCTTCTACCCATTTAGAAAACATGTCTATAATAACTAAACAAAACTTTTTCCCTTCACATTTATTCAACTCTATAAAATCCATACAAATAGTATGGAACGGGTATGGTGATATAGGAAAACGTCCTTGCTTGGTTTTAAATGCCCCTTGTGCATGATGCTTGTTACAAGTATGACAAGCTGCACAAAATTTTTTTGTGTAGTTTATGTATCCATATGTTTGGAATATTCGATTTACTAACTGTACCATCCCCCCTGTTGAGACATGGCACTGCCCATGGCTCAACAAAGCTGCATATCTAAATAAATTAGACGGTAATATCGTTTTTCTTTCTTTGGAAAAGTACAGTCCATTCTCAAGAATTGCACCTCGTTTCACCCATTTATGTTTTTCTGCTTTTGTAGTAAGCATCTGCATTGTTTTTAACATGTCTAAATCTAAAATCTCAGAGGGTTGTAATTCCTCATTCAGAAGTAAAGTTTCTGAGTCTGAGGCTGCTTGCTTTGCAGCTGCATCAGCTCGTGCATTACCTTTCGAAATCTTATCCTGTTGTTTTGTATGAGCTACACATTTACAAATAGCTACTTTGGTAGGTAACTGAATAGATTCTAATAACTCCATAATAAATTGCGCATGATTAATAGGTTTTCCACTAGATGTTATCATTTCTCTGTTTTTCCATTGTTGTGCAAATACATGTATTGTAGAAAAAGCATACTGACTATCAGTATATATGTTCACACACTTGTTTTTTGCTAAAGTACATGCTCTCATCAAAGCTATCAATTCCGCTGCTTGTGCAGATAAGTTGTGTGGTAAGGATTGAGCTTCTAAGATTTCAGTGTCTGTAACTACTGCATACCCTACCAGATTCTTCCCTGTAGGACCCCTTCTGCATGAGCCATCCACATAATATGTCACCTCGGCATTATCCAAGGTCATATCTGTAAGATCTTGTCTAGGTAAAGCTAACTGTTCAATTTCCTGCAGGCAGCTGTGTGGTGTGCCCTCCGCAGGAGTTGGAAGTAATGTTGATGGATTCAATGCTGTACATCGTTCAATTGTCATATGAGGTTGGCTCAGCAGTATAGTCATACATGAAAGATGTCTAGCAGGAGAAAGGTATGCCATTTTCTCTTGCAGTAAAATTATTGCAACTGCATGAGACACTCTCAATGTGAGAGGGTGGAATAACACCACTGAGGCCGAAGCCTGTACTGCCATTGCGGCTGCAACTACTGTTTGTACACAGTAAGGCAAAGATCGCGCCACTGGGTCTAACTGTGATGAATAGTAGGCTATGGGGTGTTGCTTGTCCCCATGTTGTTGCGTCAATACTGACGTCATGTACCCTTGCTTACAATCTATGGTCTGAAAGAACCGTTTGTGATAATTTGGAAGTCCTAAAACTAATGAAGAAGCTATTAACTGCTTCAACCTGCAGAAAGCTGTTTCTGCTTCGGTTGTCCATTGTAAGATATATTGTGCTGCCATTGGTGCCTTATATATCAAGTCAGTCAGTGGAGCAGATTCCAAAGCATAATTTGGTATCCAGCTCCGACAAAAATTAGCTGTACCTAAGAAAGACATCATTTCTTTCTTGGTCGTTTGCTTGGGTGCTTGCAAAATTGCTGTTTTTCTTTCCTCATTTAGTATTCTACCCTCATTGGATATTACTTATCCAAGGTATCTAACTTGTTTTCTCCAAAGTTGTAACTTACTTTTGTTTACTTTGTGTCCTTGTGTTGCTAAAAATTTCAGTAATGCTACAGTATCCTCCCTGCATTGTTGCTGGGAGGGGGCTGCTAGCAAGATGTCATCTACATAAAGTAGAATTTGACTACCTCCCGGTGGAGTAAACCCTGCCAGGTTGCTAGCCATTTCTTGTGCAAATATTGTTGGGCTCTCACAATATCCCTGCAGTAGTCGAGTATACGTATACCTTTTACTCTGAAATGTAAATGCAAACCAATATTGACTATCAGGATGTATAGGTATTGAAAAGAAAGCATTGCTAATATCTACCACAGAGAAATAATTCTGTTGTGGTTCTAAATCGTTTAACAAGGTATGTGGGTCTGGCACCGTAGGTGCTCTAGGTATTACTGCATTATTTACAGCTTGTAAATCTTGTACCATCCGCCATTCCCCATTTGGTTTTTTAACAGGAAATAGGGATGTATTACATGGTGAATCAGGAGATTCTACCAGTACTCCTTCTTTGAGTAATGCTGCTATTATTGGCTTAATTCCTATTTCTGCATCCTTTCTCAAAGGGTATTGTCTTTTCTGTGGTCTAAAAGCTGACTTTGGGGTAATTGTAACTGGTCCTGCTGTTCGAATAATTCCTACATCTGACTTGCCTGTTGACCAAAGAGTTGTTGGAATTTCACATAAGGCCTTTTCTTCTTCTTCTAACAAAAATGCTAATCAGCTGTCCTCGCTAGATTGCAAGTGTACAGCTGGATGTGTCTGTGTCAACCAATTCAGTTTTTGTTTTTGTATCCCTTGTTCTGACAGTTCTAAATCAGTCTGCTTCTCCCATCTTGTTACTTTTTCTCCTAAATCTGCCCATTTAACACTTTTGTTCTTTGTCAAGCTGACATGTGGCAACTGATTTGATCTATACAATGCAAGGAATTCTTGAGGTAATGAACAGCTAACTACACTGTTCCCCTCAGTATCCCAGTACAAAGTACGCAAAACCAATCTAGTTGCACGATTTCTAAACAGTTCTTGCTCATACTCTCTATCAGGTCCTGGTGTAGTACAGTAGTATAGAGTACAGTGTAACAAATGCTGTCGATCAGTGTCAAGGGAGGGGGCTTTACTGATGGCTATGTTCATCAGCTCCTCGGTCACTGCCCCTGGACCAGTCGTGACTAGGTCCTGGCTGTACCAATAAAAGGTGTCACCCTCTGATCGCACTACAAAGGTATCCATTTGTCTCTGTGCCTCCATACCTTGTACAGTTGGAACTACTGCTATGCCAAATATCTGCATAAGGTCCCTGCCCAATAGGTTTACTGGACACTTTGCAGAAACAACTATTTTACTTCTCTGGGTCATACCTGAAACAGGGTCAGTTATTGCTATATCATGGGAAAGTGGTTCCCTGTATAGCTATCCATTTGCGGCTTTTACTAGTTTATAATCAGGTGATTCTGAATGTTCTGGTAACTTGGAGAGGTGTATCAAAGTCTATGACGCTCCTGAGTCACACAGGAATTTGACTTCCCTTCCCTCCACCAGAAGTGTAACTTCCGGTTTCCTATCTGCCAAGTAGAGCTCTAAGCTCAATAATGCTAAGTCCAAAATTTCACTTTCTTCATCCTCCATATCTACTTACACTTCCTTTACTACTTCTATCACATTTACATTTGTTTTCTGTTCATTAACTTTTCCTGATGATTTCTGACTCTTACATGATGTATCTTCACTATCATATAGTCAGTCCTCATCTCCCTTATCTTCTGTAATTACCTTTTTATTTTGCCGACAATCCCTTGCTAGATGTCCTTTTTTCCCGCACTTGAAGCATTCACCTCTCTTTTTCCTTTCTTCAAAATCTTCTGATCGTTTGTCAGACTGTTTGTTTCCCTGGGTATTTTTCTTGCCCTTTTTACCTGACTGTAATACAAATACTTCAGCTCCGTCTTCAGCAGTGAAGACTTGCGCCTTATTTTTCTTTTTACTATTATAATGTCTCTCAGCATGTCTAGCGTATTCGAGTAAGGCTTGTAGCCTCCCTGCTCGATGATCTATCATATGCTTCATAATGAAGCTACTAATAGGTGCAATGCAACCTTTTAAAAATGCATTTTTTAATTGTTGTTCATACGGGGAATCAGTTGTTTGGTTCTCAGGAACCGACATACCGCTATGATTATTAAAACATTCTAATAATCTAGCATAATATCCATCTATTGTCTCATTTTCCTGTTGTATGCCTTGATTAATGCAAGTCCAGTCTGCTCTAGGTTTCCATTTCTCAGAGATTCGGTCTGTCAGACCTTTCACTCTGTTGTCTAACTCTGCGTCACTATGTGGGAGTGGTCTGAGCTCTGCATTACGAGGATTCCAGGTGCCACAAATCATGTGCCAATCTGGACCTATAATTTGTCTTACTACTTTTTCTACTTCTTCCCCATTCAAGTGGTAACTTAACCTCATGCCTTGTAAATCTTCTAAAAATTTCGTAAAATTAACTTTCGGATGGGGGATTCCCTCAGTAGCCTTCCGGATGTCTTCCGGTGTCCATGGTCTATATACTAAGAGTGTTGGATCCTGCCTTTCCTGTCCTGCCTGAGGATTTGAAAGTTCTATAAGTGGGCATATTTCTTCCTCACTCTCATCCTGTAGATTTCTCTCTATTTGGTATGATTCTGTGTCCCTATGTGTTTTACGTGTTCGGGACCTAGTCTCAATAGGATCTCTAACAAATAATTGTGGTTTTGCTGAAACTTCAGGATAACGCGGAGGCGGACCAGCTTGTCCACTCGCTTCATATCCTGAAAAAGGTAAGGGAGGGGGTAAGGGAGGAGGAGCTGTCGCTATTACCAAGTTATTATCCTCTTTGTCTAAAAATAATGTTTTTGAATTTTTAAGCTTCTGTTCTCTACGATTTGCTTCCTCAATCCACCTGTGTGCTTGAGGAATGCCTAGTTGGCATTGCTTTTTTGCCTGACCTCCTGCATCAGATTTAAGCTGTTTAAGGAGTTTAACTGGTGAAGGTTTATCTAGTTTACCATCAAATTCATATTTATTAACCCATTTCGTATAATACCTAACGTTATCAGAACGTTGTAATTGCATGTATTTTGCGTCTTCGGTTAGGGGCGGATCTCGCGAGGTTTTAGTGCACTGATTACCCATGTCAAAGAAAATGTTACGTAACCCTTTTTTATCACGTGATATCAAGTTCTTAGTTCCTGTTTACAGTTTATCTAGAATAACTGCCTACCTTATTCTGTTACCCTGATCTATGAGCAAATATACAGTACTTCCTTTTGTCCCTGATCTGCAAAACAAATCTTGACAACAATATACTGTAACCTAGTCCCTGATCTAAAACAGAAAAAAGGCAAATTCTTCCTACCTGAGCCTCCGGTATTGAACTGTTCGAATGTCCACTCTTCGGCCACAGATCAGAAAGTGGCCAGTCTCTTTACACGACAATTCAGTAGGAGGTCTTTTCACCCAAGAAGAACCATTTCGGTAACTTCTCCTGCGCAGTATTCGGCCACCGGTAGACTCTGATCTGCAGCTGTCTGAGGGAATTTTCCGTCTGTGAAGGACCAAACTGTTAAATAAAATTAAAAATTCAATACACAGGAGGTTCAGATTCAAAAGTTTACTAGTGTACACCAGGAGGCAAAAAATCATACAAGTACAGAATTTTGTCTGACATGAAACAGGAAGCACACAATTTTATATCGGTTTAACATTCAAGCTATGCCCACCTTACTGACGTGACATGTCACAAGGCATCTACATCACTTTAGCTTACAAGCCTCTATTCTTTTAATCTGCTGATGCAGTATATTTTAAAAAACTTTTCCTCTAGATACAATATGGCCTTGCTATCCAGCTGGTCAGTCATAATGTCTTTCTGTAAAGTTACTTGTTCAAGGTTTCATATCAGTTCGAATACAATGGCAGCTTCAGTCTTTTAATGTATGTCTTTGTTCTCTGTTATACTTTCTCACACAGCTGCGTGCTATCTAAGTAACACATATACAAGGCCAGATCATCCCAACAGGAAAGAGCAGAAGATTTCATTATTTCACACATTTAATTTCCTGACCCAGCAGATAATCACTTATGAAAAGCATAAACATTAAAACTTGCTAAGCTAGTATTCTGCCAGGGTCAGAGATCAGCTTTTGCTTCAAGCCACACTGCAGTTTCAAAACGACTTCACATTTAGACATGAATTAATTGTACTACTATATGATTAATAGAATAAAATGCATTATATACTACTTTGCTTTTAAGCTAGCATTTCTCATGTATTCAAATACACATTTTTCTAATAGATGATGCAATGGCATGAACAAAAAATAATTGGCCTAGTTTTTGGTGTCATTCAAAGGAGATCCAATATTTGTCAGCCTGGGACGATATTATCAGCAGACCATGCTGCTTTGCCAGGCTTGGCTGGCATCTGTCCTTTCTAGGGTTTTGATTACTGGCAAAGATATTGTCAACTCCATAGTGCCTTTTTATAGGTTCATAGGTTGATACTAGGCTATCTGCCCTAGGGCATTTATAAGCCTAGCCAGAGTGTGTTTGGCTTTCGCTACCCTTTTAGATTAGTTGACTGTGCCTCTGTATAGTAGGTCACAGAAGATAGTGCTTTTAAGGTTAGTTTACTATGCCTCAGTCTAGTAGGGACACAGAAGAGATCCCAGGGGTAAACCTACAATCTCTCATCCACTCATCAAGATTTCTCTTGAAGAGGGTCATTGAGGGGCTCTGCCTAACATGGATTGGGACTTTGTTCCAGAGTGAGGGGAGCCTCTGGGATATGAATCTGTCCCTCCAGCATGTCCTATTTATTTCTATGCTGAGGTTTAAGTCCCTGGAGCGTGTAGCTCTAAGGGATTTGGATTTTCTGAGATGGAGCATGTCCATTAATTCTTGTTTGGACATGGCTTTTTACGTCAGGCACAGATCGCCTCTGAGAAGGCGGTAAGAAACTGACCAGAGCTGGAGTTTCTTTATCCTAACTGCGTAGGGCATCTGTTTGAGTCCCTTGATCCTCTTGATGAGGTACTTTTGGGGTCTTTCCAGTTGCTGCAGGTGTCGGGTAAGGTACATCCCAAATGAGGCATTATATTCAATTATGGGCCTGATGAGTGATGAGTAGAGGGGCACAATGACCTCTCTTGATCTAGATGTGAACCCTTTTGTGATAAGGTGGGCTATATAGAAGGTTTTTCTAAGCACTTTGGCAACGTGATTGTCAAAGGAGAGATTGCTATCTACTTGGGTCCCCAAATCCGTAATTATTTCTTCCATACTTAATGGATTACCACCTATGTGGTAATTTGTGGGCACTTTGTTTTTCCCAAACGGGATGACTGTGCACTTTTTAGCATTTAGCTTTAGGCCATGGCTCTGGCACCAGTTATCTGTCTCTGTGAGACCCTTTTGGAGAATACTTGTGTCAGTCGGCGAGTCTATTATGGCACCCAGTTTGCAGTCATCTGAAAACTTGGTCAGCCATATTCTTCCCCTTGTTAGCCTGTACCTCAGAGAAATATATACTGAACAAGAGAGGTCCCAGTACTGAGCCTTGTGGGATGCCACTTGTAACTGGTTTAGAGTCTGACATGGCACCTGCAATTCTGACCATGTGGGTTCTATCCCTGAGCCAGTTTGCCACCCATCTTGTGACATAGGGGTTGATATTTAATCTGGTGAGCTTATTTATGATGCCCGAGTGGGGTATTGTGTTGAAGGCTTTTGCAAGGTCCAGGTAGGCTGTATGGACTACATTCCCTTCATCTATGGCCTTGGTGACTGTTTCAAAGAAGTTGAGCAGGTTCAAGAGTCAAGATCTGCCCTTAACAAAGCTGAATTGGATAGAATCCAATGTTTGGAGGTTCCCAATGTCTTTGTTTATGAGTTCCATGATGATACGCTCCATAGCTTTGCAGACCAGGCTAGTCAGGCTTATAGGGCGATAGTTTCCGGGGTCCGTTGTGGCACCACCTTTGTGGATTGGGACCACTGTTGCTGTACGCCATTCCTTGGGTACATATCCTGTAGTAAGGCTGAGACTGAACAGTGACTTTATATGAGGGTTCAGTTCTTCTTGGAGTTCGTGTAAGACGCAGCCCAGGACACCGTCCGGTCCCATTGATGCTGTGTTTTTTGCTTTGAAGAGGGCAGCTCTCACCTGTACATCTGTGATGTTAGGGAGGCTACACTCTGTTGGGATAGACATTTGCTCTTTTGGGGGGGAAGCGGGGGAGAAGTTTGCACTGAACCTGTCTGCCAGGATATTGGCAATGTCTGTGGGTTCAGTGTATTTTTTGTCATTTTGCACTAACTCAGAGCATATCTGGGAGTTGCCACTCTGGTTCCTGACATAACTAAAGAAGGCCTTGTGATTATCTTTAGCGTCTTGTGCAATTTTTCTTTCGATGCTGGCCTTAGACGATTTTATGAAGGATTGTAGTTTCTTGCTAGTACTGATCAGAGCTGCCTTCCCTTTTGGGGATTTTGCTGTATCATGTAGTAGCTTCCTCCTTCTGTTGTATAGCTTATTTATGGCAGGGGTCCACCAGACAGGTCTCCTGCCTTTGGAGGAGTGAGTCTTAGTTTTATTTGGGATACCATGATCCATGCATTCCTATAGGTGTCCATAGAATGCGTTTGTAAAGGATTCTGTGGTTTGGGCTGTATTTTCCACTGGCCCGGGGGCTTTGAAGGATTCCACCTTGGTTTTGAGAAGTGTGAAGTTTGCTTCTGAGAAGTTCTTCACCGTGGTTTCCTTGTCTGGGGGTGGGGACAGGATATGGATATCCAGTGAGATTAATTTATGGTCAGATCTTACCAATGAGGGGTATACCTCTGGTATGGAACATAGAGTCCCCATGTTGGTGATGATCAGGTCCAATATGTTTTCACCTCTTGTGGGAGTGGTGACCAGTTGTTCCATAGCATTTGAGTTTATAAATTCTAGGAACCATTGGGCGAGGGTGATGGGGCTTGAGTAGTGCTCCCAGTCTATGTTTGGGTAGTTGAGGTCACCCAATATAATGGTGTTTGGAGAGACCTTCATATTCTCCAGTGTTATCAGGAAAGCTGAGTGGGGTTCCTGAGTTTGGGAGGGTGGTCTGTAGCAGGCTACAAACTGAAAGGCAGTTTTGCCCACTCTTAGTTGCACATGGATGGTCTCAGATGCTTCGTGCAGTGCCACTAACCTGTAGGTGTGGATATCTTTGATGAATATGGATACTCCCCCTCCTTTTGTGGTTCGGTCCGAGTTTTGGGGCTGAAAAGCATGGTATGAGGTATAACCTGGTAGTGCTGGGATGCTTTTGGGAGCCTTGAACCAGGTTTCTGTTACTGCACAGATATCGATATTCTCCATACTGAGGAGAGCCTTGAGTGCATACATCTTGAGGTTTAGACTTCTGGCATTGAGCAGCATTACCCTTAGTTTCTTTTTCCTTGTGTTGTCTATGGAGGTGGGTTTGACTTTTGAGCCTTGCCTAAAAAAGGCACTATGGGGGTGGCAAGAGCATTAGCCAATATTCAAAAGCCCAGGGGTGACAGGTGCAAGCCATCCCTAGTGAAGCAACATGGCTTCTTGAGCATGTCATCCCAGGCTGACAGACACTGGATCCCCTTTTAATGACACCAATACTTTAGCCAATTGTTAAAATTGATCATTTTGTCTTTATACTGTAGCATCATTCTTGGTGAGGGTAAGATGCTACTCAAGGTCAGGGTCATACCGGCCTGGGCTACATGATCAGAGAGCTCCTCTATGTATCTTTTCATGTAGTCCAGGGAGGTACGTCTTAGGTCATTCACACCAGCATGGACAATGACCGAGTCATATTTGTACTTGCTTTGGAGTGACCTGAGTGCTTGTGTTATGTGGCAGATCCTGGCACCCGACAAGCAGCTTACAGTGACCTTCTCCTTGTTCAACCTGGTGAGTGGGATGTCAGTGTGTCTGACAATAGTGTCCCCTGTTACAAGTGTATTAGGTGTGTTGTTTAGCATTAAGGGCTGTGACTGTGTGGCACACTGACTTTGTGAACTATGTGATAGGTGGGTATTGTTGTGGGGTAGCCGTTGCTTGGATGTCTGCTTTGGAGGTCTCTGCTGCTTGGGCAGAATTTTATTTAGAGCATCCGTGCATGTTTTTGTGTGTTTATGTGTTTGGTTTGCTGTTGCGATAGGTCTATGTGAGACTAGATTGTGTGTGGTTACCCTCTCCTCCTGACTGACTGTGCCAGTACTTAGGCAATGTGAACCTACTAAACCTGCCAACATAATGAAACAAACAAAGGAAAATATGATGATGTTACTGATCAGTGCTAGGAGTAATAACAAGAAACTCCACTCTGTACAAGCACTTCTCAACCTGGAAGGCATTGACTTCTGTGTGGTGACTGAGACATGGTTTAAAAATAGTGGAGAACACTCTTGCTGTGCAGAGCTATACAGCTTTCTACATGTTTAGACCAGCTACTGTGCAGTAGGAGAAAAAGGTGGAGGTGTATTAATCTACATCAAGAAGAGGCTCACAACAATGCTGGTAAAACAGCATAATAATCTACAGCTTCTTCATGTCCAAATAACCATCAGAAAGGTACAGTGCATTATATTAGCTAGCTATAGAACTCTGTCTATGACAAACAAAAGTCACAACACCTATTTGCAAAAACTAGAATCACTCAGTATTAAGCTGACAACCATTTTCCTACTTGATCTAAACTATCCAACTATAGACTGGGAAACCTACACCACCAGTAGTGCACAAATACAGAGATTCCTTGATTTTGGTTATACAAATGATGCCCTGGAACAGTTAGTCAGAGCACCCCCTGAGGGGGATAACATCTTGGATCATGTCCTTACTAGCATGGGAGCATCTTGCACCGTCCCTTGTGTATCTTCATTACTTGTTAGGTGTGTCCATAAAGCAGTCTCTTTCAAAATAAAACTGAAACCAGAGATCCCTCCCCCCCCCCCAAAGTTTGTTTAGAAATTTCTTTAAGACAAAGTACCTATTCCTGAGTGATACATTAGCAAGCTTCAGATCACCACCAACCACAGTTAACTCTACTGAATATATAGAAATGTACACTCCCACACTATGCCAGCATTTAAACAGTTGCATGGATGCAGATGCACCCTTATAACAGATGCTAGGCAAACTCCAGAAAAAAACACACACAATAAAACCATAATATCAACAAGCTTAATAATAAAAAGAAAAGAATTTTGAACAAAAGTAAGAAGAGTAATTCCCAGAATGTTAGAGCCCTTGTCACTGAAATAAACAATCATATCAGGACCTTAATAAAATCCACCAAAGCTGAATTTGAGGCTAAAATAGATAGCCAAGCCAAAAATAATCACAAGGCATTTTTTATGTTCTTAATCTTAAACACACAATGCAGGAATGCATTGAGATGGTTATGAAAGATGTTAACTACACTGAGGCTAAAAATATAATGAATATACTGGCCAATAAATGTATCTCTATCTTTACCCCTTACTCCTCTCCATCTCTCCCTCAAAATATGCATGAAACTGACTCACCTCCAGCTATCATACAGAACCAGTTCCTAAAAGTGCTATCAAAAGCTAAAAATACTGCCTCAATGGGGCCTGACAATATTCCTGGATGCATCTTAAATAGCATGAAGCATGATTTGTCCACAGCCCTAACAACACTGTTTAATCTCAGCCTTCATACAAGATGTGTACCAAGTGAGTGTTCAACAGCTACAGTCATTCCCCTGTATAAGGGAGGACCTTCCACAGACCCAGGCAATTACAGACCCATAAGTGATCAGTCTCATATGCAAAGCTATGGAAAGACTTATCATGGGATTAATCAAACAGGACACAGGGAATCTCCACATACTGGGCCCATCTCAGTTTGGATTTAATAAGGCAGGTCATGCTTACCCACCTTGGTGGATGTTTTGAAAATGTGACCAAAGCAATAGATGAAGTCAAAATGGTACACACTCCATGCATCAACCTGGTCAAAGCTTTTGACACAATTCCTCACTCAGGCATAGTAGGAAAGTTAAATAAACTGGAAATTAATCCCTATGTCACCTGCTGGATTGTTGGGTCTATATTATATAGACGAAATTTCAAAATCTCGAATGCTCACATAAGTGGAAATTCAGGAAATCAAGGTCGCTCTACAGTGAGGAAAGGACAATTTTTCCAATCTTCACTGTACCACGATCTCACAATAGCGATTACGAAGAATGGCATTTTCAACTTCTAAGCCGTTCAAGATTTTGATTTTTCGTCAATCTAAAAGGGATCTGGATTGTCAGCTGGCTCACAGGTAGGAAGCAGATAAGCAAAATAGGGGACGTTACCTCCACAAAGAGGCCGGTCACCATTGGAGTCCCCCAGGGTTCTGTGCTGGGATCTCTCTTGTTTAGCATCTACTTTTCTGAAGTAAAATCCAATATCCAAGTTTTATGACCTACTAAGTTTGCAGTCTCTGAATCCCAAATGACTTATTCATCCTGCAGGGAGGTTTGACTCACATAAAGAAATGGTGCAAAATCATAGTCTGAAACTAAGTACCCTAAAGATACATTACTGTATCCTTTGGGAAGTCATCTACCCCAGGGAGCTATCACATTGACAATACTCTTCTAAGAGTTTACTCAGTTGTTCAGGATATGGGAACTTATGAGAACCGTGACTTAACTTTTGACCAGTGTCTATTGGTATAAGTAAGTCCTTGTATATTATACAACTTATAAACAAAGGTATTATGTCTAGATCTAGGGATGTCATTGCCTCCCTTTACTCAACCTTCATTAGGCCAATTATTGAATATAATGCTTCCTTTGGTGTATATATGTCCAGAAAAATGCAATTGGAATGATCAAAGTGATACCTTGCAAAAAGGATACAAGGCCTAAACAACATATTCTACATGGACCGAGTCAAAGCCCTATCACTATACTCTGTAGTCTACAGACTGATAAAAGGTGTCCTGTGTCTGGCATACAAGGCATTCTCTGACCCATTATTGATGGATTTACTGCACATTAGAAAATCAAATGGCATCACAATACTTGGTCTATTTGATCTTAACCTCTTTTGCAACATCAACAGAATGGTTTTGAGGGAACAGTATATTTTGCAGAAGATACTGCTGATTTGGAACAGACCTCCCATCCACATAAAAAACAAAGTTCATCCCTATTCATTTTCAAACACAACTTAGATCTATGGATGAGAAACAGAACATTTATGCCAGGATTGCCCCCTGTACCACTACTGGAGAGAGGCAACACCTAAATGCTTTATACCTGCACTCTATAACCAACTGGGAATGGCTAGGCTTAAAGTGTTCCAGAAGGGCAGCTAGCCTAGTACTTTCCTATGAATCTATGTTTAATGCGTGATCTTTTTCCCTATGAAATGTAAATGCTGGAAATCAACACCTTAGTCTCTCCTATCACATTCATCTTGATAAATTCTGTAATTTATTGTAACAAGTCAACCTGTCAAAGTGGCACCCTACTAACTCCAGTAAGTTTTTACTTCTTCAACTATGACGTGACAGAGACTGAGCTAGAGAGAGAGAACATACTTCTCAACTGTACTGACTTTTGCAGAATGTCCATATTTTTGCCTCATATATTTGGTCTACTTCTCATAAAATTGCAGTTTTCTGGCAAATCATTGAGGATTATAGTCAGAACATAATGGCAGACATTTGAGTTTCAGACTTCATACCTTCTAGAAAATGTATGTTAATACAAAACCTGTTCTATCAACTTTTTAGGTTTGCAAGAGCAATATTTAAAATCTGTCCCTGTTTTGGGGGCTCTGTCCCTCCATTATGCATAGCTTTGTCCGGATTACTCTAACAGGTTGAGAGGTATGAGACAGAAGCATATGCAGATAACTGCAGAAGAAGGTTTCCTGTGCAAGTGTAGAAGAACAAAGTGGATATTGACAACTATAGGCAGTGCAGGGGTACCAAACTCCAATCAAATGGCATGAAAGTGTTTAGAGTGTGACTGATAAACAAATATGCCAAGCTGGAGAAAGATGTAATATAAGCAGTTTGAATTCAAATCTGGATGCAGCACAACTGACCAAATGTTTGCAGTGAGACAGTGGAGAAGGAGCTGTAGATGAGGAAAGTGACCCACTTTGCATTCTTCCTTTAGTGAAAGTGATCCCAAGAAAGGTAATTTGGGCAGTCCTATGATGGATGGTTTGAAGTCCTGGAATAATTGGCAGAATTACTGCAGGTTATTATTTGAACTTGTACTGCAAGTTTTACAGCTTGTAAGAAAGAGGCCCCAGGATTCAGCAAACTTCTGAGCAGGAATAGCTTATTCCTGCATGGAAGGGACCGCTCCCTGCATATTCATGAAGGCATGCTGCTGTGCTGTAATACAGACATGGTTCTGTGTATAAGTGCAGGGGGTGTGTCTTAGAGCAGTGCTCTCACAATACCCATGCCTCCTGCACACCAGACTTGCCGTATGGCAATTTAAATAGAGCAAGATCACTCGTTACACCTCCCAACCCGTCAGGGTAAGAAATCTGGACAAAGCCATAAATAAAAGTGGGAGAAAGGCCAAAAATACGAGCAGTTTTTAAATATTGCTATTACAGACTTAGAAAGTTGATAGAATAACAGGCTTTGTGTTAGCATGCATTTTCTGAAGGGTATGAAGTCTGAAACTCAAACATCTGTCATTATTTTCTAACTTTAATCTTTAATGATTTGCCAGTAATTTGCTAGAAAACCTCAATTTTATTAAAATCAGGCCAAAAACATTTGGCAAAAATCTGGACATTCTGCAAAAATCTGTACAGTTGAGAGGTATGGTCCCTACAGGCCGAGAAAGTTGATAGAATAACAGGTTTAGCATTAGCATGAATTTTCAAAAGGGTATGAAGAATCTAATGCACATCTCCCAACCCGTCAGGGTAAGAAATCTGGACAAAGCCATAAGGGACAATTGTCCCTACAAACTGAGAAAGTTGATAGAATAACAGGTTTAGCATTAGCATGAATTTTCAGAAGGGTATGAAGAATCTAACGCACACCTCCCAACCTGTCAGGGTAAGAAATCTGGAGAAAGCCATAAGGGACAATTGTCCCTACAGACCGAGAAAGTTGATAGAATAACAGGTTTAGCATTAGCGTGGATATTCTGAAGGATACGAAGTAAAAAACGCAACAAATAATTTTTATTTTAACATGTGCAATAAAGTTTAAGCACAGCTGCACGGGTGTGCCCATTGCTTAGCTATGCTTAGCCCAGCTGAAACGGCATTATAAGTTAAATAGCAATAGACAGCCAACATAAACAATAGTGTAGTGGTAAGAACCTACACCTTCCATATAGTCATTCATGGTTCAAGCTTCACCAAGGCCGTTTTCATTTTGTATGTGTAATCATTACAATTTTAATTTATTTGTATATTTGTGTAGGGAATAACTTTTATTTCTCAACCAGAGTAGTGTATTAGGGCCAGATGTGAGGTGTCAGTGTAATAAAGTAGTGAAACCCCCGTATAAATACAGGTGCCCCATACAGTATAGTTACATAAGAATAAATGTAACGAAAGCACATCAGGGGATGTCAGGGAAGGTAAACAAATTTATAATATGTAATGAATAATGAATCAATCCCATACAGGTAGTAGTCCAATAAAATAAAACATAAGCAATGTGAAGCATTGCACAGCTATGCTGATTGGGTATAAGCATTGTGCAAATATGAATGCTAAGCAATGAATAGCCCAGCTAAAAGGATTTGCCCATTGGTAAGCAGTGCTGAACCTGCCCCTTTAAGGACTGCCAACCTTAGCTAAGCAGGTTTGCCTGTAGCTTAGCTTAGCTCAGCATATTCAAAACCGTCCAATCACAGCAAAGGACAGGAAATCAGATGTATTTAAACCTCGCAGGTGGGATTAAAGCTCATAACCAGTTGTAGCTCCCCCACTGTAGGCAGTATGGCAGGTGTTGGAGAGGGCATGTGGTTTTGGGTGCAGCGCTGGGGCATACAGGAGTCCAAGGTCATGGTAGGACTCCTGGTAAAAAACATGATGTGAGACTGCTGCAGGACCAATATCGGGGCTCCCAATACAAAGCAGTAGCCTGGGAAAGTCTCTCCCATGATCTCAACAGTGCCACTGGTATCCCTTGGACTGGTGAGCAGGTCCAGCACCACTATGCTGACTTGAAACAGAGGAAGAGGGAGCTCTTGGAACAGTGGGTCCAAGAGACAAGACAGAGGGGTGATGTCCCAATAGTTTCTAAGTATTCTTAGCAATAACTGTTACTGTTAGCTGCTTGTTGGGTGCCAGGATCTGACACATAAAACAAGCACTCAGGTCAATCCAAAACAAGTGCAAATATAACTCTGTCATTCTCCATGTTGGTGTGAATGACCTGAGCTGTACCTCCATGGACTACATGAAAAGAGACATGGAGGAGCTCTCTGATCACGTAGCCCAGGCCGGTATGACCCTGACCCTGAGTAGCATCCTGCCCTCACCAAGAATGATACCACAGTATAGAGAAAAATATCAATTTCAACAATTGGCTAAGCTTCTGGTGTCATTCAAAGGGGATCCAGTGTCTGTCAGCCTGTGATGACACGCTTGACAAGCCACGTTGCTGCGCTAGAGATGGCTAGCACCTGTCACCCTTAGGCTTTTGAATACTGGCCAAGGCTCTTGCCACCCCCATAGTGCCTTTTTTAGGCAAGGCTCAAAAGACAAACCCACCACCGTAAATAGCACAAGTAACAAAAAACTGAGGGTAATGCTACTCAATGCCAGAAGTCTAAACCTCAAAATGCATGCACTCGAGACACTCCTCAGTATGGGGAAAATTGATATATGTGCAGTAGCAGAAACCTGGTTTGAGGCTCCAGAGAGCACCCCAGCACTACTAGGCAACAACTCATACCATACATTTTGGCCACAAAACCCAGACTGAAATATAAAAGGCGGGGGAGTATCCATATTCATCAAGGATACCCACACCTCCAGGTTAGTGGCACAGCACGATGCTTCAGAGATCATCCACATGCAACTAACAATGGACAAAACTGCTATTCAAATTATAGCTTGCTACAGATCACCCACCATGTCCCAGGACCCCCACTCCACATTCCTGGAAACACTGGGAAACATAAAGGTCCTACCAAACACCCTGATATTGGGTGATTTCAATTACCCAAACATTAACTGGGAGAACTACTCCCTTGCCCAATATTTCCTAGAATTTATAAACTCAAATGCCCTGGATCAACTGTTCAACACCCCAACCAGAGGTGACAACATATTGGACCTGGTTATAACCAACATGGGCGACCGGTGTTCCACACCAGAGGTAAAATCCTCGCTGGTTAGCTCTGACCATAAAGTAATCACTCTAGATATCCACATTCTGCCATCACCTCTGGTCAAAGAAACCACCATGAAAAACTTTTCAAAAGCAAACTTCACGTTACTTAAGACCGAATTGGGAAGTTTCAAAGCCCCCATGCTAAAGGATAACGCTGTCCAAGCTGCAAAATCCTTTACTAATGCACTCTACGGGCACCTACAATAATGCATGGATCGTGCTATCCCAAACAAAACCAAGACTCACTCCTCCAAGAAAAGGAAACCAGTCTGGTGGACTTCTGCCATAAACAAGCTATACAATAGAAGGAGGAAACTAGTACAGACAAGAGTAAAATCCCAAGAAGGGAAGACATCCCTGATCAGTATCAGCAAGAAAACTATGTTCCCTCATAAAATCATCCAAGGCTAGCTTTAAAAGAACAATTGCCATGGACTCCAAAGATAACCACAAGGCATTCTTTAGCTATGTCAAGAATCTAAGTGGCAATTCTCAGATGTGCTCAGAGTTAGTGCAGAATGGCACAAAATACACTGAACTGACTGATACAGCCAACATCCTGGCAGACAGGTTCAGTGCAAACTTCACCCCATCTCACCCCCAAAAGGGCCCATAACTATACCAAAAGAATGTAGTTCCCCTGAAATCACAGACACTCAGGTTAAAACAGCCCTCTCCAAAGCCAAAAACACAGCATCAATGGGACCGGACGGTGTCCCAGGCTGCGTCCTACATGAGCTCAAATATGAACTAACCCCTCACCTAAACACACTGTTTAAACTCAGCCTCTCCACAGGTTACGTGCCCACAGAGTGGTGCACAGCAATGGTTATTCTGCTCCACAAACGTGGAGCCACAATGGACCCCGGGAACTATTACTTTATAAGCCTGATTAGCTTGGTCTGCAAAACTATGGAGCGCATCATCATGGATCTCATTAACAGAGACATTGGGAACCTAGAAACACTGGACCCTACCCAGTTCAGCTTTGTTAAAGGCAGAGCATGCTTCCTAAACCTGGTGGACTTCTTTGAGACAGTTACCAAGGCTATAGATGAGAGAAAGGTGGTCCACACAGCCTACCTAGATCTTGTAAAGGCCTTTAACACCATTCCCCACTCAGGTATTATAGACAAGCTCACCAGCCTGAACATAAACCCCTACATCATGAGATGGGTTGTCAACTGGCTCACTGACAGAACCCACATGGTAAGAGTTGCAGGAGCTAGGTCTGACTCTAAACCGGTTACAAGTGGCATTCCCCAGGGCTCAGTCCTAGCACCCCTCCTGTTTGGCATATACTTCTCAGAGGTACAGATAAGCACAGGAGGACTATGGCTGACCACATTTGCAGATGACTGCAAACTAGGGGCTATAATTGACTCTCCGGCTGACACAGACATCCTCCAAAAGTGTCTCACTGAGACAGATACCTGGTGTCAAAACCATGGCCTCAATCTAAATGCCAAAAAGAGCATAGTCATCCCCTTTGGAAAAAACAAAGTACCCACAAACTACCACATAGGTGGTAGCCCCCTAAATATGGAAGACGTAAAAAGGGAACTGGTGAACCAAGTAGATAGTAACCTCTCCTTTGATAATCACATTGCCAAAGTGGTTAGAAAATCCTTCTATGTGGCCCACCTAATCACCAAAGGGTTTGCATCCAGATCAAAAGAGGTCATTGCGCCCCTCTACGCATCACTCATCAGACACATCATAGAGTACAATGCTCCATTTGGGATGTACCTTACAAGACACCTGCAACAACTGGAAAGACTACAAACGTACCTCACCAAAAGGATCACTGGCCTCAAGCAGATGCCCTATGCAGCTCAACTGAAGAAACTCCAGCTGTACACGGTTGCATACCGCCTACTCAGAGGTGATCTCTGCCTGACATACAAGGCCATGTCCAACCGAGAATTGATGGACATGCTCCACCTAAGGAAACCCATATCGCCTCGAGCCACATGCTTCAGGTATCTAAACCTCACCACAACAATAAATAGGATGTGCTGGAGGGATAGATTCCTGTCCCAGAGACTTCCCATGCTCTGGAACAAGCTCCTTGCTAACCCTCTTCAAGAGAAACCTTGACGAGTGAATGGGAAACAGAAAGTTTACCCTAGGGATCACTTCAATGGCTCTGCTGGACAGAGGCACAGGGAACTAATCTAAGGGGATGGCGAAAGCCAACACATTCCAGCTGGGCTTATAAATGCCTTCGGGCAGATAGCCTATTATCTACCTATGAACCTATGAACCAAAGTCCAGCCTGTGTATGTGATGGATAGGTATGCCTAAATATTTTTCTATTTTCATTAGAGCTCCAGCTGAGCAGGCTGCGAAACAGGAAGCCCATGTCAGTAAGTTGCAAAAGCTGCGTTGCAAGGCTGGTGAGTAACAATCTTGCTTGTAGTAGTCATACCAAATAAATATAAAATAGTAGACTGTCACCTGGCAGTATAAAAATGTGTATGGTTTGTATTAAATAAACCAGACAATATGACAGCAATAGTCCCATATAGGTAATATTTAAATAAA
>NC_056726.1:1797855762-1797875762 GCF_019279795.1 Protopterus annectens
TGGAGTGTAGTAATTCACAGATGTGCATCCTTA
Organism: Protopterus annectens; assembly: GCF_019279795.1. Lineage (NCBI taxonomy): Eukaryota > Metazoa > Chordata > Ceratodontiformes > Protopteridae > Protopterus > Protopterus annectens. The sequence continues at coordinate 1,797,855,796 of NC_056726.1, forward strand.
GTATTGTGGTTTGTACTGCTAATGTGCTGAAATGCTGCTTCCACCCTGTACCAGTGCTACAGGTGTGCCTACTGATATTACTTCTCTCACACAACTATTTAGGTCCCTCTGATATACAACTTGGACAGCACCCTGTAGCTGATGAGTATGGTGTTGGTTTGTTCAGGTTTGCCAATACACTGGCCATGTTAAGACCATGCTGTTTGCCATGCACACATTTAACACACCTTCACATTATGCCTGCTGTACATGCTCATTGTTGTTGGTGCTAACTGCACTGCATCACAGTGTTCACCATGGTGGCATATCTGCAGGGTATGCAAGATTCCTTCAGTATACCTCACAATCTGTCAGTGCAAGATGTGTGGACAGATATAAACAAAATGGTGGGACAAATGGTGTACAGTAGGGACATGTATGAAACATTACCTTATACAGTGGATACAACAGTGTATACACCACTATTACAATGGCAACTATTCCTAAAATATACAACAGCAAACCACAATAACACATTCCACACCTTTTATAAACTGTAATGTGGTCCTAACATGATCAATAAATGTGTAATATAGAAGCCAATGTTAGGATAACAAATATGGGGTATACAAATGTTATAAAACACTGGAAGCATATGTGCACACACACTCCAAATGACATATTGTGGAGGCAGCTTGCCATGTACTGACAGCATTCACTCTTCTTGAGTACACACCTGCCATCAAGTACTGGGCCACAGTGTCACAATAAGTAATGGTCTGCTGTCCAAGATATATGCCCATGACATTTGCCCAGTCACCTACAACAGAGGCAGCCATGGCTTGCACACATCTTACAAAGCATGAAATGGATCCCATATCTGAAAGGTAGGAGTCAGGAGTGGGAAAAGTAACCGTACCTCTCCTTTGCATATAACAGTGCAGACAGTGATCTAGAGGTGTATTAAATATGGGACAACAGTGATGTAGAAAATAAACAGATGCCCATCCAAAACAGATGACAAAATATTTTGCAAACAGGTCATGGAGGCTGGCCAGATACATGCGTCAACACTGATGGAGTTGCAGGAATGTCTAGCAAGTACTGCCTGTGTAGTACCTGTGTCGAGAATTGGCAGGATTCTGCATAAATGTGGCCTGTGGCTTAGAGGAATCAGACAGGAGACTTGTCCCACATGAAACATCATCCAGGGATCTGTACAGGTAGCATAAGCATAACACCAAGTCTCCCAAAGGCATGTGTTGCAATGTGTAATGTTGTCTTGAGACCAAGGCTCAAACCTACAGACAGTATGTGTAATACACAAGCAGCACCTCACTCCTCCTCAGGGTCAACATCCCCAACATTTAGCTTACTGGTGCCAGTGTACACCTTTAGGGTTGCTGTTCATTAGCTGGGACTAGGCTGGTAGATATGGTGGGCAGAATTTGGAATACTGCAAAATAACACTCATGTGTGACCCATAGTTGTCAGGCATCTGCAGTAAGGCTGAGGATGGAGTGGTGTGTCAGCTTCAAACACAACAGTGAACTGAAGCATACATAAACAGCTAGCTAGGAATGGTGGTATCTGAACACAGTCAAGGTTATGAATTGTGCCAGACATACTCTACAGCAATAGGGAAACCACGATGTGACCTCCAAGGGCTGTGCACATGAGCCGATCTTATAATCTGGCAGAGTTGGGGGACCTTTGTAGGTCAGACAGACCAAATAGGGCCAAGTAAAGTTGGGCCATGCTAGTATACCCCTTCCAGGAATAGTGACTGCTGTAGGTCACTTAACAGGTGCTTCAACAAACCACTGTTTTAAGGGTTTCCACACTTATGCAACCAAAATATTGTATTCATTCAGCATCTCCACAACTAACGCACTTGTTTGATACTGCATTGGAATGCACAGGTCATATGTCACGTATCAGGTGTGTGTAATGCTATCAGACACAGTATTGTGACCCCATTGCATATCATAGAAGAGGCAGGCATGTCAACAGGGCTGTGTACATTCCTCATATCCACATGAAGCTTTGAAGGTTGTCAGTGTAACTGGATTTTATTGCACTGCTGATGATGAGATCTGCAAATCAAAGTCAGGCATTAATTATTGACATCAGGCCTCATATCATCCCAGTTATTTGTCAGACAAACACATAGGGGCTGTGAGCAATAGAGCAAACATAAATGCCAGACATCTACACATCCAGCAATGGTCTGTACACTTGTGATGTATGGGGCACAGTACATGCCAGTGTGCCATACAGGTGCACAGCAATAATGTTTACATGGGTGCAGTGTGTTCCAGGGGAAGGGGTATCACTTACTAACACAACACATGCATTCCAGAGATGTATATTTTTGGTAATGAGGATTAAGAATGTCTGCAGTGGATGCTGTTGAGTGCCATATGTCATGCATGTCAACTTTTGGGTAATGAAAGGTCTGTGTAATATCTTTGTGCCACATCACCTGTAAGTGTGTGTGTGTGTGTGTGTGTGTGTGTGTGTGTGTGTGTGTGTGTGTGTGTGTGTGTGTGTGTGTGTAGAAGTAAACCATAAATGTACAGGTCTTAATTTAAATGTCGTGTATGCCCCCTCACAGGTGGTGAGGTTGGACAGGGTCCCTCCTGCAGTCAAATTGTTAGTGTCCATACAGACTCTGACAATGATGATCAGGCATAGTGAGGAACAGGCAGGGTTGTCAGGGGCTGCATCTGTGCCATTGGTTGGCATCCCACGTTTATCCACCCCATCCCCGCACACTGTCACAATGCCCACACATACCTCATCACCAGTGGCCATAGATGAAGGCCAGTTTGTGGGTGGTGTAATGGGACAGGAATGTGTGGTGACTATGGCAAGTGTGTCTGTACACACCAGCCATAGCCAGATGACTAGTGGGGTCCCAAACAGGCAGATGGACAGGGATGCTCATAGGAGGGATGCTGGCCATCATGACCCTGGCAGAAGTGCCACAGCAGGTGTCACCAGATGCATGTGTTGGCCCTTCATTGAGGCACAGGCAGGTATGGAACATTATACCAGAGATGGTCTAAGGCTCCAGTGGTCTACTCTTCCTGCTGTACGTGACTACATCTGTGATCATGCAGATGCCCACCTTTATTTTGCAGGTGTCATGGATAGACGGTTGGATGAGATGGTGGGAATCCTCAACCATGTGGTGTCTGTGGTAGAGCATGTGGTGGGAGTAGGGCAATGGCCACGTGGACATAGGTCAACAACACCAGCAGGTGGAGGTCTACATGGACATGCAACCTCTCACTTCTGCTCCCGTAGTGGCAGTACCAGCACCATCATTACAGGGGGGTGCTGTCCACACCCCAATGCAGCAGGCCACATACACATGGTCCTGGCTGGTTCCAACAGGGATGCAGATTCAGCAGACAAATGGCATCATCAGGGGAGAGTACCATAACTTGGCTTCTGCCTGATGCTGCCTGTGCAACCCTTGGCAGTTGCAGTTCCCATGTCCATGGCCGGACAAAGTGAACTGTACACCCTGCCATGTATGGTACACAACGGTCCAACATACACCTGTATAGGGCAACCACATGGCAGAACTGTGTGAATCCATACACACAGACATCACCATCACAGCTAGGGCATCTCCATACCCACACACACCACGTCTGCACAGGCCATTTAATGAATAACCCCCTAAACCACGCACATGATGTCAACCAAATGGCTCAGCCTAGGTCTCTGCCATACCCACACCACACCCTGTGCATATGATGATACCTGTGCCACATACCTGTCATCCATACCATCGATGCAGGGACATGCCAATATGGTTCTGATGCACAGGGTGTATGTACGACAGTTTAGCAATGTAATGCTGTTTAAAGTGTTGTCATCTGGAATGATTCATGCTTACATGTCAGGGTATGTAGCTGTCCAGCCATGATGCACTATTGCTGTTATTAATATTGACTGAATGTGTTCTCCATAATGTACTCTGTTCTAGGTGTGTTCTAGGTGTCTGTGTGTCAGGAGGATGTTGGTCTGCTGCCCTTTCCTACAAGGGGGGTGTGACACTGTGGTAACATATTAACTGTGTCGTATCCTAGGTACAGCTAAACACAAGTGACAGGTCTGTATAACTGTTACTGCATGTGCCACATGGCTGATATGTCTGCGGGTGTATACAGGTGAGAGCATGGTGGCTGATGTAAGCAGCTCTTCTACAGTGGACAATGGTAACTGTACTGGGTGGCACACACCAAATGTTTCTGAATAACACCCACACACCCACAGGCTTTTGTGTTTATACAATACACAGAGAATACTATTCACATGGATGTACTTCATTGTGCAGAGAACTCATGTTGGCATTTGTAATTCCACTAAGACCAAATTGCCAAAACATCACATCAGTCCGCCAAATTTAATTTCATTGGAAAGGTTACTGGCAGGGTATATGTCATTTTTCCCAGTGTACTACAATCCTGGAGTTGGTATACATAGTTGTGCTGGTATGGGGGGGGCACAGCCTCCAACATTGGAGGGTGTGGGGTGGTGTAGATCCTCACATAGTGTGATTAACAACTACTTAACCTCTTAACATAAACTGGAGAGTATAACAGAACACTAAGTGGAGAATATGCACAATACCCCCAATGTGGGTGGCTGTGACCACAACATCCACACCCAACTATCTATGCCAACTCCAGTATCACTGTACAGCTGTACAATGGGGAAAAGGGCATTTACACATCCAGTATTTCTGATGGAATGATTTTCCACAAGATGATTGCTTTGCAATATTACCGCTTGCCAGTTAGTTCAAGGACAGATGATCTACTGGGAAATATATTTTCTGCAAAACTGAAGCAGATCCCTTCACATACACCCACACTTACTTGGCAAGACTGAGATTAGAACCCCTACATAGGTACTTATTGCTATTAATGTGTTTGGCCTTAATTGCACACACTACAGAGATTGTAACATGAAGTGTGTCCCGAGCTTCCTGTAAAGTGAACAACATCACCAGGCCTTGTACAGTATAGTAATGGGGGATGTACTGGGTGTTAAAGGACAATACATAGTATAATATGCCTTCATATACACATTGACAAACCCATACATTCACAGACACATTTGACAGACCTGGATTTGGCAGTGCCGACTACCTTTTCAGTGAGTCCATACTGTTACAAAGTTTTTGACTCCAGCACATGCATGTTTGGGCAGAAGAGTGTCATCAGTTACCTGTATGGTTGATGGTCACAGCGGTCCTCATACAGTGGACCTTGGGACATGTACTGGGGTAGCATGGTGTAAATACAGTATACACAGCACCCCCACCCCACATTGGATATTGTACTCACTGAAATGCATGTGCTCTGACATACCTACAATCACACATTGACCAGGACTGCAATACAAACCCTTGTCTATCTAATTATTGCTACTACAGGGATATGCATTTATTGCACATGATACAGGGATAGTAGGATGAGGGTTTTGTCATGGCTCTCCTAATATCAGCAACATCACCATCCCTTATAATGTATGGAAAGGTTTAGTGCATTTGGAGGATGTGGCCTCGGAATGCTGTCTCTTACAAATATGCACACTCACACACAATTGCACACACATAAACACACACACATACATTTACCAGGTCTTAAGAGGGTAACCCACACCTATCTACCAATTTGTAGAACACACAAACACTGTTATACCCAGTAATGCACACAAACACATTTGTCAGTACTGAGGTCCATAGGTGCAGGTGTTTCTAGGTGTGTACCAGGCTATTGTCCATGGAGAGTTGAAAAGGGTAGGGCATGTTCACACACTGGTATCATGGAACCTGATATTTGCCAGCAGGCCATCTATCAGCTAATGCTATTTGAGTGATCCCAAGGGAGTCAGTTATATTCAACATCCACTCATCTGGTTTTCTCTTTTAGAGGGCCAATAAGGTGCTCCAACTGACTTGTATGCAGCACATATTGCATAACATGGACAGTGGCTGGGTTAGAGACCTGTATCCAAACATGTTCTGTTGACTTTGGTAGTCTGGTTAAGATATCCATGGCATGTGGTGCATACAGAGTGGGGTTTCCTAGCTGTGGCATTCATAACACAGCCGGGCACACATGTTAGTGGTAGTCAATCAAAGATTGCCTGTAAGCAGCCAAGATGAGCACCTGACATCTGCACATCTGTACAGAGGACAGACAGGAAGCAGATAGGCAACATGCATTATTATGAATGTTTTGACAGATAGACATCTGAGACTGATAGGTATGCCATTACTACATTACAGCAGTCCTCAAAGACATGTCCATAAAAACATGGTAGTGTACAGTTACTATCAACATAGCAGATCAATATTGACTAGGAGATATATAAACACATGCAGCTCAAACACCAAGAACACAATAGTCAGTACTCAGAATCCAGCTTTGCATGCAGGGGTGTATGGTTTCAGTACTACAATCTGCAATCTACTTTTACTTGGAAAAGCACTGTTAAAAGTAGTAACGTAATGATACCATACATGGAAGTATGACTGCGTATAACCTGGGATACTACCCAAATATGAAACCCATACACAGAGAAAGGATTGTCCCATACAGTTTACTCACACCCCTTGCTACTGTAAAGACAGCACATAGAAGGATGTTATGTAAATGGGATTAAATACAGTTATTAAAGATGTCATTACCCTGCTATTTGATCAGACTGGAATGTGATCACTGGTTACCAGGGCTGACCTATGCATAGCAGGTGTAAGCATTGCTTAAATGTAAATGCTAAGTGGATTTGCATACTGGTAAGCGAAGCCTACATGGTGTAAGTGCATATCCGTTTAACCATATGTTAGCAGTGCTTATCTGCATGCAAACCCTTGTAAACTCACTTAAACCACTTTAAAGCACCTTAATCACCCTGTCTCCATCAGCCATTGTTCTGGTCAGCAACAAAATAAACACCCCATGAAGTTCTTCAACCCAGGACCCTGTACACTATAGTCACAACACTTAATCACTAAGCCATGAGAATGCCTGTTGCTTTTTCAAATATATCATTCAGTACACATACTGAATAGTAGTGAACAACTGCTTTGACTGCTACAATTGTTTAGTAGTTGTAAGGGAAAATGGTGTTGAATCAGTCATGTTCTTTTATCTAAATATACACATAGATTAATATGTTGGGATACATATGCCCATGACATGTAGTGGAGGCATACCTCAGCAGCATAACTCTCAACCTCTTAGTGCAAGGGAACGTAATGTACGTATTATAGTTATAAATGTAGAATGTTGCTTCAGTGACAAGGTTGTGTCAACATACATTTTTTGAAGGAAGGCTCTTCTGAAACTGACATGTACACCATCAGTTACTGACAGACATCATAAAATCATCATAGTGAACTACCACACAAATCACAATGATCATGTGGAATACAGAAGAAATATAAGCAATAAACATGGACAGCCTGAAACAATTTGGTCAGTCGGGAGGTATACACAGAACGTCTTAGTGCAAGAAATGTGGAACAATCCTGACAAAGGGGATGTTTAAAGCCATGAAAATGGGGATATATTACAAATACGGGAGTAGATAAGCTCACACAGTTGTATTCACACCCTCCTGTCTGTCCTAACACATACAGGAGCAGAGGTCAAAAGCCCACATATGTAGTTAGTGACATACACCTTCACAGCAGCCCACTGCTTTGTCAGAAATACAAAGCACATATGGTGGCAAGGCAACAGTACATCTGACAAATATCTGGACATAACATCACAGTAGGGTAAATACATTGAGCTGCTAGGCATGTCACCAAGCACTGCCTACACTATAGGCAGACTGCCACAACACTAACACAATTTACCTATGGGGGAATACACATATAATTGTAAATATAGCAGGCACTACAGGCATGTAACAGCATGAAGTAACAGACACCAGTGTGGAAGTGCATACCCACAACCAATCTCAACACAGTCAAAGTCACATAATGGTAAGCCTAAGTAATAGTACAGTATATGGACTGTGTGAACAAATGCAATCATCATGTTTGCCACTCACACACTAACCCTACATACACTGGCCCAATTCACACTGTAGTCTGATGCCTGACTGTGGTATGGGACACGTCTCAGTCTGGCCATACAAACATATAGGCTGATAGGGTATCAGAAACTGGATAATACAGACACTCTGTCAACAATCACCATAAGTACACAGACCTCACTACCGTACAGACTACAACAGAATGTCCAGGTTTTGTCCTCAAATATTAGGCCACCTATGCATTACATCTCTGGCAGTCTGATAAATCACTGGGTTGATATCAGGAATTATGTCAGTAAATGATATGATGTACATATCCATTTCTTATTGCATGACATATGAATAAAGGGTGGTAGACTTGGGGGACAGAGGCACAGACACAGGGACAATATTGACATATTGCAGTTATAAACTGAAAACATTACTGGTGTAACAGGGTTTGTTTGCGACATATCCCTTCTGAGAGATCTGAAGTCAGTAACACATATGGATGTTACCATTTACTGACTACAATCATCAGAGTATGCTACTGCATTTATAAAGACAGACAATGTGTGAGTAACACACCAAATATAAGACTTCAAACTCTGGCCAGTCTGCAGATAGCCCTACAGGTGAGAGTTTTCTCAACCACATAACACTGTCATGCCAGACTTTAAATCATGCAGAACAGCCATATTCACACAAACCCTGTTAAACCAACATTACTTCAAATGTAGAACAGCAATACTTACATTCTGTCCCCATGTCTGTAACATTCGCCTCCAGTTTGTTGGCCTGTCATTGTAAGAGGTATTTCCCACTACCCTCTGTGATGATGTTTGTCAGACACCCACATGAAGTCCTGCTCACAGTGAAGGAAAATGGCCAACACCCACTTGCAGTGCTTAGTTATAGGAGTGTGTTTCCATGCAACTGGCTATAGGAATGATACCACAGCTGTTCCACATGCAGCTAGCAAGTGAGGGACTCCAATTCGTGCACAGGCCATCAGCTGATCATGAACATTACTTACCAAAGTCAACCTGCTGCCTATGAAAAACAGATGCATTTTTCCACATCTAACAGAGAGGGGGAGAGAGACAGAGAGAGAAAGAAAGCTAGAGAGAAAGAGCCAAGCGTGTTTGTGTATTATCCGTGGGTGGAGAGAGGTCTCTGGGTATTATAAATGTTGCCTCTATATATACATTTATGGCTGTGGATTGTCTACAACAATCTCTATGGTGTTTGACAATTGCTGGCCTTGTAATGGGACATTGGGACATATGGGTCCTCAATATGAAAATGTAACAAAATCCATGCTGCAATGGATCTTGTTATTACACAATCACACCACACCTGCACAGGATACTGCTAAGACACACACTCACTTGTCAGTACTGAGTCCTGAACCCCTACTTAGTTATGTATTGCTACTATAGTGTTACATATGAATGGCACATGCCACAAAGCTTATATGTTGGCAAATTGTCCAAAGGTATCTTTGAAGGTGAGTGACATCAGCAGGAGTGCTAAAGGAGGGGTATGGGAAGTGTAGTAAGTATGAATGCCCACAAAATCAAGTGTCATGAAAAACGTACACTCTCACACACACATTTCACAGTTGCCAAGACCAGGATTAGAACTCCTATCTAACTAGTTTGCTATACTATTACACAGTTACTGCACATGCCACAGAGCTTACAGGGTGAGGTTTTGCCAATGGGTTATTTCAAGGTGACTGACATTCATAGGAGTGTTAAAGTAGGGAAATGGGAGGTGTAATGAGTGTGAATGGCTTCAAAATCATTCTTTTCCAAACACACCCCCCCCCACACACACACACACACACACACACACAGTTTAACAGTTGCCATGTCTGGGATTAAAACTCCTACATAACTAGCTTGCTACACTACAGTATTATGCAGTTACCGTGAGCACCACAGAGTTTATCGAGCTGAAGTTTGCCCAAAGGATTATTTTAAGGTGACTGACATCAGCGGGAGTGCTAACATGGGCAGTGGGAAGTGCAGTTTGTGTGTGAATGGGTCATAAATCATTCCTCTGGAAACACACATACACACTCACTCACACACAACTTCAAATTTGACAGGACAAGTTTACAAATGCTACATGAAAACCTATTTGTACTATCATGTTACACAGTTATCATAAGCACCACAGACACTATAGGGCTGAGGGCTACCAAAAGGAATGTCTACAGCGACATCAGCATATCATATGATATAGTCCAATTGGATGTGTAGTGGGTGGGACAGGTCTCATAATGGCATTCTCTTTGTCACTGTCTATCTCTCTCTCTTCCCCACATCTCTGTGTATGTTTGATATATTATAGTCTGTTGGCCTTAGATATGTGTGTTTATTCCTATCTAATGTGTGTGTGAAGCATAATTGGTGTGCAATTTGGTGTATGTGGACAGACATCTGCATATGACAGATATGTACAGTCCACTGTGTTGTCAGACATGGGCTTCATTTCTCTAAGTGTAGCATACCCAGTAAGACCTTCTGTATTGAATGCGTGAATCCATTCCAGGTAGGGTTGTACTCCAGTCCAGGGATTGGTGTTCTACACCTACAGCTAGCAACCTGTTTCTGTAGGATATCTATAGATAGGTTGACAATATGAAGTCACAATGCGCAAAAGATAGGGGGATATTGTAACTATTTCTGTCTGTGCTGCTTGTGTTACGTGGTTGGTGTTAACAGAGATATTCAGACATATGTACTATTTTACACTGTGATGTATTATGTCATCAACTACTGACAGATAAGATTATTTCCTCACAGTTATTTACCGGGAAATACAAGATGAATGCAGCTGAGTCCATTATTGTGGTCCGCAGCCTACACATTCTTGAACACTCCTGCCATTCTGGAGGGGTAGCTACAGACACTTCCTGATGGGTCTGCGTAAATGGTCCAGCACCTTGGTAGTATGGTGGCTGAGGATCCTCCACTTGTGCATATATTGACTTAACAGAGTAGCCATATCCTGCTATGGCCATACCTCTCAGATGTACAGATTCACCCAGGTTACCCAGAGGCAGGGCTGATATATCTGGTCAATTCCCCTTCACATTGTGGTTTATGCACAGGTGTTTAGCCACCCATTCCTGGGTATGCAGGCAGGGGTAGTATGGGCACACATCAGCGTTTTATACTTCACACACTCCATGACGTCCATGCTTATACACCCCCCTCTGTTATTCTGTCCTCTTCCGAACATTATGCAAGTGATAGCTGAGAAGTATTCCTATAGTTGGCCCTTCATCCCAGTGGTATTTATGGATTGGTCTGCAGTTCATGCAGTAGGACATGAGGGGGCATGTTACTGGGATTTGTCAACATGGCCTTACATTTGTGTTCTGTTGACTGCGTTAGGTTGGTAGTTATGACCCCATGAGATACCATACACTGGCACTACGGGTGAGGCACAGGCCTTTGACCGAGGACTGTAGGCCATTTGGTAGTGATGCAGGCCATCTGTAGCAGGCCAGTGCATTCTGTCATTCCTACATTCCCAGGCTGCGAGCCAGTATATTACCCTGGGGTGACAGGGTAAGTTTGTGAAGTGTTAATGACAGTACTTCCTGCCAATATTGATCCATTGGTCTGGATGCAGGCAGGATGCTGATTACAGCTTGGGACACACCTGCATAGGACACCTCTTCAGCATGCTGCATTCTGTGGGTATCCCTATACAAATGTGGGGTCATACTGTATTCATTCATAACAGCAAGGATATGACCTGTGATAAACCTGTGGCTGATAGTGGGGTGAGCTGAATGCATGTGTCGTATGGAAGTTACTTGCAACTGACTCACAGATATACCTGGAACATTCCCCTTATTCTGCCTTACGCAGGGACATAGGAAGTCTCTCATTACTTCATAACTGTGCCTTTTGTGATCTGCCAGTGATTGTCCAGACTACACCAGTAGTCCATACTACACAAACAACTTATGTGCTGCTAACCTGTATGTACAATTCCAGAGTTGTGTTCAGTTGACAGTTACATTTTATACACTCTTTCTATTGTACTTCCACCTGTGTACTGTGTGTATATATGTGCCCACATTCATGGCATGTCCATATTTCAGATGGTGACAGATTCTGACAACTGGACAGTGAGTATGGATGACTGTTGACATGGGTATTGCTGAATAGCATTGTGGTTGGCACCGCAGTTGTCAGAACATGGCCCTGTCAACCACAGTACTGCCCATAGGCCACCAAGACACCACCCTCCATGCCTACATGCTGACCACTTCCAGACAATATTGAACACACAACAACTTAACACACAGACCCCTGCATATTGTACACATGCAACAATCTATCCTGTAGATTGGGCCAGCTTGGGTAATCTGTACTTCACTGATATTACTCCTCACACTTATATGTTACTGCATTTCTACACAGGATTCTGGGGGGGGGGGGGTGCACACCTGACAACTTTAAATGTTTGCTATGACTGTACTGGTATTTCAGCTACTCTGTTGGCTTCTGTTTCATATTCTATTCTGACCTATCATGCAGACTGGAGGCATATCAGTAGAGTACAGATCTTATGTTTTATTGATCTACATTTCAGTTTCATATTTCTTACCCTTCAGAACTAATATACAACTGCCAGACCTGGTATAGTCTGTCTGTGTAGGTCTGGAGGGGGGCTGTTCACCATTGCTATCAATTGGAGGCCTTATCCCAGCCTTTCTTTATGGTCATCTACACCTGTCCTGCTGGCTGGGGCTGGTGGTGGGTATGTGAGCCTCACTGACATGCATGTGTGTGCCCTATGGACACACACAGTTATTTGGGCCACCAATGTACTGCAGTGGGATTTGTCACCTTGTCTAGTACTGCCTAGTATGTTGACACCAGTATTTGTTATGGATTTCATGCTACCCATATAGGTGTCCACTATCTGCTGCCATCCCATTCAGCCACCCAATTCCCGTGCATGCTCGCGTCCATACCATATATACAATTATCATAACATACTACTTCATTCAGTAATTGATAGGAAGAGTGACTTACCTTGTGGCTGGGCCAGTATTGAGCATGTTGCTGGAAGGCTAACTATGTTGGATGCACATAGTACACTACCTATACATGGTAAAGCACAGGTAGTGTCATGTTTGGCATCCCTTTTACTTTATGTGTGAGTCAGAGAGAGGTGTCATTCACTGGGTCAATACCATGTTAGTGTATGTGCTATGCCTTGCCTCTTTGACAAGCGCTAGGCATACTGGACACCCCTCCTTCTGCTTGCAGGGGCAGGCTCAGGAGGTTCCTCCTCCATGTCCCTCTGTGCCTGTGTTGGCCTTGGCAATGGTGGTGGGCTGTGTGGTCCTGCCCCATGCTGGTCCTGCAGCAGCTGTTTCTGCAGGATCATATTGTGTAGCATGGCACATACTATGAACATTTGTGTACGTGTAGCTTGAGAGTACTGCAAGGCTCTATTGGATATGTCCAGGCAGCGGAATCATGACTTGAGCATCCTAAACACATGCTCTATTATGATTCTGGTTTGTGCGTGTGTTTCATTATGGCATTCTTGTACAGGTGTGTGCATTTCTGAGGGGTGTCATCAGCCATGGCTCCAGTCCATAGCCAGCATCCTCCACTAGGTGGCCATATGGGATGCCCCCACTGGCAAATGACTGGTACATCTGTGTCATATGCCAGATGTGGGAGTCGTGATAGCCTCCAGGGCAGCCAGCACACACATTCAAGATAATGCCCTGGGCATCACACATGACCTGGCAGTTGTATGAGGGGAAGCCCTTGCAGTTTATGTAGACCCTACCCCGCTCACCGGGTGGTGCTTTGATGTGTATGTGTGTACAATCTATAGCACTCACTACCTCAGGGTATTCTACTCTTTGGTGGAAGAGATGCATATCACTGGTTAATGCCTCATGGATGTTGACGAAATATATGTGCTCACCAGCATGTGCTGACATGGCATCCAGGAAATGGTGGAGTACCCAGGATGCCGATGCCTGAGAGATCCCCATAATATCCCCAGTTGGCTTTTGGAAGGTACCTGTGGCTAGTGTTCTTAAGCCTACACATACCTTGGTATCCACTCAGATGGGATCCCCTCTGTTGGTTCTGTGTGTGAGGCGGGACCGGCACAGCTCAACAATTTGCTGTAGAATGTCCCTGTCCACCCTATAGTGCTCAACTGTCTCCAGCTCATGTAACCCCTGGTAGGTTACCCTGGGTCTGTACACTCTTCTCCTCCTCCTCACTTTGGATTGTCATCAGCATTCACATCCTCACCACCCTCAGCCTCTTGCACATATTGATGTAGGAGAGCAACAGCAGCCCCTAACATTTTGTTAGTTTTGTCAGGTAAAATTTCCATATCTGTATGCTAGAGAATATATATGTATACATATTTATTTTTACTTATAAGTGTTTTTTATACATATTTATACATATTTATACATAGACATATTTATTCATACATATTTATACATAGTTATATCTTTTTATATATATACATATTTTTAAATTTATTTATATTATATTCTCTATCTGGTTTATGAAGTGTATATATAGATGTATTCATATATCTGTATCTGTCTCTTTAAATAGTGATGCTAATTAATTGTGCTTTAATTGAATGCCTTTTATATATGATGAGTGTTATCTGGGATAAAATGTAAGATCTGATGAAGCTACCTAGCGAAAGCGCTTATCTGTGATATATCCTATACAATAAAGATTTTGGTGTTATACTAAGTGAGTTCACTTGCTTCACTTAGTTCTGCAGTATTCTGTTACTATTTAATATATTTTGTTTAATAACCAGATGTACTGTTTTAATAAATATTTTGTTTGAGTTTCTTTCTCCTTTAGTCTTCCCTCCATGTCATTTAGAACATTCTCAATATCAGATATTTTCAATTGGTATTGTTGAACATTTATTTAAAAGTGTCAAGTTTGTTTTAAGCAGTTATGTTTCATATTTTGTAAGTTCGCCTGAAAAACTTCTATTTTTAGAGTTAACTCCTGAAGTGTTGTTGTTGTTACCAGCTGCATATCCTTTTTCAGAGAAGAATCAGACTGGAAATGCTTAGAGTTGCTCATAATTCTTCCAGCCAATAAGTCTCCAAAAGATTCTGACAGGAAAAAACTTAATAAAACTTCACAAAATTAAGAGGCATATAAGCTTACACTATTATAAAATAGTATTTAAAGTAATTTTCCTTTGAAGTAAGCATTTTTCTGTTTATTTTGGTTTTACTACAGAGCTCTAAAAAGTTGCTGCTTTCAGTTGGCCATCTAAGTTCTCCCCCCCGTATTTGTAATGTTGGACATCAGCTGTCATTTCTTCCCAAAAATGTCAGAACATCTTATTTTTTCCCAAAATATGAAAAAGCAGTAATTTCATATCCAGATTTGCTTAACAGACCAAAATGTTCTTCAATTAAAGGAGTATATGGTAAAAAATAATATCTCCTTTATTCATTTCTAAGTATTTCATTAATGAGTCCCTCTTATTGCTGCTGTTTCATCCATTAATATTAATGGGAATTAATTTCATTGTATTCATGTTTTCTTTCATTGGAATGGTTGAGAATTGTCTTTTGATAACAATTTTTCTTACTAATTATAAAGTCTGATAAAATGTATTCTTTCTTTCTTTCTTTCTTTCTTTCTTTCTTTCTTTCTTTCTTTCTTTCTTTCTTTCTTTCTTTTTCTAAAAGTTAATAATTAAAATAGAAACATAGTAAATAAATAAAAACAGGGCATACTAGATTATTTATATTTGCAAGGATACTAATGTTCCCAATCTGCCTACAACAGTAGACAAAAAGTTCATATTAGGTACCAATAAACGAAAAATATTCTGCCTTCTAAAGAAAGTTGCTACTTTAACTAAAATTGCATTATACATTGTTATTTTATATATTAAAGCTTGACAGGTTATAAATAAATCAACTCCACTATAACAAAAGAACTATAACTGATAAGTCCAAAATACACTTAGGTCTACTTGTCAGATTATGAAATAACGATAGTCAGAATCACAACAAAGAAAATTACAGCATATTGCTGCAAATCAGCTATGTGTACAATGCCACATGTAATAGCCTACATATATTTACATATTCCCCAATAAATGAATATTGTAAATACTTGTTTAATCAAGGTTATACCACAAAATTTAGTGAAATGTGCATTAAAACTATTCTATTACTCAATATGTCTCTTATCCTCACTTGCATTACACAAAATTCCATGCATCCAATGTAAATATAATAGAATCCACAATTAGCTCCAATACTAATTTTGAGATTTCTGTGTTTTGAATTAAAAGAGTAGTTTATATACACTCTTTTGCAGTAATACATTCTAGCTTACTATTTCCAACAATACAGTTGTGGTTTCTGGAATGTTTCAAAATTAACCTGTCATAAGTATTAAATACAAGAACAGTTTTTACCTTCTATCTTGTGGTATTAGACACAAGTGAATAAGGTTATTATGGTTATAATCTTAGATATTATATACTTAGACTCCTGTTGGTCAAAATGTCTAAATATAGTTCCATGCGTGCATTTGTTTAGGAAACCTTCATATATAAACTTAATTTAATTATAAGGAAAGCTTTGTATTTTACTATTTACTGTTAGATGGATTACATTTCCCTCTGAGCCTTATCCATTTGCTTCTTATATAAGAGTAGAAATAAACTTACAGCATGTCCTTAGGTAGTAAACAGAGCATCATACTAATAATTATTAAACTAACATCTTTATAAAGTATATCAGTGTCTATACTGAGTACGTCCAAGTCATATATTCATAGAGTATTATTATGCTAATGGTCCAGGAGCCTTTCTAAGCCTAGCCAAGCCCCCCCCCCCAAAATAAATAAATAAATAAATAAATACAGATGGCCTATATCCAAACAGGACAATTAGGGCCAGGTGTTTTAAACTACCTCTGTCTGTAAGGGGCAATTAAAATTTCTATTCTTTATATTTACTATTTATATCACACATTTTATCTTTGTAGACATAAGTAATAATATACTTTTAGAACAAATGTAACTGATTTATCAGTATCTATGTATTAAATAGTAAATGTTATTATAACGCCAGTCTATAAGTTTCTCATTTATAACCAGCTATATAAATAAACTTGTGTCACATTTATCATCTATATGTTTACATTTCAACATAAATGTGTTAAGATTTTCCCTCCTCTGGTCTCTTCAGAATATAAATGAAAGTATTCTCCATTCCTAATCATTCAGTAAATAAAACATATAAATAAATACACAGGTAAACAATAATATTAAGACATGTAAGACTTCAGCTGTTAATTCTTAGTATTTCATAATTGATGACATAAGAGTATCACCATGAGTACAGATGCAACATATAAGGCATACAAGCTTTAAATTGTTAATTATAAGCAAATATCAATGTTTGAACTGCAACACGTATGCATCTAATACTCTGCATTTTCAATATAGTCGTATTATTTGTTGTGTACATACAAGATTTGTATTTTCACTGTCAGATATTTAATCATATATTAAGAACTATACATGTTTAAAGTAGTAACAGTAATATGACTCATACACTTATTAATAAAACTATAAAAACATTCACATTTGCAAATTGGCAGAGATCAAAATCATAGTTGCTGTTGCATTTTGAAAATTCTGTACTTAGAATGGAATTTCACTTTGCATTTCACTTTTTGGTGACTTGCATTTTCACACTTTCTAGACTGAATACATTTAAGTATCAACTGAGCTTCCAATAAAATACATGCAGTGAAAATAAAATACATATGAAAAACCATTATGATTACATTAATTTACCTTATTTTCATGCAAATGACTTCCTGTGAAATGTTAGACCTAGAAATGCCAAAAGCTGAACTACCCCCAAAAAAAAAAAAAAAAACAGCCCAAAAACCCAGAGAAGAGTGAATCTCAAAAATTGCTCTTCCCCTTAGAACATCTTTTTGCATAGCATGCATGCTCACATATGCCCCCATGTGCAGGGCAAGCCCCTCACCCCCCTAGATCCCTAGATTTATATATATATATATATATATATATACTAACTCTGAGATTGCCCCACCTCAGTGAAAGGGGAATATTCCAAAACAATGTAATCTCAGACTTAGTATATGTAAGTCCATTATTTTGATCATTTAGTCTCCACATTTCAAGACCTGTTCTAGCAGTCCAATCATGGAAAATGGCAGGCAATCACCGTATTTAAACCTAACAGGCAGGAATACAGCTCATAACTGGTTGTAGCTCTCCACTGTAGGCAGCATGGCAGGTGTTGGAGACGGCATGCGCTTACGGGCACAGCACTGGGGCATACAGGAGTCCAAGGTCATGGTAGGACTCCTGGTAAAAAAACATGATGTGAGACTGCTGCAGGGCCAGTACCAGGGCTCCCAATACAAAACAGAAGCCTGGAAAAGTCTTACCCATGATCTCACCAGTGCCACTGGTATCCCACAGTGAGCATGTCCAGCACCATTATGTCAACTTGAAACAGAGGAAGAGGGAGGTCTTGGAACAGCGGGTCCAAGAAGCAAGACAGAGGGGTGATGTTCCAGCACTGTGTAAGTACTAATAGCAATAACTGTTTACCAAAGTCCAGCCTGAGTATGTGATGGATAGGTATTCCTAAATGTTTCTCTATTTTCATTACAGCTCCAGCTGAGGGGGCTGTGAACCAGGAAGCCCATGCCACTAGGTTGCAAAGGCTGCATCATGAGGCTGGTGAGTAAAAATCCTGCTTGTACTAGTCATACCAAATAAATGTAAAGGAGTTGAATGTCACCTGGCAGTATAAAAAATGTGTATGGTTTGTACTGAATACACCAGACAATATGACGGTAACAGTCTCATATAGGTCATATTTAAATAAAACTGTAACTGCCTGGCAATAAAGTTCTAAATCCTGTACTGGTTGTGGGTACTGTGGCATTGTATGGCTTCAAATGTTGCATTCACCAAGATCTGATATCTGAATAGTAATGTGTTGACCACTGTTTCCCACACTGTTGTACCTAAAAAGTATGTCTAGGAATGTATGTATAAGAATGCTGTAATTACAAGGTCAGATTGTACAACCAAGAGAGAATTAGACAGAAAACATAAAAAAAGAAACTGCTGTTTCTCAATAGCTCATTCTGATGAAACACAAATTATTGTATTTTTAGCAGACACAGCCATGGTTCGAATCCTGGGAGTGGTAGTAAGTTATATGCATAATTTCTGCTAGGATTTTGTGAATATGTGTAGAAACAATCAGGTAGTGTTAACAACCATTCCCCCCACAGGTCTTCCAGGTAAGAGAACTGTAACTGCCTGGCAATAAAGTTTTAAATCCTGGAATGGTTGTGTTTACTCTGGTATTGTATGGCTTGAAATGTTGAATTCACCAAGATCTGATATCTGAATGTAATGTTGTGTTAACCACTGTTTCCAACACTGTGCTACATAAAAAAATATGTCTAGGAATGTCTGTATAAGAATGTGGTAATTACAAGGTCAGATTGTACAACCAAGAGAGACTTAGACAGAAAACATCGACAAAAGAGACAACAGTTTCTCAATAGCTCACTCTGATGAAGCACAATGGGTTTTATTTTTAGCAGACACAGCCATGGTTTGAATCCCAGGAGTGGTAGTAAGTTGTATGCATAATTTCAACCAGGATTTTGTGAATATGTGTAGAAACAGTCAGGTAGTGTTAATAATCGTTCCCCCCACAGGTCTTCCAGATAAGAGAGGTAGAAAGTATAAGAAGGTTGAATTATACACTGTGTACAGACATACCACTGCCCAAACCAAGGCCATAGGTTATTGTAATAATATCTGTACAATAATGATTATAGCAGT
>NC_056726.1:1797878262-1798148262 GCF_019279795.1 Protopterus annectens
TATATATACATCTATCTATATGAAACTGATGCGGAATAAGGTGAAGACTCAAGACTGGAAAACCTCCCTTATCAGCCTCAACTAAAGGTTGAGATCCCTCATCAATTAGGTGTTTGAAATGCAAAATAACTGATTTATGCAGCTATCAAATAAAACATATGATGCATTCTTTGTCCTGCCATCTCATAACATTTGCCATATGTCAGTTGTCATCAGCATGACACAACTGCACAAAGAGGGTATGTCCCTCACAAAGAGGGACAGGTGGTAAGCCAAACTAATCTTCAAAACAAAGGATACTCTGCTGTCTTGGCTAAAGCCTTCAAGTAGTACAACAGTAAAAAACACACTTGCCCTGAAGACAAGAAGCAATCAACACTTAATTACAGATTTAGTTCAACAGCCTCCAATTACACTCTGTAGTTAACCCCCTAGGGGAACATATCACATGTTACAATGTAAATGAATCCTTTACATAGCAATGCTCCACTTTGAAATGTACTATCACACTGTCAAACAGAACTGTGTACAACACAGTAAGCTGTAACCCACCACTCTCCCCATGTCAAAATGCATGACAATGTACAGCCATATACCTTAATTTGTCTTATTAGTAATATCCCTCACATGTTCTAACAGCCTAGGTTATAAACATTTAATACCCTTCCCTCATGAAATGTCTTACAAGGGCATATAACAGCATTCTCTATACACTGACCTCTTGATTGTACAGGGTCACACATGTCCTGATTGTTGCATTACCATGACACTGATATGGGTACTACAGTATGCATGATTATCAGATAATAACTAGAGAAGTGTACAACTGTGTTATGACTCACTGCCCATGCCTACCACTAACAGCTATATCAACACCCATATACACTGGATATCAAGAGTGTAGACACCCCTGTTGGAATGCCAGGTTTGTGTGCTATATGCCAATGAGACCTCAGAACATAATTTCTAAATTTTTCTCATCTCAAATGTGACCCATAACCTGAACAATCCTATTTAAAAAGAAGCAAATCTGTTTATTAAAGGAAGGTGAGAAACCATTGCCAAGTGGAGATGTGTCATGATGTTAAGAGTACAGGCCAAGACAAATGGATGCTGTAATCATCTCAGCAGGTGTTTATACGACATATCATTTTAAGGGTGTGCACACATATTCAACTGACTTACTGTAATGAGTATTGTTTCGCATATGCTTTCTCAGAACAGATTATGTTTTCAATTGGAATGAGCAGAATATAGGTTACATTACAGGTGGGGATTGTGTTGAAATAACCATTTGTGGGGTGATGCTTCAATCACACAAACACCAGGCATTGTAACAAGGGAGTGGAAACTTTTTATCCACTGTAGCCAAATGGAATCAGCAGTACTTGACCTGTGCACCCAGCCTCCACCAACGATAGAGTAATCCCCCTTTGTGGACAGCAGCAATACACAAAACACATAATAGGTTGCTATAGTGGTTGTACAGGGATACATAGGTGCAGACCTGTTGCAGAACATATTATTCAGACACAGAGCTCAGTATCTGCAGGAGAGGACTGCCCTGTAGAATGACCTTGTCCACAGGGTAAATGTCGGCCTGCACAGCCAAACTTATGAGCATGTGTGGCATCGTTGCACTGACCTCATCTGCCATGCCTGTCAGCGGGCTGCTGCTATTGCAATGGAATGGCTAGCCACTGGTGTGAGTTAAGCCATCTGGCCCCCACTGACAGACACTGAGGAGCTCCTAGCCAGCCTTTGGGCACCTATCTGCCAGACAAGCCATGACGTGGAAGACAGCATTGTGGAGGTGGGTGCCACCCACACAATGGATAAGGATCATGCAGGTAAGGCCCCCGTGCACATCACTAGAACACTGCTGCTTATCCATCTATATCTGTACAGTATCTACATGCATATGTCAGATAAGATAGTATGTTGCTGGAGTGTAGTAATGCACAGATGTGCATAATCCTTAGCATTGTGGTTTGTACTGGTGATGTGCTTAAATGCTGCTTTCACCCTATACCAATGCCACAGGTGTGCCTACTGACATTGCTTCTCTCCCATGACTATTTAGGTCCATCTGGTATACAACTGTAGCTGGTGAGTATGGTGTTGGTTTGTTCAGGTTAGCCAATACACCCGCCATGTTACATTCATGCTGTTTGCCATGCACACATTTAACACACCTACACATTATGCATGCTGTACATGTTCATTGTTGTTGGTGTTAACTGCACTTCATCACAGTGGTCACCATGGTGGCATATCTGCAGGGTATGTAAGATTCCTGCAGAATACCTCACAACCTGTCAGTGCAAAATGTGCGGACAGAGATAAACAAAATAGTGGGACAAATGGTGTACAGTAGGGACATGTATGAAACATTACCCTTATACAGTGGATACAACAGTGCATGCACCACTATTACAATGGCAACTGTTCCTAAAATATACAATGGCAGACCACAATAACACATTCCACACCTTTTACAACCTGAAATGTGGTCCTAATATGATCAATGAATGTGTAATATAGAATTCCATGTAAGGACAACAAAGATGGGGTATACGAACCTTACAACACACTGGAAGCATATGTTTGCACACACTCCAAATGACATATTGTGGAGGTGGCTTATTATGTAGTGACAGCATTCACTCTTCTTGAATACACACCTGTCATCGAGTACAGGGCCACAATGTCACACCAAGTAGTGGTCTGCTGTCCAAGATGTATGTCCATGACATTTACCCAGTTGCCTACAAGAGAGGCAACCATGGCTTGCACACATCTTACAAAGCATGAAATGGATCCCATATCTGAAAGGTAGGAGTCAGGAGTAGGAAGGGTAACCTTACCTCACCTTTGCATATACCATGGCAAACAGTGCAGACAGTGATCTAGAGGAGTATTCAATATGGGACAACAGTGATGTAGAAAATGAACAGATGCCCATCCAAAACAGATGACAAAACATGTTGTAAACAGGTCATAGAGGCTGGCCAGAGACTTGCAGCAATGCTGATGGAGTTGCAGGAATGTTTAGCAAGTACTGCCTGTGTAGCACCTGTGTCAAGAATCGGCAGGATTCTGCATAAATGTGGCCTATGGGTGAGGATAATCAGACAGAAGATTTGTCCCACATGAAACATCATCCAGGGATCTGTACATGTAGCATAAGCATAACATCAAGTCTCCCAAAGGCATGTGTTGCAATGTGTAATGTTGTCATGAGACCAAGGCTCAAACTACAGAGAGTATTTATAGAGATATGTGTGGTACACAAGCAACACCTCACTCTACCTCAGAGCCTCCATCCCCAACTTTTAGCTTACTGATAACAGTGTGCACCTTTAGGGTTGCTGTTCATTAGCTGGGACTAGGCTGGTAGGCATGGTGGGTGGAATTTTGAACACTGCAAAATAACACTCATGTGGCACATAGTTGTTAGGCATCTACAGTAAGGCTGAGGATGGGAAGGGGTGTCAGCTTCAAACACAACAGTAAACTGAAGCATGCATACAAAGCTAGCTAAGAATGGCTGTATTTGAACACAGTCAAGGTTATGAATTGTGCCAGACATAACCCAAACTCTACAGCAATAATGAAGCCACTGTGTGACCTCCAAGGAGTGTGCATATGAGCTCACCTTGCAATCTGACAGAGTTGGGGGACCTTTGTAGGTCAGACAGACCAAATAATGTCAAGTAAAGATTGGCCATGGTAGTATACCTCTGCCAGACATAGTGACTGCTTTAGTTCACTTAACTGGTGCTTCAACAGACCATTGTTTTAAGGGTGTGCACACTTATGCAACCCAAGTATTGTATGCAGCTCATGCAGTATCTCCACGACTAACACTTTTGTTTGATACTGCATTGGATTGCACAAGTCATATGTCACATATCAGGTGTTTGTAATGTTATCGGATGCAGTATTGTAGACCCATTGCATATCATAGAATAGGCTGGAAAACAGGGGTGTGTACACTCCTGATATCCACATGAAGTTTTGAAGGTTGTCGGTGTAACTGGATTTGTTGCACATACATGCACTGCTGATGATGAGATCTGCAAATAAAAGGTCAGGCATTAATTATTGACATCAGACCTCATATCATTCCAGTTATATGTCAGACAAACACATAAGGGCATTGAGCGACAGAGCAAACAAAACTGCCAGACATCTACACATTCAGCAATGGTCTGTACACTTGTGAGGTAGGGTGCACAACACATGCCAGTCTGTCGTACATGTGCACAGCAGTAATGGTTACATGGGTGCAGTGTGTTCCAGGGGAAGGGACATCACCTACTAACACAACTCATGCATCACAGAGATGTATATTGTTGGTAACAAGGATTACAAATGTCTGCAGTGCATGCTGTTGAGTGCCATATGCCATGAATGTCAACTGTTGGGTAATGAAAGGTCTGTGTAATGTCTTTGTGCCACATCACCTGTAAGTGTGTGTGTGTGTGTGTGTGTGTGTGTGTGTGTGTGTGTGTGTGTAGAAGTAAACCATAATGTACAAGTCTTAATTTAGATGTCTTGTATGCCCCTCACAGGTGGCAAGGTGGGTCAGGGTCCCTCCTGCAGGCAAACTCATGTTAATGTCCATACAGACTCTGACAATGATGATAGGCATAGTGAGGCACAGGCAGGGTTGTTAGGGGCTGCATCTGTGCCTTTGGTTGGCAACCCACTTTTATCAACCTAATCCCCACACACAGTCACAATGGCCACACATACCTGATCACCAGTGACCATAGATGAGGGCCAGTTTGTGGGTGGTGTAATGGGACAGGAACATGTGGTGACTATGACAAGTGTGTCTGTACACAGCAGCCATAGCTGGATGACTGGTGGTGTCCCACACAGGCAGATGGACAAGAGTGCTCGTAGGCCAGCTGCTGGCCATCATACCCCTGGCAGACGTGCCACAGCAGGTGTCACCAGATACATATTTTGGTCCATCATGGAGGCATAGGCATGTATGGAATGTAACAACAGAGATGGTCTGAGGCTCCAGTGGGCTACTCTTCCTGCTGTACGTGATTACATCCATGATCATGCAGATACCCACCGTTATTTTGCAGAGGTCATAGATAGATGGTTGGGTGAGATGGTGGGAATCCTCAACCATGTGGTGTTTGTGGAAGAACATTTGCTGGGAGTAGGACATCAGCCATGTGGATGTAGGTCAGCAACACCAGCAGGTAGAGGTCTACATGGACGTGCAACATCTCACTCCTGCTCCCGTAGTGACAGTACCAGCATCATCACTATGGGGATGGGTGTGCTGTGCACACCACAATGCAGCAGGCCATGTGCACGTGGTCCTGGCCAGTCCCAACAGGGATGCAGATCTAGCAGACAAATATCATCATCAGGAGAGAGTACCATAACTTGGCTTCTGCCTGATGGTACCTGTGCAACCACTGGCAGGTGTAGTTCCCATGTCCATGGCCAGACACAGTGAAGTGTACACCCTGCCGTGTATGTTACACAGCTGTCCAACATACACCTGTATAGGGCAGCCACATGGCAGAACTGTTTGAATCCACACACACACATCACCATTACAGCTTGGGTACTTCCATACCTATGCACACCACGTCTGCCCAGGCCATTTACTGAACAACCCCTAACCCACACACATGATGTCAACCAAATGGCTCAGTCTAGGCCTCTGGCATACCCACACCACACCCTGTGCATATGATGATACCTGTGCCACATCCCTGTCATCCATGCCATCAATGCAGGGATATGCTAGTATGGTTCTGATGCACAGGGTGTATGTATGACAGTTTAGCAATGTAATGCTGTTTAAAGTGTTGTCAGCTGGAATGTTTCATGCTCACGTGTCAAGGTGTGTAGCTGTCCAGCCATGATGCATAATTGCTGTTATTAACACTGACTGAATGTGGTCTCCATTATGTATTCTGTTTGTGTTCTAAGTGTCTGTGTGTCAGGCAGATGTTGGTCTGCTGTTCTTTCCTACAAGGGGTGTGGCACTGTGGTAACATATTGACTCTGACATATCCTGGGTACAGCTGAACACAAGTGACATGTCTGTATAACAGTTACTGCATGTGTGACATGGTTGATAGGTCTAAGGGGTGTATACATGTGAATGCATGGTGGCTGATGTAAGCAGCTCTTCTACAGTGGACAATAGAAAGTGTACTGGGTGGCACACACCAAATGTTTGTGAATAACACACATACACACACAGATTTTTGTGTTGATGTGATACACAGAGAATACTGTTCACAAGTTGGCATTTGTAATTTCACCAAGACCAAATTGCCAGAACATCACATCAGTAAATAATCAGTCCACCAAATTTAATTTCACTGGAAATGGTACTGGCAGGGTATATGTCCTTTCCCCCCAATGTACTGCAATCCTAGAGTTGGTATACATACATGTGCTAGTGTAGGGGGCACAGACCCCCACAATGGAATGTGTGGGGTGGTGTAGAACCACACATAGTGTGATTAACAACTACTTAACATCTTAACATAAACTGGACAGTATAACAGCACACAAAGTGGGTGGATACGCACAATACCCCCAGTGTAGGTGGCTGTGCCCACAACAACCACAGCCAAGTATGTATACCAACTCCGGTATCACTGTACAGCTGTACAGTGGGTAAAAAAGCATTTACATATCCACTAATATTTTTGTTGGAATGATTTTCCACAAGATGATTACTTTGCAATGTTAATATTTTCCAGTTAATTCTCAGACAGGTGATCTCTTGGGAAATATATTTTCTACAAAATGAAGTAGATCCATTCACATATACCCACACTTACTTGGCAACACTGAGATTAGCACCCCTACATAGGTACTTATTGCTACTAATGTGTTTGGCCTTACTTGCACACACCACAGAGCTTGTAGGGCGAGATGTGTCCCGAGCTTTCTGTAAAGTGAACAAAATCACCAGGCCTTGGACAATATGGTAGTGGGGGATGTACTGGGTGTTAATGGGCAATACATAGTATAATATGCTGTCATATACACATTGACAAACACATACAGTCATAGACATATTTGACAGACCTGTGTTTAGCAGTGCTGACTACCTTGTTAGTGAGTCCATACTGTTATAGAGTTTGTCACCCCAGCACATACATCATTGGGCTGAAGAGTGTCACCAGTTACCTGTATGGTTGCTGATCACAGCAGTCCTCATACAGTGGACCTTGGGACATGTACTCAGAGTACCATGGTATAAAGACGGTATACCTAGCACACCCACCCCACATTGGATATTGTATGCAGTGAAATCCATGATAATACTCTGTCATAACCACAATCACACATTGACCAGGACTGAAATGCAAACTCTTGTCTATCTAATTATTGTTACTACAGGGATATGCATTTATTGCACATGCCATAGGGATAGTAGGCTGATGGTTTTGTCATGGCTCTTCTAATGTCAGCAACATCACCATCCCTTATAATGTATGGCAAGTTTTATTGTATTTGGAGTATGTGGCCTTGGAATGCTGTCTTCTACAAATATGCACACTCACACACAATTTCACACACATAAACACACACACACATGCTCAAATTTGCCAGGACTCAGAGGGTAACTCACACCTATCTACCCATTTGTAGAACACCCAAACACTGTTATACCCAGTAATGCACACAAATACATTTGTCAGTACTGAGGTCCATAGGTGGAGGTGTTCCTAGGTTTGTACCAGGCTATTGTCCATAGAGAGTTGAGAAGAGCAGGGCATGTGCATACATTGGTATCATGGTACCTGATATTTGTCAGCAGGCCATCTATCAACTCATGCCACTTGAGTGATCCCCATGGAGATAGTTATATTACACATCCACTCATCTGTTTTTCTCTTGAAGAGGGCCAGTGAGGTGCTCCACTTGACATGTATACAACACATATTGCATACCATGGCCAGTGTCTAGGTTGGGAACTGTACCCAAATAGGTTCTGTTGACTGTGGTAGTCTGGTTGATGTATCCATGGCATGTGGTGCATACAGACTGGGGTTTCCTAGCTGTGAGATTCATAACTCAGCTGGGCAGTGACAGTAAATCAGAGATTGCCTGTAAGCAGCTAAGCTGAATACCTGACATATGCACATCTGTACAGAGGACACACAGACAGTAGATTGACAACAGGTTATGCATTAGGATGAATGCTTTGAAAGATAGATGTCTGAGACTGATAGGTATGCCATTACTACATTACAGCAGTCCTCAATGACATGTCTATAAAAACGTGGTAGTCTACAGTTACTATCAACATATCAGATCAATATCCACTAGGGGATACATAAACACATACAGCTCAAACACCAAAAACATGATAGTCAGTACTCAGAGTCTTGTTTTGCATGCAGGTGTGTATGATTCTAGTACTACAATCTGCAATCTGGTCTTACTTGGAAAAGCACTGTTAAAAGTAGTAATGTAATGATACTATACATGCAAGTGTTCCTGTATATAATCAAGTATGAAACGCATACACAGAGAAAGGATTGTGGTACTATGCATGTATATTCTAGTGTCCCATACAGTTTACTCACAGTCCTTGCTTATGTAAATGGAATTCAATACAGTTATTAAATACGTCATTACCCTGCTATTTGATCAGAATGGAATGTGATCACTGGTTACCAGGGGTGGGCTATGCAAAGCAGGTGTAACCATTGCTTAAATGTAATTACTAAGTGGGTTTGCACATTGGTAAGCGAAGCCTACACTGTGTAAGTGCATATTCTTTTAATCGTACGTTAGCAGCACTTAGCTTCATGCAAACCCACGCAAGCCCGCTTAAAGCCGCTTTAAAGCGCCTTAATCACCCTATCTCCATCAGCCATTGTTCTGCCCAGCAATAAAAGAAATAGCCAGTGTAGGTCTTCAACACAGGACCCTGCACACTACAGTCACAGCACTTAACAACTAAGCCATCTGAGCTATGAAAATTCCTTTTGCTTTTTCAAATATATCATTCAGTACACATACTAAATAGTAGTGTACAACTGCTTTAACTTCTACAATTGTTTAGTACTTGTAAGTGAAAATAGTGTTGAATCAGGCATGTTCTCATATGTAAATATACACATAGATTAATATGGTGGGATACATCTGAGAAGATTTTTACAGCACTCATGTTTACACATAAAAGGATTTTATATAAATATATATATATATATATATATATATATATATATATATATATATATATATATATATATCTATATATACACATATACATATACATATACATACACTCATATATATCTATCTATCTCTCTATATATAGGTATCTATATATATATATATATATATATATATATTTGTATATATAACATATGTCCATGACATGTAGTAGAGATGGGTCCCCTTCACATGGTCGACAGTTCATATGATCGACAGTCATTTGGTCGACAGTTCATTTGGTCGACAAGTAGATTTGCCCCCTTCCCCAATGTTGTGCAACCCTGGAGTTGATATATATAGTTAGGGGGGGTGTGGGGGGGCACTGTCGACCAAATAAACTGTCGACCATATGAACTGTCGACCATGTCAGGTAGACCCAGTAGAGATATACCTCAGCACCTTAACTCTCAACCTCTTAGTGCAAGGGAACATAATGTACATATTGCAGTTATAAATGTAAAATGTTGCTACAGTGGCAGGGGTTGTGACAACATACATGTTGTGAAGGAAGGCTCTTCTGAAACTGACATACACCATCAGTTACTGACAGACTTCATAAAATCATTATAGTGAAGTACCTAAAAAAATCACAGTAATGATCCTGTGGAATACAGAAGAAATATTAACAATACACATGGACAGTCTGAAACGATCTGGTTAGTCGGGAGGTATACACAGAACTCCTTAGTGCAAGAAATGTGGAACAAGCCTGACAAAGGGGATGTTTAAAGCCATGAAAATGGGAATATATCACAAATGCCGGAGTAGATAAGCTCACACAGTTGATGCATTCACACCCTCCTGTCTGTCCTAACACATATTAACTTGAGGAGCAGAGGTCCCAAGCCCAGATACTTCCCACTAGTTAGTGACATACATCTTCACAGCATCCCACTGCTTTGTCAGAAATACACAACACGTATGGTGGCCAGGCAAGAGTACATCTGACAAATAGCTGGACATAACATCACACTAGGATAAATACACTGAGCTGCCAGGCATGTCACCAAGCACTGCCTAAACTACAAGCAGACTGCCACAACACTAACCCAGTTTACCTGTGGGGAAATAGACATGTAATTGCAAAGTTAGCAGGCAATACAGGCATGTAACAGCATGGAGTAACAGACACCATTGTGAACGTGCATACCCACAATCAATCTCACCACAGTCACAGTCACATAATGGTAAGCCTAAGTAATAGTACAGTATATGGACTGTGTGAACAAAAGCCATTATCATGTTTGTCACTCACACACTAACCTTACATATACCGGCCCAATTCACAGTATAGTCTGATGCCTGGCTGTGGTATGGGACATGTCTCAGTCTGGCCCTACAAACATATAGGCTGATAGGGTATCAGAAACTGGAGCAGCATACAATGTCAGATAGAAGAGGACCAAGAACACTGACATATACCCTACTCTGCACACAAGCCAAATAACATATACCTCAGCAAAACTTCTGGAGCGTTTCTCCCCGGGCCTCCGCTGAAAACAGGATCTGTGGAACCTAGTCGGACTTTCCCGGTCAACAAATGTTAAATAAAAAAAATAAAAAAACATATTCACAATACACTGCTACATAATACAGACACTCTGTCAATAATCAGCATAAGTACACAGACCTCACTACTGTACAGACTACAACAGAATGTCCTGGTTTTGTCTTCAAATATTACGCCTGCTATACATTACATGTCTAGCAGTCTGATATATCACTGGCTTGATATCAGGAATTATGTCAGTAAATAATGATATACTGCACATATCCACTGCTTACTGCATGACATATGAACAAAGGGTGACAGACTTGGGGGACAGAGGCACAAACACAAGGCCAATATTGACATATTGCAGTTATAAACTGAGAATATTGCTGGTGTAACAGGGTTTGTTTGTGACATATCCCTTCTGAGGGATATGAAGTCAGTAACACACATGGATGTTACCATTTACTAACTACAAACATCAGAGTATGCTACTGCATGTATAAAGACAGAAACTGTGAGAGTAACACACCAAATCTGAGACTCCAGACTCTGGCCAGTCTACCGATAGCCCTACAGGTGAGAGTTTTCTCAACCACATAACACTGTAATGCCAGACTTTAAATCATGCAGAACATACATATCCACACAAACCCTGTTAAACCAACATTATTTCAAATGTAGTACAGTAATACTTACATTCTGCCCCATGTCTGGAACATCTCCCTCCAGTTTGTTGGCCTGTCTCCACAGTGTTTGTTGTAAGAGGCATTTCCAACTACCCTCTGTGATGCTGTTTGTCAGACACCCACGTGAAGGCCTGCTCACAGTGAAGGAAAAGGACCAACACCCACTTGCAATGCTTAGTTATAGGAGTGTGTTTCCATGCAACTGGCTATAGGAATGATACCACAGTTGTTCTACATGCAATCAGCAAGTGGGGGACTCCAATTCGTGCACAGGCCACCAGCTGATCATAAGCATTACCTACCAAAGTCAAGCTGCTGCCTATACAAAACAGATGCATTTTTCCACATCTAGCAGAGGGGGGGGGGAGAGAGATAGAGAGAGAGAAAGAAAGAAAGGAAGATCCGTGGGTGGAGAGAGGTCTCTGGGTGTTATAATGGTTGCCTATATATACATTTATGGCTGTGGATTGTCTACAACAACCTCTACGGTGTTTGACAAATGTTGGCCTTATAATGTGACATTGGGATATATGGGTCCGCAATATGAAAATGTAGCAAAACCCACCCTGCAATGGATCCTGTTATTACACAATCACATCAACACCCATACAGGGTACTGATGAGACAGACACATGCACAGACTTGCCAGGACTGAGTTTCACACCTCTACCTAGCAATGTACTGCTACTACAGTACTATGCTTTCATGGAACGCACCATGGAGCTTATATGTTGGAGAGCTGTCCAAAGGTATCTTTGAAGGTGAGTGACATCAGTAGCAGTGGTAAAGGAGGTGTATTGGAAGTGTAGTAAGTGGGAATGTCCACAAAAACAGGTGTCATCAAAGACACACACACACATTTTCACAGTTGCCAAGACTAGGGTTAGAACTCCTACCTAAGTAGTTTGCTACATTATGGCATTACACAGTTATTGGAAGCACTACAGAGCGTATAAAGTGGAGAGTTGTCCAAAAATATCTTTGAAGATGAGTGACATCAGCAGCAGTGCTAAAGGAGGGGTATGGTAAGTGTAGTAAGTGTGAATGTCTACACAATATGGCGTCATCAAAAGACACACACACACACACACACACACACACACACACACACACACACACACACACACACACACACACACACATACAAACACACACATTTTCGCAGTTGACAAAACCAGGATTAGAACTCCTGCCTAACTAGTTTGCTACACTATGGTATCACCAGTCATTGCGAGCACAATACAGCTTATATGTTGGAGGTCTGTCCAAAGGTATCTTTGAAGGTGAGTGACATCAGCAGCAGTGCTAAAGGAGGGGTTTGGGAAGTGTAGTAAGTGTGAATGTCCACAAAATCTGGTCTTATTGAAGACACACACAATCTCACACACAAACACAAACATTTTCACAGTAGCCAGGACCAGGATTAAAACTCCTACCTAACTAGCTTGTTATACTATAGTATTACACAGTTACTGAATGCCCCACAGTGCTTATGGGATGAGCTTTTGACAATTGGTTATTTCAAGGTGACTGATATCCTTAGGCGTGCTAAAGTAGAGCAATGGGAGGTGTAGTGAGTATGAATAGCCTTAAAATAATTCTTCTCCAAACACACACAGACACGCACACACACAGTTACCATGTCTGGGAGTAGAACTTCTACCTAATTAGTTTACTAGACTAGAGTATTACACAGTTATCGCAAGAGCCACACACCTAATAAGGCTGAGATTTGTCCAAAGGGTTATTTCAAGGTGACTGACATCAGCAGGAGTGCTAACATGGGCAACGGGATGGGCAACGGGATGTGCAGTGTGTGTGTGTATGGGCCATAAATCATTCCTCTTGAAATGCACACACGCATTCACTCACACACAACTTCACATTTGACAGGACTGAGTTTACAAATGTTACATGAATACCTATTTGTACTATCATGTTACACAGTTATCACAAGCACCACAGACACTATAGGGCCGAGGGCTACCAAAAGGAATGTCTACAGTGATTGACATCAGCACATCATGTGATATAGGCCAATTGGATGTGTACTGGGTGGAACAGGCCTCATAATTGCATTCTCTCTGTCACAGTCTGTCTCTCTCTTCCCCACATCTCTTTGTGTGTATATTTGACATATCATTGTCTGTTGGCCTTAGATATGTGTGAGTATTCCTATCCAAAGTGTGTGTGAAGCATAATTGGTGTGCAATTTGGTGTGTGTGCACAGACATCTGGTGATGACAGATCTGTATAGTCCACTGTGTTGTCAGACATGGTCTTCATTTCTCTAAGTGTAGGAGCATTCCTGGTATGACCTTCTGTATTGAGTGTGTGAATCCATTCGAGGTAGGGTTGTACTCCAGTCCAGGCTTTGGTGTTCTACACCTACAGCTAGCAACCTATTTCTGCAGGATATCTGTAGATAGGCTGACAATATGGAGTCACAATGGGCGAAAGATAGGGGGATACTGTAACTATTGCTGTCTGTGCTGTTTGTGTTACATGGTAGGTGTTAGCAGAGATATTCAGACATATGTACTGTTTTACACTGTGATGTACTATGTCATCAACTATTGACAGATAAGATTAATTGCTCACAGTTATGTACCAGGAAATGCAAGATGAATGCAGCTGAGTCCATTACTGTGGTCTGCAGCTTACACATTCTTGCACACTCCTGCCATTCTGGAGGGGTAGCTACGGACACTTGCTGATGGGTATGTTTAAATGGTCCAGCACCTTGGTAGTATGGTGGCTGATGATCCTCTTCTTGTACATATATCGACTTAACAGAGTGGCAATACCTCTCAGATGTACTGATTCAGCCAGATTACCAAGAGACAGGACTCATATATCTGGTCAATTCCCTTCACATTGTGGGTTATGAGCAGGTTTGTATCCACCCATTCCTGGGTTTGCAGGCAGGGGTAGTATTGGCACACATCAGAGTTTCAGACTTCACACACTCCATGACGTCCATGCTTCTACACCCCCCTCTGTTATTCTATCCTCTTCCTAACATTATCCGAATGATATATGAAAAGTATCTTTATAGTTGGCCCTTCATCCCAGTGGTATTTATGAATTGGTCCACAGTTCATGCAGTAGGACATGGGGTCATGCTACTGGGATTTGTGAACATGGCCTTGCATTTGTGTTCTGGTGACTGTGGTAGGTAGTTAATTAGGACCCAATTAGATACCATAAACTGGCACTACGGGTGAGGCACAGGCCTTTGACAGAGGACTGTAGGCCATTTGGTAGTGATGCAGGCCATCTGTAGCAGGACAGTGCATTCTGACACTCCTACATTCCCAGGCTGCAAGCCAGTGGATTCCCCTGGGGAGACAGGGTAAGTGTGCAAGGTGTTAATGGGAATATTTCCTCTCCATATTGATCCATTGGTCTGGATGCAGGAGTGGGCACTGCTTACAGCTAGGGACACACCTGCATAGGACACCTCTTCAGCATGCTCCATTCTGTGGGTATCCCCATACAGATGTGGGTCCATACTGTACTCATTCCCAACAGCAAGGATATGACCTGTGATAAACCTGTGGCTGATAGTGGGGTGAGCTGAGTGCATGTGGGGTATGAAAGCTACTTGCAGCTGACTCACAGATATACCTGGGACATTCCCCTTATGCTGCTTTGTGCAGGGACATAGACAGTCTCTCATTTCTTCATAACTGTGCCTTTTGTGGTCTGTAAGTGATTGTCCAGACTACACCAGTAGTCCATACTACACAAACAACTAATGTGCTGCTAACCTGTATGTACAGTTCCAGAGTTGTCTGCAGTTGACAGTTACATTTTATGCACTCTGTCTAGGGTAATTCCACCTGTGTACTGTGTGTATGTATGTGCCCACATTCATGGCATGTCCATCTTTCAGACAATGACAGATTTTGACATCTGGACAGTGAGTATGGACGACTGCTGACATGGGTATTGCTGAGAAGCATTGCAGTTGGAACCACAGCTGTAAGAACATGGCCCTGTCAACCACAGTACTGCCCATAGGCCACCAAGACACAACCCTCCATGACTACATGCTGACCACTTCCATACAATATTAAACACACAACAACCTAACACACATACCCCTGCATATTGTACACATGCAACAATCTATCTTGTAGATTGTTCCAGCTCAGGTAATCTGTGCTCCACTGATATTACTCCTCACACTTACATGTTACTGCATTTCTACATAAGATTGTGGGGGGTCACACCTGACAACTTTAAACATTTGCTATGACTGTACTGGTATTTCAGGTACTCTGTTGGCTCCCAGTTCATATTCTATTCTGACCTATCATGCAGACTGGAGGCATATCAATAGAGTACAAATATTATGTTTTATTGACCTACATTTCAATTCAGACTTCTTACCCTTCAGAATTAACATACAACTGCCGGACCTGTTGTAGTGTGTCTGTGTAGGTCTGGAGGGGGGCTGTTCACCACTGCCATCAATTGGAGGCCTTAGCTCAGCCTTTCCTTATGATCATCTACACCTGTCCTGCTGGCTGAGGCTGGTGGTGGGTATGTGAGCCTCACTGACATGCATGTGTGTGTCCTATGGATGTACACAGTTATTTTGGCCACCAATGTACTGCGGTGGGATTTGTCACCTTGTCTAGTACTGCCTAGTATGTTGACACCAGTATTTGTTATATGTTCATAGATTCATAATTAGGTACTAGGCTATCAGCCCAAGGTTCTATGTAAGCCTAGCCAACAAGGCTCCCTGGCTTTCGACACCCAAAAAGTTATTTTCCTGTGCCCCTGTTGAGCAGAGACACAGAAGTGACCCCCAGGGTGAATTTCCTATTTCCCATCCACTCATCAAGATTTTTCATGAAGAGTGCTAACGAGGAACTCTGCTTGACATAGATAGGTAGCTTGTTCCAGAGTATAGGAAGTCTCTGGGACAGGAATCTATCCCTCCAGTATGTTCTGCTTATTGTGGTGACAAGGTTTAGGTCCCCTGGTGCGTGTAGCTCGAATAGGTCCCTGGTGCATGTAGCTCAGAGGGATTGGGATTTCTTTAGGTGTAGCATGTCCAACAGCTCTGGGTTTGACATGGCTTTGTATGCTAGGCAGAAATCACCTCAGAGTAGGCGATATGTATG
The DNA here is from genome assembly GCF_019279795.1 of Protopterus annectens. Taxonomy (NCBI): domain Eukaryota; kingdom Metazoa; phylum Chordata; order Ceratodontiformes; family Protopteridae; genus Protopterus; species Protopterus annectens. Next base: position 1,797,894,819 of record NC_056726.1, read on the forward strand.
GAGTAAAGCTGAATTTTTTTGAGAGTGTCAGTGTAGGGCATCTGTTTGAGTCCTGTAATCCTCTTTGTGAGGTATTTTTTGTGGCATTTTCAGCTGTTGCAGATGTCTTGTGAGGTACATTCCAAAAGGGGTGTTGTACTCAATAATGGGTCTAATGGGAGCTGAGTAGAAGGGAACAATGACCTCTTTTTTCCTGGATGAGAACCCTTTCATGATGGGGTGTGCCACGTAGAAGGATTTTCTGACAACTGTGGTGATGTGATTGTCAAAGGAGAAACTACTGTCCACCTGAGTCCCAAGGTCTGTTATCATACCTTCAGCATTTAGTGGACTGCCACTTATGTGGTAGTTCATGGGTACCGAGATTTTACCAAAGAGGATGACAATGCACTTTTTGGCATTGAGCTTGAGGCTGTGGCTCTGATACCAGGCATCAGTCTCAGTGAGGCCCTTCTGTAGAATGTCCATGTCATTTGGGGACTCAGCTATGGCACCTAATTTGCAGTCATCTGCGAACTTCATCAGCCAGTGGGCCTCTGTGTTAGCCTATACTTCAGAGAAGTAGATACCAAACAGAAGAGGACCCAAGACTGAGTCCTGGGTACTCCACTTGTCACAGTTTTAAGTCAGATGTGGAGTCTACAACTTTTACAGTGTTGGTTCTGTCAATGAGCCATTTGGCAACCCATCTTGTGACATATGGATTTATAGGCTGGAACAACCAGTAAAGCAGAAACGGAGCCTCCGCACCGATGTAACAAACTTTTTAGGAGTCTTTTCAAAAGTTTGAAATTTTATTCTCCAAGTAACTTTCACACTGGTGACCATAAGTTAAAACACAAATAAACGTGAAACGCAACACGCGTTTTTCGTTCTACTTAGTAGTTGAACTTCCTCAGACAAAAAAGGCTTTGGTCCAATGCTCTTTTTAAATACATACATTGGTAATTACTATAATTGACAACCAATAATGTTTTTAAAGTGCTAGTGCTATTAATACAGTGTCCAGGCTACGAGTTTATCACAATATTGTTTAAAACCAATTATACTATAATTATAATGCACAGGTCTTAAAAGATCATACACCAATCATTAAATAAAATCATACAAAAATTCGTAAAACAGATCATAGAAAAGGTTCTGGCTGTTTACGTTCACTCTATACTTTCTGTTTGACTGTTATAATAAAATTAATTATACAGATACATATTTAAAAACTGATAGTGACTGCTAACCAACTATTTGAAGGTTCCTTCACCTACATGCAAATACTCTATTGGAAATAAACGTTACTTACATGGATTATATATATTATAGTATGTTAAAAACTATTTTACTCATGGACAGTTTTATACTAATTTCTATCCTCCCTTAAAATTTTATTTTTCTTAACGTTTCTTAAAAATCAAGACATACAATAGCTACACAACTCAAATCAGCTTTTAACACTAATGTGTTATATAATGTCCATCTTTTACAATTCGATGTACAGCACTAGTTGAAATTGGGTTGTGGGTTTGTTTCTACCATTATCTCATAAGATTTTTAAGTTTTAAAATACATGCTATCGAACATGCTTCATTAATGCCTGGCTTACTACAGGCAGCTAACCGTAGTTGCCATGCAAGTTCTTTCTTTTCCAATTCCAATTTTAAAAAGTTTTCATTAACAACATTATTATCTGTAGGATACCTGTTTATTCCATCAATAATCATAAAAGAAAAGGAATGACCATGATTGTTATTGGCATGTCTAGCTAAAGCATTTTCTTCTTTAGACTTTGTGATTGCGTATAAATGTTCATATATTCGATCACGCAATCGTCTGTCCGTCTTTCCAATATAGAAAGACGGACATTTTGTACATTGTGCCAAATAGACTATGCCTTTAGAATTACAAGTAAATGACCCTTTTACATGGTACATTACTGATCTTATTGTAAATGAGTCTGAAGTTAGAATGTATTTACAATATTTACATGACCCGCATTTCTTGGTTCCCCCTCCTACCTTTGACTTGACTATTTTTGTTTCCAATAACTTTTTCATGTTTGTACCTCTGCGGTATGTTATTACAGGGTGATAGTTTAATATTTTGGAGACGGTGTTATCTAGTGAAAGGTAACACCAATATTTTCTTACTGTTTTACCTATATCAATTGCTTCCAAGCAATATGTAAATGTGAAAGCAATTGAAAAATTACTATGCTCCCCTTTATTTGTCATGCTTCTCTCTAAGGTTTTTATTCCTAGATGTTCAGGTTCCAGGTTGGTGGGAATCAATTCATCTATAATTATATTAATACTAAGTTCATTATTGTCCCTACCATTCTTCAAAATAGGCAAATAAACACCTGAGTGTCTTTTTTCTCTCACTTCATGAAATATATTGTCCAAAAATGACTTGGGGTAGGCCCTCTTTACAAACATACTATATAGTAGGTCACATTCATCTTCAAAATCACTTTCTAGTGTAACCATCCTCGCTGCCCTAACCAATTGTCCCTTTACGACAGCTTTTTTCTGAAAGAGAGGATGCATACTAGAAAAGTGAAGAAAACTATTAGAATAAGTGGCCTTCCTAAATATTTTTGCTGTAAGCCCACCCCTATCTTTCTTCAATTCTACATCCAAAAAACTAATGGAATTTTCTTGAAAAGTATAGGTAAACTTCAAGAAAGGTGTTGTAGAATTTAAAAATTCTACAAACTGGTCTGCTTCATTTTTATTACCCTTAAATAAGATAAAGATATCATCCAAGAATCGTTTATAACTACTACACTTTTCTTTCCAATAACTACTGAAAATAAAATTGTTTTCCCAATGGGCTAGGACCAAGTTCGCAAAACTAGATCCTACAGGGGAGCCCATTGCTACACCTATTTCCTGTACATAAAGTTTTTCTTCAAATGACACAAAATTATTTCTTAAGATGATATCTAATAATTGTTCAATCAATAGGCAGTCATTATTGTCAGCCCCTTTTCCCCTAATATGGTCCACTACCCATTCAATTCCTAAGTCATGTGGTATACATGAGTATAAATTTATTATATCAATTGTTAGAAAGTTATCTTTTTCATCATATTTGGCAGTTTCCATATATTGTAAAAAATCCCATGAATCTTTAAGGATTTGATGTTCTGCTTTCACATATTCTTTTAACAAGTGATCCACTAATTTGGCACTTGGGTAAGTAATAGACTGCCTTGCATCTACCAATGTTCTGAACGGTGGGTTAGTAACAGATTTATGCAATTTAGGTATCCCAAATATCTTTGGGGTCCTCGGAGCCAACATAGTTACGTAATCATATTGTTCTTTTGTTAGTAACTCATCTGAATATAAGTCACTCAAAAACATTTTAATTCTCCTAAATGCTTGATTCATTTCATTTCTGCTAACAGGCTTATAGGTATTACTTTCAAGCAATTCGAACATAATATTAGAATAATCGTTCTTATACAATACCACCAAGCCACCACCTTTATCAGGTTTCATGAATCTAATAGGTAACTCCCTTAACAGGTTTAATAAAGCTCTTTCTTCCAATGATATATTATAATGAAAGTTTTTTGAGTTCTTTAAAATTTGCCTAAATTCATTCTCACATAGGTGCTCAAAAATGTTTAGTGTGTTATTCTGGGGGGGGTTATACGTGCTGGTAACTCTCAAGGTATTCACAATTTCTGAGGGTTCACCAAAGAGCAGGTTTAGGTTTAATTTACGGATAAATAATTTGAAGTCAACCAGCAACTCTGCTATGTCACATTTTTTGGATGGAACAAAGGTAAGCCCCTTAGCAAATAGCTCCACCAATAAATGATCTATATTACATTCAGTAAAATTGTAAATGTAAAAGTCGTCTTCCCTATTATGCAATATTTCATATAGTTTTATTCCTGTTACTTGTAGTTGTTGTTGTTGCTGCGTGTGTTGTACTTCTTCTTGAACCCCTGTCCTTGGTTCATGTTCCAGTTTGTCCCCCTCCCCCGTTTGTAGTTTTTTTGAACTACTTGATATTCATGCTGATTATTAACATGATTGTTTGAACAACCTTGTTCATCCTCAAACATATCGTTCTCGGTAATTTCAAACTCAGAATCTAGCTGCCCCCCTAAATCTACAAAATTAGAGGGGTTACTCGTGGGCTGTTGCCCCCCTTGTTCCATATGAGGGGGTTGCTTAGTAGGACCCTTAAATTTATTTGGGGCTCTTTGCACTATTGTGGGTCTAGGGTATGCTACACCTTCTTGGTATGCTTTCAAGTCCCTTTGTAGTTTTTTTATTTTGTTATTTTTTAACTTTGTCATTTGCTGAGTTATACTCAACAAAATTCTATCATATTCAAATACATTTCTATTAAATTCAACATCTTTTTTAATTTCTTGTTCCAACACTGTAGTCTCCTTTATTAATAAATCTAAATTAGTTTGATAATGAGTCACCATACATCGAATCACTTCTAACCCATGTCTATTAAATAGACTAGTCAAATCATTAAAAAAATCCGAACCATGTACTAATCCAACAGGGTATGAGTAATGTCTCAACCCTTTTGGAACAATTTGTTCCTTTAAACATTTGTTCAAATAGTTTAATTCAAGTTGCAGTTTCTTTGTCCTGTATAATTTAAAGTCAAACAGTTTTATTTTGTCCAAAAATGAACCAGTATCTTCCGTCAAGTTAGTAGCTTCATTACTTGCCTGAAATGTGTCTATATCGAGTTCATTGTCCAGCCAAGAACCTATGTTAAAAACAGTTCCATTATTCATGTTGTGATTACTTCGACGGTTAGCGTTTACATTATTAGCCCCATTCATGTCTCGCTGTTGTGGAGCCAACCCGTTGTTACTTCCAGACGGTTGTATGTCAACCGTTGATGTACTCGCGCCAATTTGTGTAGATCCCAGATGTCCGCTGGAGCTGGTTACGCCATCGACCCTCTCCGATAAGCGGTCCAACCTTGCATTAATCAATTCAAGCAGTTGTGTAAGGTTACCCTGCGAGGTATCGCCTCCTTCTGTTGTGTCTTCCATCTCGCCTGACCGGTTACCAGCTAGTACAAAACGTCGCACAAAAAAGAGTCAGCAAACCAGGAAATGACATAAGCTGGAACAACCAGTAAAGCAGACTGACTCTTTTTTGTGCGACATATGGATTTATACCCAGTTTGGTGAGTCTATCTATGATTCCAGAATAGGGGATGGTATCAAAAGCCTTGGCGAGGTCAAGATAGGCTGTGTGAACTGTCCTACCCTCATCTACAGCTTTGGTGATTGTTTCAAAGAAGTCCATCAGGTTCTGGAGGCATGATCTGCACTTCCCAAACCCATACTGGGTGGGGTCCAGAGTTTGGGGGTTACCAATGTCTTTGTTTATGAGTTCCATGATGATACGTTCCATGGCCTTGCAAACGAGGCTCATCAGGCTAATAGGGCGATAGTTCCCAGGATCCATGGTGGCTCCCCCTTTATTGAGTGGTATAACTGTTGCTGAATACCATTCAGTGAGTACAAAGCCTGACTTGAGGCTGTGATTGAACATGGTGCTTAGGTGGGGGGCCAGTTTGTTCTGAAGTTCATGTAGGATGCAACCTGGGATGTTGTCCGGTCCCATGGATAATGCATTCTTGGCTTTGGAGAGCATAATTTTTACCTGCTCAGTTGTGATTGCAGGGGCACTGCATTCTTCTGGTATGGATATGAGCCCTTTAGGGGGTGAGTGGGGGGTAAAGTTAACACTGAACCTATCAGCCAGGATGTTGGCGATATCAGTTGGTTCCGTAATTTTTGTGCCACTGTGCTGTAACTCAGAGCATATCTGGTCATTGCTGATGACATTCTTGACATAGCTATAGAATGCTTTGTGGTTGTATTTAGAGTCAGTCGCAATCTTGTTTTTGTAGCTGGCTTCGAAGGATTTTATGAGAGATCTCAGCTTCTTACTGAGGCTGACTAGGAAGCTCTTCCACTCATGGGATTTTACTCTCTTTTGTGACATTTTCTTCCTTCTGTTGTAGAGTTTGTTTATAGCAGGGGACCACTAGATTAGCTTCCTTTTTTTGGAGGATAGCATATTGGTTCTACTAGGTATAGCGCGATCCATGCACTCGTGTAAGTGCTTATAGAGTGCATTTATATAAGATTCAGCAGTCATAACTGTATTGTCCATCTGCATGGTTGTCGTGAAATTTGCCACTTCTGTTTTAAGAAGCATGAAGTTGGCTTTGGAGAAATTTTTTACAGTGTTTTCCTTAATGGGGATTCATTGGTTCATAGGTTCATAGGTAGATACTAGGCTATCTGCCCTAGGGCATTTATAAGCCTAGCCAGAGTGTATTTGGCTTCCGCCTCCCTATTAGATTAGCCTACTGTACCTCTGTAAAGTAGGTCACAGAAGGTACCCTTTTAAGATTAGTTTACTGTGCCTCTGTCTAGCAGGGACACAGAAGAGATCCCAGGGGTGAATTTGCGATTTCCCATCCATGCGTCCAGATTTCGCTTGAAGAGGGTCAGCGAGGGGCTATGTCTAACATGAATTGGGATTCTATTCCAGAGTGAGGGGAGCCTCTGGGAAATGAATCTGTCCCTCCAGCATGTCCTATTTATTTTTGCGCTGAGGTTTAGGTCCCTGGATCGTGTAGCTCTAAGGGACTTGGATTTTTTGAGGTGGAGCATGTCCATTAATTCTGGGTTTGACATGGCTTTGTACGTCAGGCATAGATCGCCTCTGAGTAGGCAGTAAGCAACTGAGTAGAGCTGGAGTTTCTTTAGTCGAGCTGCATAGGACATCTGTTTGTAGCCCATGATCCTCTTGGTGAGGTACTTTTGGGGTCTCTCCAGTTGCTGCAGGTGTCGGGTAAGGTACATCCCAAAAGGGGCATTGTATTCAATTATAGGCCTTATGAGTGACGAGTAGAGGGGCACAATGACCTCTCTTGATCTAGATGTGAACCATTTTGTGATAAGGTGGGCTATATAGAAGGTCTTTCTAACCACTTTGGCAACGTGATTATCAAAGGAGAGATTACTATCTACGTTGGTCCTCAAATCTCTAATTACTTCTTCCGTACTTAATGGATTACCACCTATGTGGTAATTTGTGGGCACCTTGTTTTTCCCAAAAGGGATGACTATGCACTTTTTAGCATTTAGCTTGAGGCTGTGGCTCTGGCACCAAGCATCCGTCTCTGTGAGACCCTTTTGGAGGATGCTTGTGTCAGCTGGAGATTCGATTATGGCCCCCAGTTTGCAGTCATCTGCGAACTTTGTCAGCCATAATCCCCCCGTGTTAGCCTGAACCTCAGAGAAGTATATACCGAACAAGAGAGGTCCCAGAACTGAGGCCTGTGGGTCGCCACTTGTAACTGGTTTGGAATCGGACATGGCACCTGTGATTCTGACCATGTGGGTTCAATCTCTGAGCCAGTTTGCAACTCATCTTGTGATATAGGGGTTGATATTTAAACTGGTAAGCTTATTTATGATGCCTGAGTGGGGTATTGTGTCGAAGGCTTTTGCGAGTTCCAGGTAGGCTGTGTGGACTACCTTGCCCTCATCTATGGCTTTGGTAACTGTTTCAAAGAAATCAACTAGGTTTAAGAGGCAAGATCTGCCCTTAACAAAGCTGAATTGGGTAGGGTCCAGTGTCTGGAGGCTCCCAATGTCTTTGTTTATGAGTTCCATGATAATACACTCCATAGCTTTACAGACCAGACTAGTCAGGCTTATGGGATGATAGTTTCCGGGTTCCGTTGTGGCACCACCTTTGTGGAGTGGGACCACTGTAGCTGTGCGCCATTCTTTGGGTACATATTCTGTAGTAAGGCTAAGTTTGAACAGTGACTTAATGTGAGGGTTCAGTTCTTCTTGGAGCTCATGTAAGACACAACCTGGTACACTGTCCGATCCCATAGATGCTGTGTTTTTTGCTTTGGAGAGGGCAGCTTTCACCTGTGCATCTGTGATGTCAGGGAGGTTACATTCAGTTGGGATAGGCATTTGATCCTTTGGGGGGAAGGGGGGGAGAAGTTTGCGCTGAATATGTCTGCCAGGATGTTGGCTATGTCTGTAGGTTTGGTATATTTTGTACCATTATGCAACAATTCAGAGCATATCTGGGAGTTTCCGCCCATGTTCCTGACATAACTAAAGGAGGCCTTGTGATTATCTTTAGTGTCTAGGGCAATTTTTCTTTCGAAGCTGGCCTTTGATGATTTTATGAGGGATCAAAGTTTCTTGCTAATACTGATCAGAGATGCCTTCCCTTTTTGGGATTTTGCTCTGTCATGTAGTAGCTTCCTCCTTCTGTTGTATAGCTTATTTATGGCCGGGATCCACCAGACCTGTCTCCTGTTTTTGGAGGAGTGAGTCTTGGCTTTGTGCAGTGCCACTAACCTGGAGTGTATGTATTTTTGATGAATATAGATACTCCCCCTCCTTTTGTGATTCAGTCCAAGCTTTGGGGCCAAAACGCATGGTGTGAGTTATAACCTGGTAGTGCTGGGGTGCTCTCAGGAGCCTTGAACCAGGTTTCTGTTACTGCACAGACATTGATTTTCTCCATACTGAGGAGAGCCTCGAGTGCGTGCATCTTGAGGTTTAGACTTCTGGCATTGAGTAGCATTACCTTTAGTTTTTTTATCCTTGGGTTGTCTATGGAGGTGGGTTTGTCCTTTGAGCCTTGCCTAAAAAAGGCACTATGGGGGTGGAAAGAGCCTTGGCCAGTATACAAAAGCCTAAGGGTGACAGGTGCAAGCTGTCCCTAGCGAAGCAACGTGGATTGTCAAGCATGTCATCCCATGCTGACAGACACTGGATCCCCTTTGAATGACACCAATACTTTAGCCAATTGTTGAAACTGATCATTTTGTCTTTATACTGTGGTATCATTCTTGGTGAGGGCAAGATGCTACTCAAGATCAGGGTCATACCAGCCTGGGCTACATGGTCAGAGAACTCCTCTATATCTCTTTTCATGTAGTCCAGGGAGGTATGTTTCAAGTCATTCACACCAGGATGCATAATGACAGAGTCATACTTGTACTTGCTTTGGAGTGACCTGAGTGCTTGCATTATGTGGCGGATCCTGGCACCCGACAGGCAGCTTACAGTGACCTTCTCCTTGTTCAGTCTGGTGAGCGGGACGTCAGTGTGTCGGACAATAGAGTCCCCTATAACAAGTGTATTTGGTGTGTTGTTTGGCCTTAAGGGCTGTGACTGTGAGGCACACTGATTTTGTGAGATATGTGATTCATGGGTATTGTTGAGGTGTGGCTGTTGCTTGGATATCTGCTTAGGAGGTCTTTGCTGTTTAGGCAGATTTTTATTTAGAGCCTCCGAGTATGTTTTTGTGTGTTTATATGTTGGGTATGCAGATGCAATAGGTCTGTGTGAGACTGGATTTGTGGTGTGGGTGGTTACCTTTTCCTCCTGACTGACTGTGCCGGTCTTGGGATGAGAGAGCTCTGCCTCTAGTTTGGCTGTGTAACTGCATCTCTCACATGTATTAGAGTTTGTTGGAAGGAGGAGAGGGTTGTCTGTGTACATAAGGCAATTGTAACATTGCCTCAAAATTCCCAGATTCACCAGCTGGACTGGAGAGTAACCTTGAAACTGACCCTTGGACATACCAGATTAGTATAGGGAACTGTTTTTTAGTGATCAGATTAGGGAAGGGAACTGATTTGGGGATGGAAGCAGCATGTGGATATCTATGGTGATTAGCTTATGGTCGGATCTGACCAATGAGGAGTTGACTTCAGGTGTGGAACACTGGTCACTCATGTTGGTAATGACTAGGTCTAGGATATTATTGCCCATGGTGGGGGTGTGGATAAGTTGATCCAGGGCATCGGAGTTTATAAATTCTAGAAAGCGTTGAGCGAAGGAGTTGGTACATGAGTAGTTTTCCCAGTTAATGGTGGGGTAGTTGAACTCGCCCATTATTAGGGTGTTTGGTTTAACCCTAATATTTTCCAGTATATCAAGAAAAGAGGAGTAGGAATCCTGGGGCATGGTGGGGGATCTGTAGCAAGCTACAGTATGGATTGCAGTTTTGCCCAGAGTTAGTTGCACTTGGATAATTTCGGAAGCGTTATGTTGGGCAACTAACCTGGAGGTGTGGCTATCCTTAATGAATACGGACACTCCTCCGACCTTGGTGTTCCAGTCCTGGTTAGGTGGCTGATAAGTATGGTATGAGTTATATCCTGTTAATGCAGGGGTGCTCTCTGGAGCTTTGAACCAGGTTTCAGTCACTGTACATATATCGATGTTCTCCATTTTAAGGAGTGCCTTGAGTGAGTGCATTTTGAGGTTTAGACTTCTATTGTTGAGTAGCAATACCCTCAGTTTTTTCTTTCCTGTATCTGTTACGGTGGAGGGTTCATCATTTGAACCTTGCCTAAAAAAGGCACTATAGGGGAGGCAAGAGCCTTAGCCATTATCCAGAATCCCAGGGGCGACAGGTGCAGGCCATCTCTGGCAAAGCATCGTGGCCTGTCGACCATGTCGTCCCAGGCAGACAGATACTGGATCCCCTTGGAATGACACCAGAAGCATAGCCAATTGCTGAAGTCAATCATTTTGTCCTTGTAATGCAGTATCAGTCTGGGTGAAGGTAGGATGCTAGTCAGGGCTGGGGTCATACCTGCCTGGATTACAAGATTAGAGACCTCCTCCATATCTCTTTTCATGTAGTCCAGGGAGGTACGTCTCAGGTCATTAACACCAACATGGACAATGAGTGAGTCATATTTGTACTTGTTGTGGAGTGACCTGAGTGCGTGCATTATGTGGTGGATCCTGGCACCTGACAGGCAGCAGTAACCTTCTCCTTTTCTATTCTGGTGAGTGGAACATCAGTGTGCCTGACTATAGAGTCACCTATGACTAATGTGTTAGGCACATTGTTTTGCCTTATGGGCTGTGGTTGAGTGGCACACTGGGTGTGTGTGTTATGTGGCTTTTGGGTTGTGTTGAGGGGTGGAGATTGCTTGCGTTTCTGCTTTGGAGGTCTCTGTTATTTGGGCAGATTCTTATTGAGAGCCTCCGAGAATGTTTTTGTGTATCTATGTGCGGGTTTTGGTGGTGTAGGTATAGTGGGACTATGTGATGAGTGTGGTGTGGTGCAAGTGTTTACCTTCTCCTCTTGACTGAGAAGCTCAGTCTTGGGTTGAGAGAGCTTTGCTTCCAGTTTGGCAAGATAAACACATCTCTCACAGGTTGTAGTGTTGAGTGGTAGGAGGAGAGGGTTGTCAGTGTACATGAGGCAATTGCTACATTGCCCCAAGATGCCCAGATTCATCAGGTAGACATGAGAGATCATTGGGAGCTGTCCCTTGGACATGCCTGGGTAATCACTATTTTCCTTTAGACAAGTGAGGGAAGGAAGTACTAGAGCTGTTTTACTCGCAGTAACTTGAGGAAGATAAGTACAAAAAACTGTTAACCACTAGGAAATGAGAAAGGTTGAGTGCTTCAGTAATTTGTAGCTTATTTAGTGCTTACAATAGATCTGAACCAGTGATGAGCATGGAAAAGCAGATTCAAGTGCTAAAATTGAGAAACTGGCTAGTTCTAAGGGAAAAACTAAAGAGCAGACTTTATGGCGCCGGGAATAGTTTAATCCTAGCTAAGTGGCAGTGCGTGATGCACAAAACCGTGCAAACATGGGTTTTTCAGCAGAAAGATGAAAGGGATAGAAATAGCCCAAAACGGCCAAATAAAACTACAGTTTCTGAGCTGAAACCACTCCTCCAGTGACAGATAGGCTGTTCCAAAGCTCACCACTCTCACTGATGAACAGAGAAGCTTCCCTCTATCTTAGAAAGGTCTGGGCAATACAAGAACTTACAAAATAGCCCAGAATTTAGCAAACTCTGAAAACTGGACTTTACTAGATCTAGAAAGGCGAGAAACTAGTAGAGGGATAGGATTTTTTTTTTTCAAATTTCAAGCAAATTCAGCAATAAAAACACTTTTAACATGGAAAATAGCTTATTGCACTTGAGTGTGTAGCCCTTTACAGTTAAACAGATGAAAAACACTTAAAAAATGATACTTTAAAGTGCAAGCAGTATTTGGTTTCAAAAACATTACAGATAAGTAGCAAAGATAATAAAAAAGCGGTCAGAGCAACGCGGCTAGCAAAAACAAACAATAAAAAGCAAAACAGAGGTACTTAATCCACTTACTCTCTTTTTCTCTCTCAGCTGCTGTAGAACTCTGCAGGGATACTCAGGCAGGCTCCTGCTGAGGTAATACAAGCACAAAAAATGCGCAAACATGGGTTTTTAAGCAGAAAGATGAAAGGGATAGAAATCACCCAAAATGGCCAATAAAACTACAGTTTCTGAGCTGAAACCAGTCCTCCAGTGACAGATAGGCTGTTCCAAAGCTCACCAATCTCACTGATGAACAGAGAAGTTTACCTCTATTTTAGAAAGGTCTGGGCAACACAGGAACTTACAAAACAGCCCAGAGTTCTGCAAACTCTGAAAAACGGACTTTACTAGATCTAGAAAGGCAGGAAATGAGTAGAGGGATAGGATTTTTTTGTTTTTTTTTGTTATGGATTTCATGCTGCCCATATGTGTCCAATATCTGCTGCCATCCCATTCATCCACCCAATTCCCTTGAATGCTCACTTCCATACCATACATACAGCTATCATAACATACTACTCTATTCAGTAATTGATAGGAAGGGTGACTTACCTTGTGGCTGGGCCAGTACTGAGGATGGTGCTGGAGGGCTGACTATGTTGGATGCGCATGGTACACTACTTATACATGGTAAAGCATAGGTAGTGTCATGTTTGGCATCCCTTTTACTGTATGTGCGAATCAGAGAGAGGTGTCATTCTCTGGGTCCCTACTGTGTCAGTTTATGTGCTCTGCATTGCCTCTTTGCTAAGGTCTGGGCATACTGGGCACACCTTCTGCCTACAGGAACAGGCTCAGGATGTTCCTACTCCAAGTCCCTCTGTGCCTGTGCTCACCTTGGCAATGGTGGGGGGCTGTGTGACCCAGACCCGTGCTATTCCTGCTGCAGCTGTTTCCACAGGATCATATTGTGCAGCATGGCACATACTATGAACATTTGTGTAGATGTAGCTGGAAAGTACTGCAAGGCTCCACCAGATATGTCCAGGCAGTGGAACCATGAATTGAGCATCCAAAACACAAGCTCTATAATGATTCTGGTTTGTGCATGTGCCTCATCATGGTGTTCTTGTTTAAGTCTGTGTTTATTTCTGAGGGGTGTCATCAGCCACAGCTCCAGTGCATAGCCAGCATCCCTCACTAGGTGGCCATATGGGATGTCCCCACTGGCAAATGACAGGTACAGCTGTGTCATATGCCAGATGTGGGAGTCGTGATAGCTTCCAGGGCTGCCAGCACAACATTCAAGATAATGCCCTGGGTATCACACATGACCTGGCAGTTGATGGAGGGGAAGCCCTTGCGGTTTATTTAGACCCTACCCGGGTGGTGCTTTGATGTGCATGTGCATGCAGTCTCTAGCACCCACTACCTCAGGGTATTCTACTATTTGGTGGAAAAGATGCATATTGCTGGTCAATGCCTTACAGGTGTTGAGGAAATATAAATGATCACCGGCATGTGCTGACATGGCATCCAGGAACTGGTGGAGTACCCTGAATGCTGATGCCTGTGAGATCCCCATGATATCCCCAGTTGGCCTTTGGAAGGTACCTGTGGCTAGTATTCTTAAGCCTACACATACCTTGGTATCCACGTGGATGGGTTCCCCTCTGTTGGTTCTGTGTGTGAGGTGGGGCCAGCATAGCTCAACAATTTGCTGTAGAATGCCCCTGTCCACCCTATAGCACTCCACTATCTCCAGCTCATGTAGCCCCTGGTAGGTTACCCCGAGTCTGTAAACTCTTCTCCTCCTCCTCCTCCTCACTGTGGGATGGTCGACAGCATTCACATTCTCATTCACATTCTCACCACCATCAGCCCCTTGTACATATTGATGTATGAGAGCAACAGCAGCCCTTAACATTGTGTTAGGTTTTGTCAGGTAAAATGTCCCCATCTGTGTACACTGCTGCTGTAGAGTTTGTGGGAAAAAAAGCACTGAACGTTGTTTGCATAGTTTATAGTTGTGTGCTGGGCTGCTGCCTGTGTAATTGGCTGATTCTGATACATTTCACCTGCCAGCTACGCTAGTTCTCCTTGATTGCCTTCCTACTGCTGTTTCACCTTCCCACTTCCTCCCTATTTGAGCCCATGAGGTGCGGCACACATACCCACTGCTCAAATGTAAACAGTGCTGCCATTTCCTTTTTTTTTTTTTTCTTTTTTTTTTTTTTTGGTTTAAAACCCAATGCAGACCCATTTACACCATGTACACAGTGCTCAAGCACATCTGACACACCCCCTTCCTTAGCTATGCTTAGCTAAGGGCAAGGACGAGCCACTGAGATTCAATGATCTTACAACAAGCATGACACACCCCCTTATGAAGTCATTCAGTTTTTAGACTTGCACTGTTGTATTGCTGTACCTACACAGTTAGGTACAAGCTGACACTTTGAAGAAATATGTGATTCAGTATAACTCCCCTCATTTGCATACCCCAATGTGTAGGTCATTAGTTACTGTACTTAAGCAGAGCCTTTCCCCTTGCCAACCAGTGCTCCCTGGTATTGTTTACATTCTGCATGCCATTGACTATAATGGCAAAATGCAGAATTCACTTAAAATTTACTTTTCCCATTTATTTTATTTTCGGCACAATCTCATTTGCACACCATTGCCCTAAGCTTAAATAGCCGAGATCAGCCAAAAAACGTTTTAAAAAATAATAGGTTTTTAAAGCCAATGGACTTATATTTGGCCATTGGCATGTGTATTAAACATAATACATGCTTTTACAAGAGCTGTCATGCCTCCGTTTTGTCAGATGCAGAAATGTACTCAGTTATTTTCTGAATAAATTTCTACACTGACACTGTTCTAGCAGCAAGACCTGGTGGCTAGCTGGATCGCAATATCGCCTCATTTGCATGTTTTTCACCAGCAAATGAGGTGATTTGCATGTTTGCTGGTTTTCTGTGCTGGAACAGTGTTGGGACGCTCATGCTCGTGAAAATTGGACTTTCCTGGATTGCTCGGCAGCCATTTTCCCTGCAGGAGCTCCTACACTGTTCCTGCATGGAAATCAGCCGTTCGTGAACCCCGGGGATTATCTCTGATAAATACTTTTGTGTACTAATTATAACTACTTCTAATACTCTTTGTGTTTCTCTCAAAGACTATAAATGTACCTTATAACTCATTTATATAGCAAGGTTAACAGAAATGTATAAAATGCTGAGTTATTATGAATTTCATACTTGTTACAATGTTTCTTATTTAAAATAAACATTTCATCTTTATAACAATACATATTTCATATGTAAGTTTTATTTAACTTGCTAGCCATTGATTACTGTTACTGTATTTGACAAATGAAAATAAATAATTATATTTTATACTTGTTAATTTCTTTTGCTTTCAGGCTTCATGACTGACTATACGTCTGTCGGTATTAAAAAGGTTAATGTCTGTTTGAAGCAAGCGACAAGGTTAATAAGCAGATTCCCTTTGGTCTATCTACACAAAGGAATTAATTTGTTCATAAGTTTCTTGGATTTTGACTTTGATTTCCATGACTTAACATCTGTTTGCCTTTTAGGAGAAGCAGTACTCCATTTCTTAGCTTAATGAATTATTATTTTATTTATAAGAAACAAATCAGAAGCTTCTTCTGGAGTGTCAAAAGCCTTAATGATATCAGAGAGGTGTACTTTCATTCTTGGGTAAAGAATAGTTGCCCTAAGTCCTTTTTCCTTGAGTTCCCTAATTAAAAGTAAGCAAGTTTTTCTTTTATTCTTGACTTTTTGTAGAGTAATCATTGTCAAAATGAATAATGTTTTATCTTATTTTATAGGAGGGCTGGACCATGCAGTTTAAAAAATTAAATAATTTTCCCTACTTTACATAAACATTACTATAATTGAGCTTGGTGGAGCATTTTCTTTATTATAGGGGACACCAAAGTTCCATGAACCCTTTCTATACCAAAATAAATGGCTTCATGTAAGTTGAAAAAATTATGCCATCATGTAGAGAAAATTAACTACATTCTCTCCCTCATATTTTTTCCAGTATGCCATAAATACTCTTCTACTTTTTTCACTAAGCCAAGTATTCTGTTTTAGAAGAAATTCAGTCTGTAACTCATTTCATGATATACTCCCCTCATGATCATGTAAAGCATAGCTGTAAATTGTTTGCTTTGCATTATTATGTTTGCCCCGTGCTTCACTTGACTCTTACATTTTTCTTTAAAATTATTTATCTTAGCATCCAGTTTGTCTGTTTGCAGATATATATCCTACATGTTCTGTATCAGAAAGCGTATCTCCTTTTGGAAATCGCAGTCCTGTACATATGTCTTTCAGTAAGTATTTTTCATGTCTGTTCACTGCTAAATCTTTAACTGATTTTTCTGACTGGAATTTTTCAAATTTGAGGTAAAATTTTATATCCTCAGGTTCAGTATAAGTTCAAGAATATATTCCTTGATAGAACACCTCAGATATGTAATCCCCCCCCCACAAATTTAGTCAGAAAAGATTTAAAGTTACAGAGATTCTTGAAGCTGCTGCTTTCACTTTGCCATTTTGGCCACACCCTACTCCCTTGTCTTGATGTAAGTTTCAGCTGTTACATTGCTCTGAATTCATCTATGTGGTCTCAAGCATGCTATCTGTACCTGTGACTTGAGTCTGTACTCATTAAGACTGGCTTCTGTCTGTCTTCATGTGCTGGTGTCCTTAATTTATCAGATTGTTTCTTCTTTGAGTACTGTGGCCGTTCATTTTATATTAAAGGCTACTTTGGTAAATCCTATTTTGAATAAGCTTTTTCTTGACACTGATAATCTTGTTAATTACCACCAGACCCCTAACCTTTTTTATGTTTTTATAAGGTTTCTGGAAATGTTATTTATTCACAGCTTGATTTTGCAGAAGTATCAGATTTATGATCCATTCTAGTCTGCCTTCTGCACTAGACAGGTGATTAGGTGGCTCTTTCGTGGATATTGCATGATCATTTATTGGGATTGAGTCAATAATACTTTTTCTCATTCTTCTTGATCTGTTTCAGCAGCTCATGTGGTAAAGTCAGCATTGTTTTGCCCTGTCTACATATGCTGTGGGGTTTTAAATCCCATTCTAGATAGTTTGTTGCCTACCTCTTTGGATGCATCCAAAGGACAGTGCTTGGTGTTTACCCCACATCTAGATGTTTTGTTATCTGAGTGCCCCACAGCCTTTCATTACAGGCCCTTTCTATACTGTGTATATTTACTTCCATTGGTAAAACTCATTAGGAGAGAGATCTTCAGTGTTACTGTTATAACAGAATTGCAACTAGGAGCTACTTTTGGTGGAAGCTGGTAGGAGAACACAATCTGCAGGTCCAATTGGGTGGAAGCACAATGCTGCCATTTATTTATGAAGTCACACAGATATTGGGGGTTCATAAGTATATTTGTAGAGCAAAGCTCAGTGTGTGCTAGTAACTGCGGCCTGGATGACATTTGCTCCTCAACTTGAGGCTGAAGGTGTGCCAGTCTGGGTAACTGCCCAAGGTCCTAGATGACCTAGCTGTGATACTTTGTTATGCAGATGATATACAACTTTACTTCTCTTCACCTCATGAAAAATTGTCTTTAGCAGACCATATTGGTGATAACTTGAAATACATCCAAATGTAGATGACTAGTATCATGTGAAACTTAACACCTTCATCTGACATAGATATTCATGGCACTTTAAGGAATTCTGACTGGTTTTAAAGCCTACCACCATTACCGTTGCTGATTAATTTGTAGAAAAGTTGAAAAGCCTTGATATGGTGTTTAGAGACAGAATGGCATTCAAGGGCCACTGTCATCTGTTATCATGTCATCTTACATCTGATTAAGTAGTCCAAATCAAGCAACTTTTCTCCCACAGAGGTTTTCTGTTTGTTGTACATTTTCTAATGCCTTATCATCGTGACTAGTATAATCTCCCATACCTAAGGTTTCCTAAAGCTAAAATTGGCAGTTAATTGCAGAATTTTGTGGTCCATTTACTTATAGCACCTGGTTAAATTGTAATGAAAAAAATATTAGCTAAAAAGTACAATGTAGCTAAAGTTTTTTTCAGGGCGTTACCATGCAAAGGAGTGCAGGCACAGCAAAGTGAAGTTCTGCACTGCTGTCTGTTTCTGTGGTATAGTATTTGCCTAATAAATTTCTTTTGTAGGGCACAAACTGAAGTAAGCACAGTTTTTCCCCCAATGTATATCAAGGATCAAGAGTTTAGTGTCTAGGTTTAACCAATAATTTCCTGCTGAAACTAAAATATTTGAACTGGAAAGCAAAGGAGAACTTAACCAAACATTTTAAAATGCTCCCCAAAAAATTCATATATACAAGTTTAATTGTTTACTTTTTTGCTATTTTGCTTGACTTTATTTTGCTTGTTAACTGGGATAATCTAACTTGGCACAACCTGTTTTGACTGGAGATCCAGCTCCATTACATATACTTTAAAGTGCTTAGTAAAAAAAACATTAATAATCACAAGTATACCAGGAGCATTTGTTACAAGCAAAGAACAGAGTAGATAAGCAGAATTAGCCAAAACTTCATCTAAATACATAGGAGGTACTCAGAAAGGATAATGTTTATTACTAATACTTAATGCGGTAGCATTGTCGCCTCACAGCAAGACATTGTCCCGTTCGATTCTCAGCTAGAGCGTCTTCTGTGTGGAGGCATACGTGAATGGGCTTACCTTCGTTGAAGGTTGTGCGTCAGGGCTGGTAACTCGGCACGTAAAAATCCTCTACCAAACATTAGCGGACCGGAGTTCCGCTGTGTCAACCCCTAACCGGGATAAGCCGAAAGACACAACAACTAATATTTAATTCTAAGTCATTATAGTTCAATAAATAACTGGTTATGTTACATAACCAAAGCTGTCTAACTTTTTGACAATCAAATGAATTTAAAGTAAAGTGAGAATATGGGTTTGTTGGGTTTGTATGTGCTGATAATTTGTGGTGTGATAGGGCTGGTGGGTAGAGCAACAAAGCATTTCCATTTCCAGAAAGCAGTAAGGTGTTGCCTTCAACCTGTTTTGAAAGGGTACAGATGTTTCATATATCAAGTGGGAGCATATGGTGATTAAGATGTGGGTGTCACCTTATTGATCAGGAGTAGTTATATATTTAATAAGGAACTGACGAGAGGAATAAAAATAATACCCATTTGTTAACCAGGTATGTACAGTGGACATAAAGTACCTTTTCAGGGGTGACCTGGGAACAATGCCTGGTTGAATGACTTGCTCGAGGCTATACACTAGGCAAATGAGGGCTAAGGGAATTAAACCCTATACCACAAGGATTATAGCTTGCAACCTTCACCTCTGCACCAGCTGTCAGTCAAATAAAGTGCACGATTGTGAATGTGCTATTATAATAGTAAGTGCAGTAGTGGATCATTAGTTGGATGATGTAGAGAAGAGTCTTATTTTTAAACTTGAGATGATGCATCAGTTTTGAAGTGCTAAGACGCTGTTGACTCTGAGAAGGAGGCAGTGAAAGGATAGGGTAACAGTGGCCACAACTAATATGGAGGGTCTGTGGTAGGCTTTTGTTTCGGCTTTGTTGTGAATCTGCAGAAAGATAAGTAAAGAGGCTAGACCAATATGTTAGGCTAGTGAAGAGGTAAGTGTGGCAATTATTTTAGTCATATGTTCATCAAATCTAAGTGAGAACTTGAAAATGACATTGAGTAGTATGAAACTGTTACTATTTTCAAAGGATATTGGTTACCATCCAGTACAGAACACTGTTTGTGATCTGTGGGTGGGTTATTGTTTTTTTTTCTTTTGGGTGCTGAGTTCTACATATGAATCAAATAGTCATAATTCAGTGTTTTCAACTGCATCATCAAGTACAGAGCATTATTTGGGATTGATTTGGAAGTGAAGAGCAGGGTTGTGCCATCTCTGTGCAGATTATAGACATGACATTGATGAATATTGTAAAAGGTAGGGGTCCAAGGGCTGCTCTTTGAAGGAATTTTAAGGATACTGGAAGAGATGACAATATCTGTTTCTACCAACTGACAGAATTTGTTAGGTATTATTCAAACCACTTTAATGATTTTCAGCTTAGACTACCATGGTGAAGGGGATATTGTAATTTACCATATCAAAAGTTTTTGACAGGTCAAAGAAGATAGCATCTGCATATTAGTTGTTATTAATGCTTTAGCATAAAAAGTTAGTTAAGGATAACAAGACAATTCCTGTACCATTTCTAGGTCTAAAACTATGTGAAGCAGTGATAATAAAATTTCAGAATATTCTTTCTTTCATTCTTTTGTTATTATTTTCTTTCATTCATGCTTTCATTCTCTTTTTACAGCTTTGGCACTTAAGTTAGCTTTTGCATGCACCTCTTTTTATTGCAAAATGTCATGCAGCATTGGGAACCATACAGATATATGGCAAAACCTGTGGCTGCAGCTTGTGGCATATCTCACCATATTGATTTGGAAGTAAGGAGCAGGGTTGTATCATCTGTGTGAAGACTGTAGGCATAACATTGATGAATAGTGTAAAAGGTAGGGGTCCAAGGGCTGCTCTTTGAAGGATTGCTTATACATTTTATATCTTGACTTTTTAATACTCACCAAGCTTTTAGTGCGCATGTCTATAACTTTGTCATTTGTCATCATATTGTATTAATAGCATTGCAATTCTTTACCCATTTCTTTTGAATTGAATACTGTATAACAGATTTTCCATTTGTCTTTACTGGGCAACATGTATTGTTCCAAGAACATCCACAACAGAAACAAACGGAAAGTACACAAATGCCAAAATAAGCAACAGCTTAATGCCTAGCACAGTACATGTTGCACAAATGCCACGGGATCCGTTGTGCTCTCTCAGCCACTTTAATACCACATAAAAGTATGAGACAATACTTTAAAACAAATCATAAATTCAAGTGCTTTCGTCTTGCTAAATCAGGAACTTCATCAGCAACAATCAAAACAACTGCCATTCTTACTTTTAAATTCAGTCCCAATTAGTCATGTGATTCCCCCAAAACCAACCCCTATTTAATCTTAGTTTTAATTAAAGGGAAAAGAATGTTTCCAAAATCACCCTCCCTTTGGTTAATATAGATATGGATTCATTAAACTAAAGTTTCCATGCAGGAACAGTGTAGCCACTCCTGCATGGAATATGGCCACCGAGCTATTCAGGAAACAGCTGATCTAACGTGCATGAGCCTGCCTACACTGTTCCAGCACGGAAAGCCATGCAGAATGCTAATTACCTCATTTGCTGGTGAAAAACATGCAAATGAGGTGAATTAGTGATTCAGGAAGCAGACAGGCATCCATGCAGGACCAGTGCTAGTTGCAGAAATGTGTTTGGTTACTAACGGAACCCATGTCTGCAAATAGCAAAACTGAGGCATGACAGCTCAAATAAAAGCATGTATTATAAACTTTAGGCATGCCTATTGCCAAATATATGGCCATTGGCATGGTAAAGTGTTTAATTTAATAAAAAAAATCAAAGTATTTTTTTGGCCGATTTTGGCCGTTTAAGCATAGGGTAGCGGCGCACAAATGGGATAGTGCGGAAAAAAAAATGTAAAAACTCAATTTTAGGGGAAAAATACATTTTTAATGGCATGCAGAATCAAAGCATTACCAGGAACCACTGGTTGTCAAGGGGAAAGGCTCCGTGACAGAGCAGTAACTAGGGACTAAGGCAGTGGGGTATGCAAATGAGGGGAAATTTACTGAATCACAAAATATTCTAGGTCCACACACTGCACCTAACCATGTAGGTGCTAGAACAGGATAGTGTAGGCAGGAGGAGCAGCTGACATGAAAAAGGGGTGCGTCATGCTTTTTGTAAGCGCATTGGAGCTATGTTGCCCGGGTTTGCACTTAGCTAAGCACAGCTAAGCAAGGGGATGTGTCTGAGGCTGTACAACCTTACACCATGAAATGAAGAGCGTGTTTGAGTCCAGGGAGGGCCATTTCTGCTAAAATGTGTTTACCTTAGCGAAACAGGTATGCGCTCTGTGCACTGGGACTTAAACAAAAAAAACAAAAAAATGGAAATAGCAGCACTGTTTACATTAAGGCAGCGGGTTTGCACGCCATGCCTTGGGGCTTAAAAGGAGCGGAGATGGGAAGGGGGAAAAGAAAAAGGGAAAGAGCAAAATACAGCCACTCAAATACAATTAAATAGTTGGCAGGTGGAATGTCTCAAAGTCAGCCAATCACACAGGCAGCATCTGCAGCACACCACTATAAACTATGGAAACACCTTCCAGTCTGTTTTTTTCCCACAAATTATGCACCATAGTGTACACATATGGGGAAATTTTAACTGACAAAAGTTGCAAAAATGTTAGGGGCTGCTGTCGCTTTGATCTATCAGTATGTGCAAGAGGCTGAGGGTGCTGAGGAGGATAATGCTGACAACTGACTCAGACCGAGGAGGAGGAGGAGAAGAGTGTTTAGACCCAGGGTAACTTACCAGAGGATACATGATCTGGAGATAGTAGAGTGCTACAGGGTGGACAGGGACATACTTCAGCAACTTGTTGAGCTGTGCCAGCCTCACCTCAGACCCACAACCAACAGAGGGGGACCCATCCCAATGGATACCAAGGTATGTGTAGCCTTAAGAATACTAGCTACAGTTACTTTCCAAAGACCTACTGGGGATATCATGGGGGTCAGACAGGCATCTGCATCCAGGATACTCCACCAGTTCACATGCCATTGAGCACATTTACTTCCCCAGCACCCATGAGGAGAGGATCAGCAATATGCATCTCTTCCACCATGTAGCAGAATACCCGGAGACACTGGATGCCATAGACTGCATGCACATCCACATTAAAGCACCACCCAGTGTCCAGGGTAGGGTCTTCCTAAACCACAAGGGGTTCCACTCTATCAACAGCTAGGTCGTGTGTGATGCCCAGGGCATTATCATAAATGCGTGCGCTGGCAGCCCTGGAAGCTATCACGACTCCCACATCTGGCATTCATCACAGCTGTACCAGGCATTTGCCAGTGGGGACATCCCATATGGCCAGCTGGAGGGGGATGCTGGCTACACACTGGAGCTGTGGCTGCTGACACCCATCAGAAATTCACACACACCCACAGGAGAATGCCATAATGAGGCACAAGCACAAATCAGGATCATTATAGAGTGTGTGTTTGGGAGGCTCAAGTCATGGTTCTGTTGGCTTGACATATCCGGTGTTGCCCTGCAGTGCTCTCCAGCCACATGTGCACACATGTTCATAGTATGTGCCATGCTACACAATATGCTCCTGCGGAAACAGCTGCAGCAGGAACAAAATGGGGAAGGGACACACAGTCCCCCACCATTGCCAATGTCTCCACAGGCACAGAGGGACTTGGAGGAGGAACATCCTCAGCCTTCCCCTGTAGGCAGATGGAGGTGTGCCCAGTATGCCCTGTCCTTGGCAAAGAGGCAATGCATAGCAAATACACTGACACTGTACGGACCGAAGGGCTGATATCTCTCTCTGACTCACACATACAGTAAAATGGATTCCAAACATCACACCATCTATACCTTACCATGTATAGGCAGTGTACTGTGTGCATCCGACAAAGTCATCCCTCAAGCACCATCCTCACAACTGCCTCAGGCACAAGGTAAGTCAGTCTTAACAATAAATGAATGGAGTAGAATGTTCTGATAGCATATCTATCGTATCGATGCAAGCATGCAACTGAATGTTGTGGCTTACTGGGATAGCAGAAGGCAACAGACAGCTCTGTGGGACAGCAGGAAGTGTATGCCCAGTACTGGCTTACCCACACTATGTAGTACCACCCTAGTTGACAAATCCCACTGAGGTATATGAGGTGAGCCAAATAACTGAGGGTTCATAATTCACATGCAGGGATGTCAAAGTGTGGGTCCCATACTCACCCAGCAGATCAGCTGTAGAAAACCATACATAAATGTTTGGCATATGCCCCCATATAGCGACATCCATGAAATTCCCACCTACAGACTTACACAGTAATATCACAGCAGGTCTGGAAGTGGCAGTATGGCTCTCAAAGGTAAGACTTCTGAAACTAAAAATGTTTATGCCAGAACAATCTGACCTGTGGTTGATACTGTTATTCTTGTAGTCTCAAACATAGGGCACACCACTATGCTAAATGTGACCAAAATGTTAAGAAAATATGAGCACAATCTCTGCAAATGTGTATTGTGTACAGATGTGTCACCTCCCCCACCCATAGTCCCATAGAAATGCAGTAACATGTCCCTGACCTTAAGCAGCATTCAGCTGTCAACTAGAGTGATGGCTCAACATGAATAGAAAGCAATTGTCAGTAACACCCAGTCAACTTACTAGTGCCATCCCACGGGTGTCCACTGCTGGCAGCCTGAGAACATATGATCATCAGAATGCACTGCCATGCTACAGATAGCCTGCATCTGTCACACCTGACCTAAAGGCCTCTGGCAAATGCCCATGCCTCACCCACAGTGCCCTGTTAGGGAGTGTCATGGGGTCCATAACACCAGCATAACACAGTCTACAAAATGCAAAGAAAGGCCATGCTGCTAACTGCTAGGAGCAAACCTGACAGCCTCAGAGAGCCAGAAATCTAAACAAAACCATGAATAATGGAGTGATAAAGGTCCAAAGAGAAGGACACCTTTGAAATATTGCTCTAATAATGTTAGAAAGTTGACGGAATGATTGTATTAGCATGTAATGTCTGAAGGGTATGAAGTCTGAAATTGCAATATCAACTGTCAGTATTATCTGACTTCAACCCTGAGTGACTTGCAAAACACTTTTCCTTGAAAACCACATGCGTTTGGGTAACTAGCCAGATATATGACTCATGAATCTGGACATTCTGTGATACACATTCTATGATACACTGTGCAGCCGACAGGCAGGGCTAGGAGTCTAAACATGGGAATGCACTAATTGCAGGCAGTCCTAACTCTGGAAGATGGTGGCATGTCTGCACCCACAGAACCCGGGCCCACAGCCATGGGGAGTAACACACCCTTCCCTGATCACTCATGCTATGCAACATCCTGACCCCAAAATGTGGCCAGCCAAGCAAAATAAGGTGGGCCATACATATATGTGAGACACACACACACCTCCAGGCTGGTCAAACGGTCTGACACACACAAGACTCTCCAAGTGCAATCAGCCCTTGAGAAGACCCCTATGCAAAGTACTGGTAGCTATAGGCCAACATATCTGACCCAGGACACCCCCCACATATTGTATCCCCTACAAATCTATCTGGAGTCTGCCTATCACCATGATCCTGCCTGACTTATATTACCCAACCGTGGACTGGAAATCAGACCAGGCCAGAACAGAAATGCACAGAGATTCCACCATTGTAATGTATCACCAAGGTGCTGGACCATTTCCACAGCTCCAGCAGTCAATTGCTTGTAGGTACACCTCTCAACAGGCTGGATTGTGCAAGAATGTGTAGCATTTGGCCCATAATATTGGTGTGTGCATCATCCATCCCGTATTCCTCTGATAAATCACTGTGATGATCTGAGGAGGTATGTCACAAGGTACTGAAACAATAGACGACAGTGTTAAACATCATATATGTCAGATGTCTGCTACAACAAACCCTGTAACCCTAGCAGCCCATACATTACTGTGAGAAATAGTCACAGTCACTATATGGCCCATTGTCTCCCCATTTTGATAGGCTATCTCCATATATCCTGCACCAACAGGTTGAGAGCTATGGCCGTAGCACAAAACAAACTGGACTGGAGTACAACAATCCCTGGAATGGATTCCCACAATTACTATAGAAGGTCACACTGGGCATGCTCATACACTTAGAGAATTGTCAGTAAGATCTAGAAATTAACAGGCCTTGCCCACCCAGAGCACTTCCATTGCCCTACTTTAGCAGTCCTGAAGATGTCTGTCACCATAGAAGTCTTTTTTTTCAAGCCTCAGCCCTATAAACTCTGTGGCACATGTGTTAACTGCATAACACTACAGTACAAATAACTAGTTAGGTAGGAGTTCTAATCTCAGTCGTGACAACTATAAAAGTGTGTATGTGTTTATAAATTAAAGGTGTTGGGTCAATTCAAACCCAGTACACTTACAATTGCCCTACTTTAGCAGTCCTGCAGATATCAGTCACCTTAGAACTCCCTTGCATCAGGCCTCAGCCCTGTAATCTCTGTGGCATGTGTGATAAGGGTATAACACTATAGTACAAATAACTAGTCAGGTAGGAGTTCTAATCTCAATCCTGGTAAATATAAAAGTGTGTGTGTGTTTATAAGTTAAAGATTTTGGGTTCATTCAAACCCAGTACACTCTCATTGCCCAACTTTAGCAATCCTACAGATATCAGTCACCTTAGAAGTCCCTTTCATCAGATGTCCCCCCTATAAGCTATGTGGCATGTGCGATAACTGCATATCACTATAGTATAAATAACTAGTTAGGTAGGTGTTCTAATCTCAATCCTGGCAAATGTAAAAGTGTGTGTGTGCGTGTGTGTGTTTATAAGTTAAAGATTTTGGGCCCATTCAAACCCAGTACACTCCCCATTGCCCTACTTTAGCTGTCCTGCAGATATCAGTCACCTTAGAAGTCCCTTTTGTCAAGCCTCAACATTATAAGCTCTGTGGTGCATGCGATAACTGTGTAACACTATAGTACAACTAACTAGTTAAGTAGGACTTCTAATCCCAGTTCTGACAAATGTGTGTGTGTGTAAGTGTGTACATGTGTAGTTTAAAGTATATTGTGGCCTGTCTCACCCAGTACATTACCCATTGCCATACGTTAAAAGGGCTGGTGATGTTCCTCACCTTAGAAGTACCTTTGGACAACCTTCACCCTATAAGTTCCGTGGCACATGCGATAAATACGCAACACTGTAGTAGCAATAAATCGATATGTAGGACTTCTAATCTCAGTCCTGGTAAGTGTGTGTGTGTGTGTGTGTGTGTGTGTGTGTGTGTGTGTGTGTGTGTGTGTGTGTGTGTGTGTGTTTGTAAGAACAGTATCCTGTCTGTGGGGGGGTTGTGTTTGTGTGAGAACCATATCCATTAGGGGGTGAGTTTTGCTACATTTTGCTGTTGCCCACCCAGTACATGTCCCAGTGTCCACATTACAAGGCCCACAGTTGTCATCCACTGTAGAGGGAGCTGTAGACACTCTGCAGACCTATAAGCATTGTGCCATGTGCAATAACTATGTGAGTGTATGGAATAGATAGCAAGAAGGGCAGTCCATCTAAACCTTGGATATCACTCCCCACTCAGGAATCATACACAAACACACTCAGGTCAGCAGCAACCCCTACATCAGTAGGTGGCCTGCAAACTGGCTGACAGATAGAATCCATAGTGTGAAAGCAGTGGACTCCATGTCAGACTGCTGAACAGGCATGAGTGGAGTCCCACAGGTTGTGGACCTGGGTCCCCTCATGTTTGGGATCTACACCTCTGAGGCCCAGCCCAATATGAAGGTGGCATGGCTGACAATGTTTGCCAATGACTACAATGTGGGTGCTATTATTACCCCCTCACATGAGGTTGACATCCTACACAAAGGCCTCTCTGAGACCTATGACTCTTGTCAGAACCCTGGACATAAGCTAAATACCAGATGATGTGCCGCCATCCCCTTTAGGTACAACATGGTTTCCATAAAGTAATACATTGATGGTAGTCCACTGAACATTGATGTGGGTGTAAGGGAACTGGAACTGGGAACATAGGTTGACAGTGAGCTTTCTGTTGACCACCACAGTGCCACTATCTTCCAAAAGTCCTTCCATGTGTCACTTCTTCTGACTAAGGGTGTTGAATCCGGGAAGTAAAAGGGCAGTGTTTCCCTGTACCCTCCCCTCAGTAGGCCAATCAATGTGTACTATGGCCCATTTGCCATGTACCCCACTGGATACCAGCAACAACAGGAGAGTACTACACACTTGCCCCATAGGGACAGACTCCAACAACTGCAATGAATCTTTGTCTCATACTGGCTACTTAGGTGCAATCTCTGCCTGACATACACAGCCCTGTCTGACCCAACCCTGTCAGGAATGCTACATCCAAAGAAACCATTCTGTCCACACAACATGCCCCAGATACCTCAAACCCATCCTCATAATCAACAGGACATGTTGGTGGGACAAGTTCACAACCCAGAGACTGGACACACTGTGGAATAGACATCACATACTTGACAAGCAGAGCACATCAGTGGCCCTCTTCAAGAGAAATGAGGAGGAGTGGATGGGAAATACTATATCCATGATGGGGATCACTCCAGTGACTATACTCAGTAGACATACTGGGGAGTATCCTCAGGAGGCATGATGCCAGTGTATTCCCATGATGTAGCCTTATAAAGCCTCCATGGCCATTTACAATGTACACACCTATGGAACTTTGAACCTATGGATCTCAGTATTGTCAAATGTGTGTGTGCATTAGTGTGTATAAAAGTGTTTGTGAGTGTGTAAACATGTGGGTGAAAGTAGTTGGCGGCCCATCTCACTCAGTACAACTACCATTGCCACACCTTACAAGTGCTGTAGATGTTATTCACTATATGGGTACCTTGGGACACTCCCTAAACTATAAGCTGTGTGGTGTGCACAGTAACTGAATAGCACTATAATACCAATAACTGCATAGCTAGGGGCTCTAATATGAATCCTGGAAAATGTGTGCCTGTGTGTATTATTGTGTGTAAGTGTCTGTATGTGTAGGTTACAGTATTTTGTGGACTCTCTCACCCAGTACAACACACATTGTCATAATTTGCAAGGCCTGGTGATGTCCCCCACCTTAGAAGTACCTTTGGACAAGTGTCACCTCGTAACCTCCATGACTTGTGCGATAAATGTGTAACAATGTGATAACAATAAATAGATAGGAAGGGATTCTAATCTCAGTCCTGGAAAATGTGTGTGAGAGAAGAGTATCTTGTGTGATTGCATGAGAATTTCATCGATGGGCATGGTTTCTTATTTTATGCCATGGTACTCAAAGTACACATTTCTAGGTCTACTATATGAGCTCCACTGTTCACATCAACTGCAGTGGTATCTGTAGACACTCTTCAGCCCTATAAGCCCTGTGCAGCAGTAAGGAATAGTATGGTACGAATAACAAGATTGGCTGGTCTGCTAATGTCAGCACTGGCAAGTGTGTGTGTGTGTGTGTGTGTGTGTGTGTGTGTGTGTGTGTGTGTGTGTGTGTGTGTGTGTGTGTGTGTGTGTGTGTGTGTGTGTGTGTGTGTGTGTGTGTGTGTGTGTGTGTGTGTGTGTGTGTGTGTGTGTGTGTGTGTGTGTGTTCATTGCTGTGTATAGCAGTGGTTGTGAGTGTGTAGACTTGTATGTGACACTATTATGAGTAGTCTCACACCCAGTACAGCCACCATTGCCATACTCTACAATACCACATGATGTTATTTACCTTACAGGTACCTTGCAACACTCATCACACTAGTAGTCCTGTGCCACCTGCAATAACTGCATAATAGTATGGTACCACAACTTGATGGGTATGGGTTCCAAACACAACACTGGCAACTGTGATCCTGTGTGTGCATGTGTGTGTGTGTGTGTGTGTGTGTGTGTGTGTGTGTGTGTGTGTGTGTGTGTGTGTGTGTGTGTGTGTGTGTGTGAACAGTATTCTCTGTGTGTTTGGTTGACACAATATCCTCTGGGGTCGTGGGCATTAGCAATCTGAGGTGTGTTCCACCCACCACACTTACCATTGTCCATTCTACTAGAGCTGGTGTCAATCACCATAGACTGAGATACAACAACTCAGCCATATAAGCTGAGAGGCACATGCAAGAACTCTTACACAGACCTGGGAAATGCATGCAGATACAACTGTACCGCGACAATGACATGATCGATGTGTTACAACACTGCCACGCCCCTTGTTGGTGATGTCTGCAGGACCACATCCTGCTGGCACACAGACACCTGGAACACAAACAGAATACAGATTGTGAGAACACATTCGCTTAGTGTTACTAACACCAATAATGCATCATGGCTGAAAAGGTACACACACACACTCTGATGTGTACCCATTACAAATTCCAGGTGACAGCACCTTACACAGCATTAAATAGCTTCACTCTACTAAAGTCACCCTGTGCATCAGACCCATATTACCATGTCCCTGCATTGATGATATGGATGGTGTGGATGTGGCACAGGTATCATCATATGCACAGGGTGTTGTGCAGGTTTGCCAGAAGCCTAGGCTGGGCCATACTGTTGACATCATGTGTGTGTGGTTGGGGGGTGTTCAATAAATGGGTATGTGTGTGTGTGTGTGTGTGTGTGTGTGTGTGTGTGTGTGTGTGTGTGTGTGTGTGTGTGTGTGTGTGTGTGTGTGGAGGTGACTTGTCTAATGGTGATGTGTGTGTGCTTGTATGCACACAGTCATGCCATGTGGGCACCATACACAGTGGTATTTTGGAAAACTGAGAACCGTACATGGCAGGGTGTACAGTTCACCATCTCTGGCCATGGACATGGGAACTAGGCCTGCCAAGGGTATCACTGGTACCACCATGGCCGAGTCCAGATGCAGTACTACTCCCCAATGGTGACTGCTGCCTGATGGATATGCTTCCCTGTTGGGACCGACCAGGATCACATGCCGATGGCCTGCTACATCATGGTGTGGACAGCACACCTCCTTCAGTAGTGCTGTTGGTACTGTCACTATGGAAATGTGATGGTGCATGGCCACGTAGACCTTCAGCTGATTGTGGTACTGCCTTACATCCATGTGGCTGTTGGCCATCACCCGCCAAATTCTCAAGCACAGATATTCCACAGTCGAGGAGTGCCAAGGTTTCCCCCCACCATCTATCCATGACCTCAGTATGCTCACAGATGGCTGCAGTGAGTTCATGAATATCACCATGGACACCAGGGACATGCTCATCCATGACCTTGCATATATATTTGGTATTATGTTCATTACATGCCTGTTACTCCATGATGGCCCAAAACATGCGTCTGATGACTGCTGCTGTAGCACTTGCAATGGGGCATGACGGCCTGCAATCCTCCTCTGAGCACTCCTGGCCATCTGCCTGGGTGGGACCTTGCCAGCACTCTGGCTATGGATAGTGCCTGTACCCTTACTTTCCATAGTCACCACAGTAGCCTGTTCCATGCCACCACCCTCCAACTGTCCATTATCTGTGGCCACTAGTGACGGGGTATGTGTGGGCGTTGTGACTGTGTATGAGGATGGGGTTGAAAATAGTGGGATGGCAACTGATGGCACAGATTCAGCCCCTGACAACCCCACCTGTGCCTCAATATGAGTGTCATCATGGTCAGAGTCTGCAGAGACACTGGCATTAGTATCAGAGCTGGAGGGACTGCAGCCACCATGTCCACCTGTGAGGGAAAAACAACATATGTACATTACTACCGGCACTATAAGGTTTGCTGGTACACACACACACACACACACACACACACACACACACACACACACACACACACACACACACACACACACACACACACACACACACACCTGTGAGGTACCTCAAAGGCATTACACAGATCTCACGTTAGCTGACTGGGGACATTCATGACATGCAGTCAGACAATAACATACACACTCTGGACATGCCCTCAGCATCATACAATGAAGCCCTTTCCCATCACTGTTACCACTAATATAAACCTCTGGGATACGTGAGTGGTGTTAGTAGGTGATGGCCCTTCACCTACCACACACTGCACCCATGTAAATTATTGCTGTTCACCTGTATAGCACTGTGGCTACTCCTACAGAACATACCTCCCAAACTGTACAGGGTTTTGATGAATGTCTACATGTGTGGCTCATACGTTTGGTCTGTTCCTCATAACTCCTGTATTTGTCTGATATATTACTGGGTTGGCATGTGGATTGGTGCTACTAATTAATGTCCTAATTTGAGGTGCAGACTGCATAACCTGCAGTACATGTATGTTAAAATAAAGCCTGTTACTCAAACAACTTCCCAAGCTTACAGTGGATATAGTAAATGTACACACATCTGTTAACAGGCCAGGTTTTTGTGATATATCACATGAGACCTCAGAAATCAGGTCATAACATTGCCATCATTTCATATGACGTATAACCTGTGCAATCCAACAGAAGAACATACACATCAGTTACAGGTAACATATGGTAAATGAGTAAGGTACAATAGGCTGGTTGCATGAGTGTGCACACCCTTAAAGTAATACTCTGTTAAAGCACATTCTGATGTAATCACAGCATGCAGTCCTCTGGGGAAGGTGTCTATCAGCATGGTACATCTTGACTTGTCCATATTTGCACACTCTCCCTTCCAAAACACCTCCAAGTATGTCAGATTGCAAGGGCATCCCCTGTGCAATGCCCTCTTCAGGTCACCCTGCATATATCCTATTGGACATAGGTGTGGACTCTGACTCGGCCAGTGCAGGATGTTGCATGTGTTGTGATGAAGTCATCCTTTTGTTGATTTGGATGTATGGTTTGGGCCATTGTTGTGTGGAAAGGTGGAATTTCTCACCATCCACAGCTATGTGGCAGACATAAGAAGGATTGGAGCCACAAGGGACCAGTGTTTGGAAACTGTTCATAATCCCCTCTAATTTGGCTACAGCCCCAGTTCCAGCTTGTGAACAGTAACCACAAAGCAGGACACTGCCATCACCATGCTTCACTGTGGGGGTCTTGTTGCTGTGGTGATGTGCAGTGGTGTTATTGTGCCAAACACACCTGTCAGAATTGTGGCCAAAGAGTTCAACCATGGTTCCATATTACCATAACACATTTTCCTACTCGCTTCTTGAAGATTTGATGTATTGTCTTCAGACTTTCACCAGGCCTGGATATTGTTTGGTGTGGGGAACTTCTGGCATCTTCCAACCCGACCCTATAGGCAGGACATATGGAGACCATGGAAGGTTGTTGTGACATGTAGTACACACCCAGTACTTGCTGGATATTCCTGCTACTCCTTCACGTTTGGTGTAGGGCTCCTGGGAGCCTTCTTTGCCAGTTTTGGTTTTGTATTCTTATAAACTTTGGTGGGATGTCCACTCATTCACAGTGTCACCATAGTCCCATATTTTTACCACCTTTTGATGACTGTCTGCATTGTTTTCCTTGGTATGTGCAATGCTGTGGAAATGTTTTGGTACCCTTCTCCAGAGTGATACATCTCAAACATGTGGTCCCGTAGCAGCTTTGTCAGCTCTATGGGAACTATGGCTGTTGCTGTAGCAGGCAACAGGGTATATGTTAGGATAATCCTGGTAGGACAGATGACTGTTATTTGCTGTTAATCAAAGAGTCTCTGTAATTGATGGCAGGTGTGTACCCAATAAGATGTACTGCTGTAGTTATATCAAAAGCTGCCTCAACACAGTACTAGCTTCAGCCTGTGCACACATATGCATCTAGGTTGTTGTACTATTATGTGTCATTACTGTTCCCCTAACAAATTTGTTTGCTTTATAATGGAATTGTACAGGTGATAGGTCATATGAAAGGTTGGCAGTATTATGAACTTGTCTATTGTGCTCTCATTTTTGTATATCAGAAAAACCTGGCATTCTAACAGGTGTGTACAGCATTTATATGCTCTGCATACCACTAATTTATACAATATGGCCCTAGTTTTAGGCCTTTGTCCCCCCATTTTGTCAGTCTTTGTCCAGATGTCCTGCAATGATGGGTTGTGAGGTAGCTACAGATATGTGACATCTCCTGCAAATAGGCCCCTCTGATGACCACTGTGATGCAATGCAGTAAACACCACCACAAGTGAACATGCAGATATTGCCAAATGGCTGAGTGTAACAGTTGTGTGCATGGTCACATGCATTAACTTTAACATGCCTGGGGTACTGGTGAGCCACAACATGAAGATCCCATACTTACTGGCTTCAGGCTGCTGTCCCATGTGCAGACCAGAGGGACCTGTGTAGTTGTGAGGGAGAGGTATTGTCAGCAGAGTCACATTAGGCATTGGTACAAGATGAACGTTACATTTCTGCACAGGTACAGTACATACCATGATATAACACAATTTGCTGTCCTTCACCATAGATGTGCACTTGTGTGAATTACTACACCCCACCCACTAATCCATTTTGCATTGACATATGCATCTAGAGACTCTATAGAAGACAGTTTAAATGCTACCTAATTACATTGATGTGACTTTGGCCTTATCTGGATGGTCCTCGCTTGTTGCCTGGGTGCCATCCACCTCCACAACTGCTGTTTCCCATGTTTGAGTTTGTTTGGGGGCTACTCCAAGGTTGGCAAGGATCTCCTCTGTCACCGTAGGTGGGGCTTGTGTGGCTGGCTCCCCATCGCTAGCAGTACAGTCCCTCATTACAGCAGCAGTCCTTTGCCAGGCACAAAGTATCAGGTCACTTGATCTATGCCTGACCTGATTGTATGTGCATCCATGGTGGCCCAAGACATTCAATCTGTGGATGATCTCATCTCACAGGGCAGTCCGCTCCTGCACATTTTGCTGGCTATGTCCAGAAAGGATGTCATAGTTTAAGATTACAGCTTCTGTGATGGCTGCTGTCTCCGCATTGGTGTAAGGTGGTTACTTCTGCATGGCACCTGGAAGAAATAAACAGGGAAACACATCACAGGACCTCAGACATTGCCCAGAGTTCTTTACAGAGCCAGCACATGAATATGGGCTATCATTAGCCACCACTTACAAACACATCATACCCCCGTACTTGGCAGCACTGTATGAACATGCATTGTACTCCTGGTCCTGATGTGTCATGTTCCCCCTAATGAGAGCCAGTACATTGCATAAACCACCATTCATCATTCACGTTTGTGTAGAAGGATGACACTGGCCACGTTCCTTGCAGATGAGATGTCAATGATGCTCATGCTTTGCTTGGATACAGTGTGTAATGGATCTGGAAGCATATGCCTGGGTTCATGTAGGATGCAGACAGGGATGTTATCAGGCCCCAATGGGACTTGCTTTTGTTAACTTTGATTAGGCAGTTTGCACCTGATCCATGATGATGAGGGGAGGGGTGCATGTGCTGTGAATATCCACCTATACTGATGGTGTGCCAGGGGGTGATGTTTTCCCTAAACCTGTCTGCAGCAGGTTAGCTCTAGCTATGGTGTATGTGTGTATGTGCTGTGATCGACCACCATTACAGGGTGGGTTGGGTTGTTGCCTCTGAGACTGCAGACATATGTGAAGATCGCCTTTTGATTGCCCTTCATGGATGTGTCCAAACTGTACTCATAGTTAGCCTTACAGTAAACCTCCTGTGATCTAATATGCTCATTCAGACAAAGGTTGACATGCTGCCCAGTTGGTGCCTGCCCCTAATTTGCCCTGTATAGCCAATACAGAATCGCATTATGTGCTTTGTGCATTGCTGCTGTCCAGCAAAGGGATGTACTCTACTTTGGTGGAGACAGGTTTTACAAGTAAGGTATTGCTGAAACCATACAGTTATGTGGGTGATCATATATTTGTTTGTAGTAAGCATGGACACAGGGTCAGAACACAGTTGGCCACCTCTACAATTTCAACGTGATACTCATGCATATTATACTATCCATGTCTATGTCAGGACAATGCCACAACCAGTAGCTGTAGAAGTGTAACTCTGTTGGATGCACAGCAACTAAGGTTACACACATGTACAGCACATACAACTTATTTACCTGATGTTTTTCATCCCATATCAGTTGTTATGAAGCAGCCAGGTAAACCTACCCATACATACATATGCACAGGTAATACCTGCTATACATTTCCGTTCTATGTCAGTATGGCACACTGTAATTACAGTCGTGCTGCTCAGTCAGTTATGTCAACCTGTTAGGGCAGGACATATGATGGACACCACACATACATAGCGGGCTATGGGCCACCAATTAGTGACACTTTCTTCATATTGCTGTAACACACTTATTTCATTTGATAGTGCAGTAGCCTTTGCCTTCACAGACATACCCTGGAGGATGTCTGACGCTCATATGGCAGGCAGAGAGGAGAAAGACTAGGGGTGTGGTAGTGAGGGTAGGAACTGTTAATGTTGTGAGTATGACTGGTATGGGGGCAGAACTAGATGATATGCTGAACAGAGGAAAGGTGGATATATTGTGTGTGCCAGAGACCAGATGAAAGGGGTGTATAGCTATATGCATCAGAGTCAGGTACAAATAGTTCTATCATGGTGTGTATGGGAGGGGAACTGGTGTAGAGGTTAACCTGAAGGAAAATTATGCCAAGAGTGTTTGTGGAGGTGATTAGAGTGTCAGGTAGAGTGATGTTTAGGAAGCTGGGAATTGATGGTGTAATGATGACAGTTGTTAGAGCATATGCTCCGCTAATTGCGTGTGTGATGGATGAGACAAACATACTTTGGTGTGGTTGGATGAAGTAGTGATAAGTGAACCCAAGGATGAGAGAGAGTGGTGATTGGAGCAGATTTCAATTGGCATGTTGGTGAATGGGGCAGAGGGGATGCAGAAGTGATGGGTAAGTATGGTGTTAAGCAAAGTAATGCAGAAGGTGAGATGGTGGTGGAGGTTGCAACAGAGGTTGGACATGGCTGTGGTGAATACATAGTTTTACAAGATGAAGGGGCATAGGGTGTCATACAAGAGTGGAGAAAGATGCACACAGGTGGATTATCTCTTATGCAGGTAGACCTGTTTGAAGGGGATTGGTAACTGTAAAGTGGTGACAGGGGAAAGTGTAGTTAGGCAGCATAGAATGTTGGTCTGTGGGATGACATTGGTGATCAAGAAGAGGGGAAGTAATGTGAGGGCAGCACTATGGATAAAATGGTGGATACTAAGAAAGAGTGATTATGAGGTTGAGTTCAGGGAAGAGTTAAGACAGGCAGTGGATGGCAGTGAAGACTTAGCAAATATCTGGATAAGTACATCCGAGCTAGTAAGGGAGATGAGTAGAACGGGGCTTGGTGTGACATCTGCATAGATGAAGGAGGACAAGGAGACTTGGTGGTGGCATGAGGAAGTACAGGGGAGTATACAGAGATAGAGACCGGCTAAGGAGAAGTGGGATTGTCAGACAGATGAATAAAGTAGACAGGTGTATAGGGAGATGGGGTGCATGGCAAAGAGAGTGGTGGCAAAGTCTGAGCATTGGGCACCTGAAGGGTTGCATGTAAGGTTGGACACCAAGGATGGAGAATAGGACCTGTACCGATTGACTAAACAGAGGCATGTAGCTAGGAAGGATGTGCAGCAAATAAGGCTGATGAAGGATGATGGTGGAAGTGTACTCACAAGTGAGGAGAGTGTGTCAAGCAGGTGGAAACAATACTTTGATAGGCTGTTGAATGAAGAAAATGAGAGAAAGAGAAGGTTGGATGATGTGGGTATGGTGAATCAGGACATACAACAGATTATCAAGGGGGAAGTAAAGATAGCTATGAAGAGGTTTAAGAATGGAAAGGCTACTTGTCCAGATGACATACGTGTGGAAGCATGGAGGTGTTTAGGACAAATGGCACTGGTCTTTTTAACCTGACTGTTTACTGAAATCTTGGAAAGTGAGAGGATGCGTGAGCAGTGGATAAAATGTGTTTGTGTACTGATTATGAGAATAAGGGTGGTGTGCAGAGCTCTAGTAACTACAGAGGGATAACATTGATCAGTCACAGCATGAGGTAATGGTAAAGGATGATGGAAGCTAAGTTAAGAAGGGAGGTGAGGATTACTGATCAGCAGCATGGTTTCATGCCAGGAAAGAGCAGTACAGATGTGATGTTTGCTGTGAGAGTGTTGATGGGAACATACAGAGAAGGTCAGCAGTAGCTGAATTGTGTCTTTGTGGACCTAGAGACAGCATATGACAGGATGCCTAGAGAGGAGATGTGGTATTGTCTAAGGTGATCAGGAGTGGCGGAGGAATCCGTAAGAATGCTACAGGATATGTACAAGGCTAGTGTGACAGCGGTGAGTTCTGCATTGGGAGTGACAGGTACATTTAAGGTGGAGCTGGGAGTACATTAGGGATCAGCTATGAGTCCTTTCTTATTTGCAGTGGTGATGG
Organism: Protopterus annectens; assembly: GCF_019279795.1. Lineage (NCBI taxonomy): Eukaryota > Metazoa > Chordata > Ceratodontiformes > Protopteridae > Protopterus > Protopterus annectens. Next base: position 1,797,933,123 of record NC_056726.1, read on the forward strand.
GCAGGTTGACAGACATGATCAGACAGGAGTCCCTGTAGGCTGTTGTTTGCAGATGACATTGTGGTCTGTAGTGAGAGTAGAGAACAGGTTAAGGAGAACCTGGAGAGGTGGAGGCATGGTCTAGAGAGGGGAGCAATGATGGTCAGCAGGACTAAGATGGAATATATGTGTGTGAATGAGGGGGAAGCTAGAGGAATGGTGAGGATGAAGGGAGTACAGTTTGCAAAGGTGGATAGGTGTAAATACTTGGAAAGAACAGTTTAGAGTAATGGCAAGTGTGGGGGAGAGGGGAAGACAAGAGTATAGGCAGGATGTGGTTGGTGAAGAAGAGTGCCAGGGATGATTTGTGGCAGATGAGTACCATTAAGAGTGACAGGGAAGGTCTACAAGAGGGTAGTGAGACCAGCTATGTTATATGGGTTGGAGACATTGGCATTGAAAAATGAGGCACGAGTTAGAGCTGGATGTAGCAGAGTTAATGATGTTAAGATTTGCACTGGGTGTGATGAGGGTGAACAGAATTAGTAATATGTATGATAGGGGGTCAGCACAGGTTGGACAGCTTGGGGATAAAGTCATAGAGTGGCTGGATTATGTTGGTTTGGACATGTGACGAGGAGGTATGCTGAGCACATTTGGGAAAGGATGAGGCTGCCAGGTAAGAGGAAAAGAGGAAGGCCTGAGATAATGTGTATGTATGTGGTGATAGTGGACAGGCAGGTGGCTGGTGTGACAGAGCAAGATGCAGAGGACTGGAAGACGTGGAGACAGATGATCTGCTGTGACGACCACTAATGGTTACAGCCAAAAGAAAGAGAAGGTGATGTTGTAATGTCAGTGTTCACAGGTTTACAATTATTTGCCAGACATAACACAACTCTGGATGACATAACTACAAATATGAGGCACACATATGGTCAGTGTGCATAAGACTGGACAGTTGAATGGTATGAGCGCAGTATATCACATGCAGTTCAACACACACAGCTGCAACAGTATTTCAGTATGCAAATACCATGTGTAGGTCCATCACATGTCTGAGACAAACATGTATATCATATTTATATTGACAATTAACATATGGATATCTGCAACATCCCAGTAGCTGGCCTAGCAGTGTCACAGTCAGTATTGTGCAACACACACTCCAGTAGTGGTCATATGTGAGCCATCCTTTCCTGGGGTGACTCAGGGCCCTGAGCTGTGTTTATGTCACTGCAGACAGACACAGATGTTATGGCCATAGGTTTTGCTCAGCAGTATATCAGTACAGCATGTGTTGTTGAGACATAATATTGTTTGAACTTCCTATTTTCCATGTTTACATACCCCTACTACATCCCATTGCATTCTTAATTGTTTGAAATTCCTGTGGGGGGGGGGTTCGGTTCAGTTGGTATAATCCATCAGTTTTAGTGTGTGTGTGTGTGTGTGTGTGTGTGTGTGTGTGTGTGAGTGTGTGTGTGTGTGTGTGTGTGTGTGTGTGTGTGTGTGTGTATGTGTGTGTGTGTGTGTGTGTGTGTGTGTCTATCTGTCTGTCTGTTTGTTTGTGTGTGTGCCTCTCTCTCTCTCTCTCTCTCTCTCTGACACAGATGTAGGATATACATCTGTTTTGTACAGGCAGCAGATTGCCATTTGTAGGTAATGCTCATGAGCAGCTGATGGCCTGTGCAACAGTTGGAGTCCCCCACTTGCTAATTGCATGTAGAACACCTGTGGTATTATTCCCATACCCAATAGCATGGAAACACACTCCTATAAATGAGTACTTCATATGGGAATTGCACCTTTTCCTTGCCTTTGAGGAGGACTTCAAGGAGGTGTGTGACAAACAGCATCACAGGGGGTAGTTGGAAATGCCTCTTACAACAAACACTGTGGAGACAGCCCAACAAACTGGGGGAGAATGTTCCAGACATAGGAACAGAATGTAAGTATTGCTGTTATACAGTTGAAGTAATGCTAGTTTGACAGGTTTTGTGTGGATATGGCTGCCCTGCATGAATTTAAGTCTGATAGTGTTATGTGGTTGACATAACTTTCAACTGTAGGGCTATCCACAGACTGAAACCAACACAACAAAACCAAGTAGAAAAAACAAATGAAAAGAGCCTTCTTGGGTGATAAAAAACTGTACTGGTGTCTCCTACTACTTTGGCTAATGCCTTCAAGGGATGATTAACACACCAGAAACACAGTCCTTTTATTTCACATCAATCAACACCAAACTGATACATATAATTTAAAGTGATACACAAAATTTACAAAAAATACATATTATCCCCACAGTTTTTCTTACTGAACATTCGGATTCACCTCCAAATTTAAACCTGATGGAAATAATATATTAAAATGAATGAAGAACCTGGTTTCCAAAGCCAATAATTTGTCCCTATACAAATACTCATGCTGATGCATGAGCTTAGTCAATACACTAAAAAACAAAGTGGAATCTGATCCCCCATGATGAAACCAAAAATGATGGGCAACTGAGCTGTCTAATCTCCTGTGTCTGATATCCCCTAAATGCTCAAGAACACGTTTTTTAGCTTGCCTTTTAGTTTGTCCAATATACCACTTAATTGGATAACAGCCACATCCCACAATGTAAACGACTCCACTAGAATGACAGGTAAACCTATGCATAGCTTTATAACCCTGTTGTTAATCTTGATGCCATTTAAATTTCTAACCCTAGGGCAAACCTTGCATTTCAAACAAGGGAAACAACCCACCTGACTACCATTGCCCACATTCTTGCTATTTCTATTAAGCAACGCCTTCAAGTTTAAAAATCTCTTATATGAGAAAACTATTTTTTTCTGGAAACACCCCTTTGGTTGTGTCACCTTGCGTGACAATGGGCCAAAATTTCCTGATCAAATATCTTAATGTTTCTGAAAAAGTTGAAAACCTACTAACAAAACATAGTTTTTCTTCTACTCCATTGTGAGCCTGTTCCTCTCTATCCCTCCTAATACTAGACCTACCACTATCACGAATGCCCAAAACTCTCTTCTCTGTCCTAACCAACAAGTCTGCCTGATAACCCCTGGATAATAATTTACTCCTTACCTTAGAGAATTCCTCCAAAATCTTGCTCTTATCATATGTAGTATTAAAAATGTGTTTATATTCCCCATACGGTAGTGATTCCAATAGGTGGAGGGATGCATGCTTGAGGCTAACAAAAAATTGTTAGCACCAGTCTCCTTGTGGTAAGGTCTAAAATGAACAGATCTATCCTGATCCACATAAAGTTCCAAGTCCAGGAATTGCATAACCTCTCTATTGATCTTAAAAGTGAACGACAGCCCAAAGCTGTTCCTTTCCAAATTCAACATGAATTCTTCAAAATTGCCTGTTTCCCCTTTGCATACAAAAAAAATCATCTATATGTCTCTTATAGATGATTACTTTATTGGAAAAAAACTCGCTATTGTAAATAAACACATTTTCAAAAGAATTCATGAAAATTATGGCATAAGAGGGTGCAAAGGAAGGACCCATAGCAGTGCCTCTCTTCTGCAAATATAATTCATCCTCAAACTCGAAAAAATTATGTGTTAAGCTAAATTCCAATAATCGTAGAATATAATTAGTTCTAGGACCCTCAAACAACATCCTGGCTACTGCCTTCATTCCCAATGAATGACTAATACTAGTGTACAATGCCTTGACATTCACACACACCCAATAAAAATCCTTCTCTGAGGTCATCCCTCTGACCAAATCATAAAAATCCTTACTATTCCTAATATGTGAAGGCACCCGTGATGTGTGGTCTTTCAGCTGTCCATCTAAAAAAATTCCTACATTTTGTAAATAAGATCCTACCCCGGACCTTATTGGTCTTCCTGTGGGATCTGTTAAACTTTTTAGGAATTTTGGGGATAGTGAAGAATCTAGCTCTTTTTGGACTTTTAACATACAATTTTTTAACATCTTTAGTGCTAAAAAAACCTAATCTTTCACCTCTTTCCAATAATTCCAATAATAAGGAATTAAATTCAGCAGTTGGATCATGATCTAACTTCAAATACACATTCTCATCATTCAATAACTGATGGGCCATTCTGTTGTATTTTTCCTTAGATAAAATGACCCAGTTGCCCCCTTTGCCTGCCTGTGTGAAAACCAGGTTCTCATTATCACTACGCATAGTCTGTAAAGTTAACCACTCTTTTTTACTCAGATTAAAAACCCTTTGCTTTTTTACAAAAACATTATTTCCCGTTCAATTTCTCTGCACATTTTTTCAAAAACATTTATGGCAGTGGTTTTCTTGGGAGGAATAAAATGACTAACAAAAGGAATAGTTGGAGCCCTCAACCTCCCATAACCAGTAATAAACCCTTCTCCTACACCATTACCATCACTATCAACCACAAAATCATTGTTGAGCAAAAAATCATTATTACGTTCTTCTTCATATGAAAATTCAGAGCAATAATCATTGATGTTAACAAAAATGTTATCATACAACGATACATCCAAAAGAGACCTATCCGGGTCCACCATATCCACTTCTTCCGGTGTACTGATTTGCTCTACTTTGTTTAAACTATCTTGAACCAATTTGTTATGGAAAAACATTTTCAAATTCAATTTCCTACAAAAACAACCTACTTCCAAGAATAGGTCAGCCAAATTAGGAAAACATGTGGGCACAAACTTAATAACTTTACTTAATAAATTTTGATACCACAATCAACATTTAAATGTGAAAGATTGATGATATGAAATTGCCTGGACTTAACATACCTATCCAACAAAAAGTCCCTGGCACCTGGATATACGGTGCCAATGTCCAAAGATACATGCACTTCTACTGTCTCCTTCTCCTTCAGTTGTTCATGCTGTTTCTGGTGTGTTAATCATCCCTTGAAGGCATTAGCCAAGGTACCAGGAGACACCAGTAAAGTTTTTTATCCCTCAAGAAGGCTCTTTCCATTTGTTTTTTCTATCCACAGACTGGCCAGAGTTTCGACTCTTATATTTGGTGTGTTACTCACACATTTTTTTACCTTGGAAATTCAGTAACATACTCTGAGGATTGTAGTCAGTAAATTTAACATCCGTGTGTGTTTCTGACTTCATATCACTCAGAACAGATATGTTACAACAACCCTGTTACGCCAGCAACTTTCTCAGTTTATAACAGCAATATGTCAATAATGCCCCTGTGTTTGGGCCTCTGCCCCCAAGTATGTCAGGCTTTGTCCAGATATAATGCTGTAAGAGGTGGATAGGTATAGTATACAATTGTATAGTGACATCATTCCTGATATCATCCCAGTGATGTATCAGACTGCCAGACATGTTATGTGTAGGAGGCCTTATATATGAGGACAAAGCCTGGACATTCTGTGGGACTCTATACAGATGAGAGGACTGTGTATTTCTGGCAATTGTTGACAGACTGTCAGGATTGTGTAGCAGTGTATTGTGAATGTGTTATTTGGCCTGCATAGGGAGGGGTGTATATGTAAGTGTTATGGGTCGTTTTCTATCTGACATTGCATGCTGCTCCAATTTCTGGTGCTCTGTCAGCTGTATATGTTTGTAGGGGCAGACTGACACATGTCCCATACCACAGTCAGGCATCAGCCTAAAATGTGAATTGGGCCAGTATATGTAGGGGTAGTGTGTGAGTGCCAAACGTGCTGATGATTTTGTTCACACAGTCCATATACTCTACTGTTCATGTGGCTTACCAGTATGTCACTTTGAATGCGGGGAGATTGGTTATGGGTATGCACTTTCACACTGGTGTCTATTTGTCAGTGCTGTTACATACATCCCTGTAGTGCCAAATATATTTCCAATTACATATGTATTCCCCATAACAAAATTGTGTTAGTGTTGTGTCAGTCTCCCTGTAGTTTAGACAGTACTTGGTGACATGCCTACCAGCTCAATGTAGTTTCCCTACTGTGATGTTATGTCCAGATATTTATCAGATGTACTGTTGCCTGGCCCCCATACTTGTTGTGTATGTCTGACACATCAGTGGGATGATGTGATGATTTATGTCAGTAACTAGTGGGGAGTAATTTGGTTTTGGACTTTGGCTATTCCAGTGAATATATGTTACAACAGACAGGAGTGTGTTACTGCATCAACTGGGTCACCTTATCTACTTCAGTATTTAGGATATGTTCCCAGTTTCATGGCTTTAAACCCCCCCTTTGTCAGGATTGGTCCAGATTTGTTGCACTAAAGGGGTTCTGAGCATACGTCTCGACTGGCCATATTTCTTCTAACTGTCCAGGATTATTGCTCATATTTCTGTTCTGTTCCACAGAATCATTATTTTCATTTCTGTGGTAAATCACTGTGATGATGTGAGGATTTCTGTCAGTAAATGATGACATTTATTTTATTTATTTATTTTGTTTACTGGGTAATGTCCGACTGGGCATGCGGCCCATTTTCAGGGGAGGCCCAAGGAGAAAATCTCCATACATAAAATAGACGGTATTAAACAATCAAACTGAACACGTATTAATCAACAATGTACAAAGCAAGTCAGTAAAGAAATTAGTTATATAACAAATATTTGCAAATAATTAACAAATTTAGCAAAAAATGGCACAGTGATAAAAACTGGTTGCATGAGTTAATAGTGAGAACAGTGTGATACAGTGATTGCAAGATAGAAAAATGCAGTCTACATAACAGTTAAAGACAAAGCAGTATATATGTATACATTGATAACTGAAACCAAGTGCAGAAACAAGATAGCCTTCAGCACACAGTTGTAGCTGCAAGAATGAGCAAGTTTAGAATAATGTAAGAGAGCAGTAGGTAGCTTAATCAGGAGAATGGCAGGAGCAGAGCCAGCGTTTTGCTAGATGTTCCTTAAGGAGGTTTTTAAACTCATGAATGCTGGAGTTTTTAGCCATAGGTTGAGAAAGAGATAGGAAGGAATATAAGGAAGACATACATTCAGTTTCAGAACTCACATCCTTCTGAACATGTAAGCTGACACAAACCCTGTTACTGTAGCAACATTCTACATTTATAACTGCAGTATGTAAATTATGTCCCTGGTCTTGGCCCATTGTCCCCCCATTTTGACAGCCTTTGTCCAGAATTCTTGCACTAAGAGGTGGAGAGGCATGGTGCTGGGTATGACTCCACTACATGTTATAAGTATATATATATATATATATATATATATATATATATATATATATATATATATATATATATATATATATATATATATATATATATATATATATATATATATATATATATATACATATATACATATATTTATGTGACAATATATATGTATATATTCTATACATATTTGTTTTATATGTATATATTTTATACATATTTGTTTTATATATATAGCTCCATATATATGATGCATATTCCTTTTCATATTTATCTATCATCATACACATCTGTATGTGTATATTTATATATAGTTAACATGACGGATTCCACAGTGTTTGTTCCCTACTGTTCTATACCTGTACTGAATGATATATTTGAAAAAGCAGCATTCATTATTACTGCTCAGATGGTGTAGTGGTACATTGTTCTAAGTGTGCTGTACATGGTCCTGGGTTCAAGACTTGGCAGGGCTGATTATTTTGTTGCTGGGCAGAACATTGGCCGATGGAGACAGGGTGATTAAGGCAGTATTAAGCAGTTGTAAGTAGGTTTGCATGAGTTTGTGCAATGCTACACAATGCCAACACACAGTTAAATGGGAAACTGCTTAACCTGTGTAGGCATTGCTTAGCACCATGCAAACTCACTTACGGCCACTTACTGCTGCTTACTCCCGCTTACCCCCTCACTAATTTCTTTAAAAGAAAAGAAAAAAGGGGTGATAGGAAGGTGGTGAAAAAGGGGGCATGCAGTGGGAAAAACAATATGAAAGATAGCTAGGGATGTCCAGGACAGGTGTAGGGAAGGTCCATAGCTGTCTATTTCTGATGCAGCAACAGATGTGCATTTGTACAGAATTTGGAGGTGAATTTGGGCACAACCCCCTGAGAGAGGGTTGAGGACAACAGTAATGTATTGTTAAGCCAATTAGACCTGATTACATATGTCCAGTGGACACGTGTGCAATATGGACAGCTATGTATGGGGTGACTTTTTTGGGGGGGCAGATTGCCCTTTTTTTTTTAATAAGATGAGAGTGGGATGTTTGGGAAGGATACTATGTATATTTGGGGAGGTAAGTTGGGAAGGAAGTTAGACAAGACAGGCAAGACAGCAGACAGGGGTGGTATATGACACATGTGGGGGGTAAACGCCTTGGACTGGGAGGACGGTTGGGAATTGGAAGTCCATGAGCCCCCAACTGCATACAGTGGGACTGAGGTCTCCACCCATGGGCAGTCACCACTGCACCTTCACAGACCCAAAGGTTGCTGTTCTGGGATCTGAGCAGGAGGGGCAGGCTGAACCTTAAGAACTGCCATGCAGTCCTCAAGGAGATGATCTCCAAACTCCTTTTGAAGCTTGCTAAGCACCAATTCCCAGACCTGACTATGGGTAATGGTGTCCTGTCCACACCCATTCCCATTGGGGCGGGTGGGCCTCATCCCCTGAGGCAGTTCCATCTGAAGGTGGTGCAGGACCAGCAGACGAGGAGGTCCCAGGTTGGGTCCCAGACATGCTGGGGCCCAGTGCCATGGCTAGTTGAGGTGGGACAGGTAGATCCATTGGGATCGGCCTTCCCAGACATGCTATGGTGTTGACGTTTTACAACATATGTTGGTTAGTCATGAACAACACATTATAGGATTAGTTACGACAGCATGCATGGGTGTTTCCATTAACCCAAAACAAAAGATTTGAAACAGTTCCATAGCAAACAGAAGACATGCATATATGGAACCACAGTGGGCATCATAACGGCATGCTGGTTACATTGATAGCAACAGGCCACCAATGATAATATTTGAACAGGGAACATAAATAATGAAATGTTTCAATATTTGTAGATCAATAGGACACATGTCCCAACAGTAGGTTTGATGAAAAACATACTCGTTTATTTATGTCTTTAGATTATTGGTATAGATAGGGTGGGGGAGAGAGAGAGATGTCAATTAACAACTGTATTGGCTTCAATTGCTCACATCTTTAATAATCATTTCTCTAATTATTACTCTTCAGGTATTACCTGACTTTACATCAACCTATGGCCTTGGATTGGGCAGTGGTAGGTTTGTACACAATGTATAATTGCAGCCTTCTTACAGCTAATTTATACATTTTCTTACCTGGCAGACCTGTGGAGGAAATTGCTGTTAACATTACCTGATTGTTTCTACCCATATTCACATAGTCAAGGTTACATATGTGCACCCATATTGTGTGTGTGTGTGTGTGTGTGTGTGTGTGTGTGTGTGTGTGTGTGTGTGTGTGTGTGTGTGTGTGTGCTAATGCCATACTCTGCCATGATTTCTATCGGTCACCCTGGGTGTTGGTGGCAGTGAGCACTAACTGTGACAGAGTGACACTTGAGGAACATTTCTTGACGGAGACTACTTGGTGTATGTACTTATCTTGCTGTCATTTGCAGCCTTGGATTTGGACAGTAAGTGCTGTACACAGTGTATAATTACAGCCTTCTTACAGCTCATTTATACCTTTTCTTACCTGGAGGACCTGTGGAGGACATTTCTGTGAACAATACCTGACTGCTTCTACACATATTTACATATTCTTGGGTGAGAATATGCATACAGCTTAATACCACTCCCAGGATTTGAACCATGCCTGTTTGTGCAAAAAGGTAGTACAAGTTTGTGTTTCACCACAAGGTGCTATTGGGAAATGGATGTTTCTTTTTTGACTGTTTTCTGCATAATATTATCTTGTTTGGACAATCTGCCTTGCATTTCTGACATTCATGCATGGCAGATAGTTCTTATACTGTGTATTTATACCTCGACATATTACATTATGGAAAACAATGGTTAACACAACATTACTATTCAGGGATCAGATCTTGGTGCATGGAACATTTCTTATAGTTAATCTGTTTTACAACTCCACAATCATTGTCAGATGAGACTCAATTAATTAATGCTGTCAGAGCCATAGTTGCTGTGCAGAACTTGAACATATTTAGATTCATACTGCTACATACCAAAGTAAACACAACAGTCTGGGGATCTGAGTTTTACTGACAGGTGCAGACACTTTTATTGATATATATCTTGTACGTCACTATTACTCTGCTAATGTCTCATTTATTCAGTACAAACAATACACATTTCTAACTACTGGCAGCCTTTCTATTTATTTTCCCTGACTACTGCAAGCTAGATTTGTACTCACCAGCTTCGCGACACATCCTTAGAGCCTGCTGGCATGGGTACCCATGTTCGCAGCCCTCTCATTTGCAGCTGTATAGGAGATAGAGAAGCATTTATGCATACCTATCCATCTCATACTTAGGCTGGACTTTGTTTCACAATAATTGATACTTACACACTGCTGGAACATTCTGTGCATGAGCATCTTGAATCCACTGGTCCACAAGGTCCCTCTTCCTATGCTTCAGATCAGCATAATGGTGCTGGACCTGCTGACATGCGAGATGGTCCCAGGCATTTGCTTTGTATTGGGAGCACTGGTACTGGTCCTGCAGCAGTCACCTTGCTGGTCATTTATGACTAGTCCAACCATTTCCCTAGACTCCTGAATGCCCCAGCACTGCACCTGAAAGTGCACACCCTCACCGATGCCAGCCATAGTGCCTACAGTGATCAGCTACAGCTGGTTATGGTTGTATTCCCACCTGCAGAGTTTAAATAGGACTGGATTCCTATCCTTTCCTGTGACTGGCCAATTTTGAATATGCTGAGCTAAGTTAAGTGATGGGCAGACTCGCTTAGCTAAGATAAGCATTGCTTAAAGGGGTAGATGCTAAGAACTGCTTACCAGTGTGCACATTTGCTTAGCTATGCTAATTATTAGTATGCATTTAGATTTAAGCAATGTTTACACTGGCTAAGCATAGCTGAGCAAAATTTAGTGTTGTTCAGCTTTCATTTTATGGACTAACATAATTGTGGGGTTGATTCCTTATTACTGATATCTTATGATATGTATGTTTACCTTCCATAACATCTCCTATGTGCTTTCATTACATTATATTTTTTTGTGGCTATACTGTATAGGACACTTGTGTTTATATGGGGGTTTCACATCTGTACTACACTGACACCTCACATTTGGGCCTGCTACACTTCCCTGGTTAAGAAATATATATTATTCACTACCTGTTTATAAAAAAGATATTTTAGTGCTGCTTTCACTTATAAAAATGAATGGACTGCACTGGGGCTCAAACTGTGAATGACTACATGCTGAGCAAAAGCTATAACCACTATGATATCTCATTATGGCTATTTTGGCTTTGTATTTCTATTTAGCTCCTTCAGATGTTTAAGCTATGCTGAACACAGCTGTGCAACATGCACACCCCACTCAGCTATGCTTAAACTTTAGTGGGGAGGGGAAAAATATAAATATTTGCTTTAATTTTCTTAGTTTAGGGATATGCACATAGCAAACAGTCATACCTCTCCACCTCTTAGAGCATAACATCTGGACAAAGCCTAACATGATGGAGGGACAAAGAGAGTCAGATTTTAAATATTGCTCTTACAAACATAGAAATTTGATAGAATAATAGGTTTTGCGCTAGCATGACTTGTTTGGAGGATGTGGAGTCTTAGAGTCAAATGTTTGTCATTATTTAATGACTTCGAGCCTCAACTCTTTGCCAGGACAGTAGGAGGAACACACCTAACATATAAGGCACAAATCTGGACATTCTGCGAATATCTGTTCAGTTGGAAAGTATGCTAACAGTGTCCACGGACACTGTTTTTGTTTTCAAAGGGCTATACTGCAGTTCCTGAGTGCAGAAGGCATGTTTACTGTGCGGTCACTGTTCAGACACGACCCCTGCACTCATTCACGGATCGTGCCCGTACAGGTTATATAGCAACATGCCTTCATGAATATGCAAAGCGCGCTGCTGTGCTGCACAGGCATGATACGCTCCATGCAAGAATAGCCTTATTTTTGTATGGAGCTTTCATGAATCCCAGGGATAATCATTCTTTCCCCTTTGTGTTAACTAAAAGTTAAAAAATCCATTACAGACTGTTTGCTTACAAATATCATACAGAAGATATGTAAATAAATATAAACATATATAGAAAAATTTATAAAATATATACTCATACATTTTTACTATTGTTGTCACTTAGAAAGGTAAAATAACAAGCTAAAACAAATAATACTTCTTCTTCCTCTCTTGCACATTCTTCACCTCTCCAAAGCCTTTAACCTCAGTATGCTTGTTATAAAGCAATATTAATTTAAACCATGCCAGCTACCAGCATTCCAGGATAATTGCCACTGGAGTTGCACTCTTTCTAGTCTAAGACTACAAGGGCCCCAAGCATTTCTTGTTTTTCCTTTTCTGATGTCATATAGGTGCTCATATATTCTTTCTTTCTTTCAATAGTTGATTTTAGGGGCTCCATCACAGTGGGGTGTGCAAAGTTTATGGATTTTAACCTGAAGCATTTATTAAAAGGTGAGAAACAAATTTGTAAAGACTCCTGGACTTTTTAGAAAGAATAAGGGAGACAGAATTTAACGAAAACAATATCCTAATAACGGTGGATGTAAAGGACCTTTACACTGTGATACCACATGAATTGGGGGTAACATTGTTTTGTGATTTTCTCCTAGGAAAAAGAATTGAGCAGATTAAGATTAATATTTATGGACAGTTAATTAATATTGTCTTAAATAATAATTATATCTTTATCGAAGGGCATTACTACCTGAAAAAATGGGGTAGCTATGGGGTCCCCGGTGGGTTTCCTATTCACCAATATAGTTATGATGGAATGGGAAAGAAAATACATAATGCAGGGACCCCTTAAGGACTCTATTAAATTCTTTAGGAGATTCTTGGATGATTTGTTTATTATATCGAAGGATGGGAAAGATGAGATACAACCCTTTATTTAATATTTGAATAAAACTACTAGTTTTGTAAAATTTACATCACAAATAGAAGAGAGGAGGATATCTTACTTGACTGTTTTACTGGAGAAAGATATGGTTAATAAGACTTACTTGGCATGTGTTTATAGGAAGCCAACATACTCATACTCCTTTTTACACTATACTAGTAACCACCCCATGGCCCAAAAATGAGCAGTAGTTAAGGGGCAATTTGTAAGGATGGCCCGGATGGTTACCAAGGAAGAACATTTTTTGGAAGAATGTGAACTGCTAAAGAGTATGTTTGAGAAAAGAGGCTATCCATCAGAACTAGTGGGAGATTTATCCAGTGAAATGGTGAATAAAAGAGCTAGGGGACATTTTAAACCAATCTGACTTATTGTAGAAATACAGGAAAGGGAGGTATTAAATGTTAATGTTCAGGGACAAGACCAGAATAACAGTAAAATGGGTTTAATTCTGCATTTATCACCATTTTTTGTATGGAGAGTCACCATATAAGGATAATATTACAAAAAAAGTGGTTAATTATATGGAGGAAGAAATTTGTAGGAACATACTGGAGGGAAGGCCAAGTATAGTTTATCATAAGGGAACAACTTTAAAGCAGGTGTTGGAGAAACCCTAACAACCACACCAAACTATTAGTATGATGAATAAATGTGGGCAGTGTGGATAATGTAAGTGCATTCAGGTGGTGCAGCAGGTGCAGAAAAGAGGGAGAATTATTAAAATGAGAGGTAGATATGATGGGTTCAGTAAGGGGATGGTATATGTGGCTGTTACTGCCCAGCATTTTATGTTGGGAAAACTGAGCTCCCCCGAAAGAAAGAATATACGAGCACCTATATGACATCAGCAAAGGAAAAGTAACAAATGCTTTGTGTAAGCATACACAGGGTTATCCAGACCACACATTTAAATTTATGGTATTGGAAACAGTTAATCAACATGTTAGGGGGGCCCTTGGAGTCTTAGACTAGAAAGAGTGGAACTTCAGTGGCAACTATCCTTGAATGCTGGTAGCTGGCCTGATGTAAATGAATACTGCTCAATAACAAGTGTACTCAGGTTAAAGGCTTTGGAGAGGTGAAGAATGTGCAACACAGGAAGAAGTATTATTTGTTTTAGCTTGTTTTTTCTACCTTTCTAAGTGTCAGCAATAGCAAAAATGTATGAGTATATATTTTATATATTTTTATATTTCTTATATTTATTTACATATCTTCTGTATGATATTTGTAAACAAACAACTGATTGTAACAGATTTTTTAACTTTTAGTTAACACAAAGGGGGAAGAATGATTATGTTAACCAAAGGGATGGTAATTTTGGAAACATTCTTTTCCCTTTAATTAAAACTAAGATTAAATAAGAGTTGTTTTTTGGGGATCACATGACTAATTGGTACTGAATTTAAAAGTAAGAATGGTAGTCGTTTTGATTGTTTCTGAAGAAGTACCCTGATTAAGTGGGACAAAAGTGCTTGATTTATTATTTGTTTTAAAGTATTGTCTCATACTTTTATGTGGTATTAAAGTGGTTGTGAGAACTCAATGGATCCAGTGGCATTTGTGCAACATGTATTGTGCTAGACAATAAGCTGTTGCTCATTTATTCTCTCAAGGCAGTTTTTCCATGTTACATCTAAATATCCTTGAGGTAGTCTACACTTCATCTATGAACAAGGCAGCTGGACAGAACTGTATCCTTGAGGCAGTCTACACTTCTGTCCAGCTACCTTGTTCATAGATGATTTCTAGGCTAAGAGTCATAGAAGGCCTTTTTAAGCCTGGCTGTGTTTTCCTTTTTATAAATTACAGGACAAATTACTCAGGGACATCTAGATAGGTTTGGTGGCATTTACCAGTTTCCCGTGTCCAACAGGGGAATGTAAGTATAGATGTAAATGCCCAATTCCCCAGCCATTAGTGCAGGTTGCATTTGAATAAGGTCATGGATGAACTCTGCTTCACATCAAAGGGCAGCTTTTTCTAGCATAGGGTTAATCTCTCAGACATTCACCTGTCCACCCAGAATGTTCTATTTATGTTGCAAATGAGGTTTAGGTCCTTCAGTCAGGTATTTCTAATGCTGTTAGACTTGTGGATGTGCAGCAAGTCAATCAGTATTGGATCAGATGATGGCTTGTAAGCCAGGCAGAGATCACCTCTCAGTAGTCTGTAGGAGACTGAGTATAAAGATAAAGATATGAGGTGGTCTGTAAACTCTGTGTGGTTAATGCCTTGTGTGAAGATTGGGCGAAGATGGGTGGAGGCTGCCAGCCTAGTCACATAGAATTTAATACATAATTCTATCAATTGTGAATATAAATGTAAAATACAAGCTTGTGTTCTTAAATGAAAGAAAACACTGTAAAATGTGAACTTCAAGATTGTTGCAACTTGCCATCTTCTGTAAGGAAAACTAAGCCAAGCATTTCAAATGTTCTTTGAAGTTAAAATTGTATCTTGTATACCCTTTTGATCTAAATAGTGGTACCGAAGTGGCTGGCTGAAACCATTTTTTCTATTGTCTTAACTTAAGGAATAATTGTTAGAGAGTACATGTGAAATGTCTTTTAATGTTGAAGTTTCCTGAGCAGGTGTTAGATTGCTAAATAATGTAACGTTTTGGCCTGGGAACTCCAGACTAAGTGTCAAAATGATGTAATGTGTATACTGGGAAAACCTTAGTGTCAAAATGATGTAATCTGGGAGGGCCCTAGCAGAGCTGTTTGTTAGTAAGTTTAAAAACTATTGTTCAGAGAGAGACTGTGAGCATTTTGATCTTGATAGCCAACTAATCAGCACCCTGCTTGTTGTCTTATGTAAGCAGTATCCTAGAAGTATGTTTTCTTGTAGTAATAGCTAGGAACTTAGAAGAAAGTTAGACAAGTGTTTTTTTTTTGTTATATCAGAACTTTCCTACTGTATTGTTTTAAGTTTCTGTGTGTTCTCTGAACTCTTAGATATCACTGTGGTGTAGTAGTATTGTCTTGTGTTTTTACTTATTTATTATTAATATTTTTAAAACCTTCTACCTGTGGCTGGTTTGTGTAGAGATAAGTAAGCTCTAGAGTACATTGCATGCTTATAAGTGATCCTGTAATAAGCCCTTCCAATAAGCCTTAGACTGATTAGTCACATTACCAATTGGATAATAATATTGCACAGTAATAATTGGACACCCTTTTAAGGGGCTTTGGGGAGCTGATAATTATTAGGTGGTGGTGGCAGAAATTACTATTGTATAGTCTGGGTAAAGGTGCACAGCTGGAAAATCTGTGTCAGCCTTTCTCAGGAGTATCTGTAAAGTTGTATATATACTTATCTCAAAGTGTGTGTGTGTGGTGTGTCAGCTACCTGGGCAAGAACATGAAGCACTGGTGGGACAGAGAGGGTACTGGAGGTTAGCTTGCAGCTAGGCTGAGATCTGGACCCTATTGCTGTGCCAGTGGGGAGTCATATTGGGGACCTGAGAAGCAAGGGAGCAACCAGCCCCAGACTGACTGTTATCTCTGTGTGCACTTGAGGGAAATTGTACTTTACTGTGTGTACTTGTTATCCTTTCCTCTTATATGAGAGGGCCCATGGTGTTAGTGGTGAGGATTCAGGCTCCTTCATTGCTGGGCCAGGGCACGGTCATCACATTTGTGGTGGCAGTGGTTGGGATAAGATATCCTCACATTTGTGGTGGCATTGGTTGGGATAAGATATTCATTTTGGTGGTGGCAGTGGTTGGGATAAGACATTCACATTTTTGGTTGGCAGCGGTTGGGATAAGATATCCTCACTTGTGGTTTGGAGTGGTGTGGGTAGAGTGAATCCTGTAGCTTATGTACAGTGATCTCTGAATGTGTTTTGTACTCTAAATCAGCCACATAGTGTATACTTAAAATTCGGATCACAATTGTTTTATTTCTTTTGTTAACTAAGTTAGTCAGGATGAGCAGGCAGCATGTCAGCAGAGGAGTATGGAAAGCTGACAAGGAGCCAGCTGGTGGAGATGTGCCAGGCTAGGGGACTGGTGCATGAAAACCTGACTAAGGCAGATCTGATTGCAGCCTTGGTTACAGCTGCATCAGAAAACAGCATCCAGGAGGACAATCAGACTGGTAATGGAAATACAATATCCTCGGAGAATGGACAGCTCAATCTTTCTGCAAAGGACAATCAGACTGGCAGTGGAGATACATTATCCTTGGAGAATGGGCGGCTCAACCTTTCTGCAGTGGACTTAAAAATCCAGCTGTAGCTAAAGAGACTTAAATTGGAGGCCAGGCGTTTGGAGATAGAAGCCGAAGAAAATGAGCATCAGAGGAAGCATGAGAGGGAAATGCTCACTCTTCACCAGAGTCATGGCGGTAATGGGGAAGGGAGTAACTGGACCCCAGAAGCACAATAGCTCAGTAAATTTCTTCTGCAATTTAAAGAGGGGGATAATTTTGATAGTTTCATTCACATGTTTGAAAGGGTATGTAAACAATATAGTGTTGACCAAAGGCTCAGGGTACGGTTCCTGACCCCCTTAATCCATGGGAAAGCTGTAACGTGTATATCACAAATGCCTGCCTCTGTCTGCTTTGATTATACTGCTCTAAAAAATGTCTTTTAGAATGTTTTAAGCTAACACCTGAAATGTACAGAAAAAAGATTTGTGAGCATAGACGCAAGGCAAATGAAAATGTATATGAATATGTTGCTGAACTGAGCACTTATTTTCATAGCTAGGTGAGTGGATGTTACGTCACCACTTATGAAGGGCTGGCAGACCTTTTGGTAGGGAACAAGCCCTTAGCACTTTGCCTGAAAACATGAGGATCTGGTTAGCTGATAGACAATGTGCTACTTCAGATGAGTTGGGGAAGAAGGGCGACCTATGCCTGGCAAGCAGGGTAGCCCTGCATAGGAAGGGGACCCCCAGTACTGCTCATGGGTCTAAAGGAACCCATGTTGGGTGACACAGGCTACCCCAACAGAATCTGCCAGTAACAAAGGAAGCCACTAGTCCAGGTACATTTCCAGGAGCTAGGGTTAAATGTTTTGAATTCAACCAGTGGGGCCATGTGGCATACAGATGTCCACGGAGACAAGTTGGGAACCAAAGGTGAGGGAACCAGTAAGTGGGAAAGACAAAATTCCAACAGTAGGTTGTCTTGAGACAACAGGGGTATGGCACTACCATCCTGCAGATGTCCTGAGAGGGAAGCATTTGGATGAGGCAGTACAATGTACTTATGCAGTTATACACAGTGAGGCTAGGAGACAAGCATGTCGGTCTGGTAGCCTGTGGGAGACCCAGACAGACAGCATAATTCCAGCCAGAACTGGTGAGGTGGTTACTTCAGGGAGGGAGCTATTCTGTATCAGTGAGACTGAAGGTGAGCCACAGCTGCTTGTGGGAACTAATGTTCCCTTGGACAGGGTAACTGCAAATGTAGAGGTGAGTAGTAGTACCCAGGCTGACAGTGAGGCACTGCTGTCAGAGGATGCCAGACTTCCTGTGGAAGGGGAGCTGGGAAGGGTTACAAGGAGAGAGTTGAGACAGGCTCAGCTCTCAGACCCTACATTGCAAGGCCTGAGGCAGGTAGCTAGGGAGGCACCTGATTATCAAGGGAAGAGGGAATTTGTATACTGTGACAAAGGGTTACTATACAGAGAGTGGACCCCTGAGTGAGGGCTAGAAGGTGAGAGAGTACGCAGTTGTTAGTCCCTAGAGCCTACCATCTGGCGCTTTTAGCCATAGCCCATGATATCCCCTTTGCAGGTCATATGGGCATAAAACGTACAAAGAGACATATTATGCAAAACTTCTATTGGCCTGGAATTTCCAGAGATGTAACAGGGTACTGCAGGACTTGTGAGCAGTGCCAAAAGGTAGGCAAGGCAGGAGACAAGGTGAGAGCTCCTTTGATGCCTTTGCCTGTGATTGAGGAGACATTTCAGAGAGTAGCTATAGATATTTTGGGTCCACTGAGTACCCCAAGTTCCACAGGGAAAAAGTATATCCTAGTGGTCATGGATTATGCTACACAATACCCTGAGGCAGTGGCTTTGTCCTCCATTGAGGCAGAAAAGGTGGCAAATGCTTTGTTAGAGATTTTCAGCAGGGTGGGTTTCCCAAAAGAAATACTGTCTGACGGATGTGCTAATGTCATGTCAGACCTGCTGGCTTGTCTGTGGAAGTCCTGCGGGGTGAAGCACATGAAGATCACCCCCTACTATCCCCAGACTAATGGTCTTGTTGAGAGGTTAAACTCTACAACCATGTCCATGCTACTGGCATTTGCAGATCAGTTTAAGAGGGAATGGGACAAATATTTTCTTCATCTGTTGTTTGTTTACAGAAAGGTCCCCCAGGAACCCATAGGTTTTTCACCTGTTGAGTTGCTGTATGGGCATAGGATGAGGGGACCTCTAGTTTTAATTTGAGATGAGTGGGAAGGTGAGTGTGAGTCTCACAAGGAGTCTGTTGTGGCATACGTCCCAACCCTCAAGGGAAGGCTCAGGGAACTCATGGGCTTGGCCAAGGAGAACCTTGCAGAAGCCCAACAACAGAAAAAGGTCTGGTATTACAGGAATACTCGAGCTAGAGAGTATGCTGTGGGGCAGCAGGTAATGGTTCTCAATCCTGTCAGACTCAACAAGCTGCAAGCAGCTTAGTAGGGACCCTACAAGGTGGTAAGAAAGGTAAGTGATGTTAACTACATTGTGGAAGTGCTAGGCAGATTGCAGGGACATACATTGTACCATGTTAACATGCTGAAACCTTACCATGATAGGGAGGCTCTTGTGCTGAGCATTTGCAGTGTATTGCAGGAGTAGTCTGAGGAAGTTCTGGGGATTTATCTCCTCAGTGAGGTTTGGGCTGACACCTCAGTGGAAGGGTAGCAATAGCCCAGCAGCTATCTCCTACCCAGGTTCGAGAAATCCAAGCAGTGTTGCAGGAATTTGGGGACTTGTTTACTGGGAAACCAGGGTGCACCCACATGGTGCAGCACCAGGTGTATGCAGGACCAGAAGGTCTTTTAGGCTGGCCCCTTAAAGGGTGCCTGAGATAGTCAGACAAACTCTGAGGGAAGAGGTACAGGTGATGTTGGAACTAGGGTTGATTCAAGAATTCAACAGACCCTGGGACTCTGAGCTAAGAGGTACAGAAGATGGAACTAGGGGTGATTCAAGAGTCCAACAGTCCCTGGGCCACACCAGAGGTGTTGGTGCCAAAGAAGGATGGCAGCACTAGGTTCTGTGTGGATTACAGGAAATTAAATAGTCACACAGAGTCAGATGCTTACCCCATGCCTAGGACAGATGAGGCCCTAGAGCAGCTGGGTGGTGCTAAGTATCTTACAACCATTGATCTTACCAAGGGTTACTGGCAGGTGCCCTTGACTCTCAGTGGTAGAGAGAAGTCAGCCTTTGTGACTCCTTTCGGCTTGTATGAGTTCACAAAGATGCCCTTTGGAATGAAAAATGCCCCAACAACTTTCCAGGAGCTGGTGGATAATACCCTACCAGGAGCAGGATGGTTTGCCTTTGCTTACCTAGATGATATTGCCATCTACAGACATTCTTGGCCAGAGCACCTTCAGCATGTCGGGGAGGTGCTGGGCAGGCTTCAGAGGGCAGAGTTGACCGTTAAGCCGAGCAAATGTCAGGTGGGTATGGCAGAGGTCTCCTACCTAGGACATAGAGTGTGGAGTGGTAAGATAAGGCCAGAACCTGCCAAAGTGGAGGCCATTCATGCATGGCCTGCACCTATTACCAAAAAGCAGGTGAGGGCATTCTTAGGGACAGCAGGGTACTACAGAAAGTTCGTCCACAGTCATAGTACCATGGCTGCTCCCCTCACAGACCTGCCAAGGGAGAACTGGACAGATAAGGTAGTGTGGACCCCAGCTTGTGAGCAGGCATTTCAGAAGCTGAAAGAAGCTTTGGGAGGACCCCTGTGTTAGCCAGTCCAGATTACAGCAAATAATTTGTTGTGCAGGTGGATGCTGTACTTAGCCAGATTTCTTCAGAGGGAGAAGAACACCCAGTGGTTTATCTCAGTCTTACGCTCCAACGCAGGGAGGAATGCTTTGCAGCCATAGAAAAGGAATGTCTAGCCATAGTGTGGGCACTGCAAAAACTTCAGCCTTATCTGTATGGAAGGAAATTCACTGTAATAACAGATCACACCCCCTAATATGGTTAAACAGACCCAGCCAGCAAAATGCCAAGTTGCTAAGATGCAGCCTGGGGTTTCATGCATATGATGTGTCAGTGCAGCACTGCAGTGGGAATAGCAATGCCAATGCAGATGGGCTCTAGTCTCAAGGCAGGGAATGGGGTGAGGTACACCCAGACAGACCTAACCCTCTCAAGCGGTGTTTCTGAAGGGTCACTTGAAAAACTAGCATGAGTTCTCCGGGGAGGGGGCGAGATGTGAAGATTGGGGGAAGATGGTCAAAGGCTACCAGCCTAGTTAAATAGAATTTCATACATAATTCTATCATTTGTGAATATGAATGTAAAATACAGGCTTGTGTTCCTAAATGAAAAAAAAACTGTAAAATGTGAACTTCAAGATTGTTGACACATTGCCATCTGCTGTAAGGAAAACAAAGCCAAGCATTTCAAATGTCCTTTGAAGTTAAAATTGTGTCTTGTATACCCTTTTGATCTAAATAGTGGTGCCAAAGTGGCTGGCTGAACACATTCTTTCTATTGTCTTAACTTGGGCATAAAACATACAAAGAGACATATTATGCAAAACTTCTATTGACCTGGAATTTCCAGAGATGTAACAGGGTACTTCAGGACTTGTGAGCAGTGCCAAAAGGTAGGCAAGGCAGGTGACAAGGTGAGAGTTCCTTTGATGCCTTTGCCTGTGATTGAGGAGCTATTTCAGAGGGTAGCTATGGATATTGTGGGTCCTCTGAGTACCCCAAGTTCCACAGGGAAAAAGTATATCCTAGTGGTCGAGGAGTATGCTACACAATACCCTGAGGCAGTGGCTTAGTCCTTCATTGAGGCAGAAAAGGTGGCAAATACTTTGTTAAAGATTTTCAGCAGGGTGGGTTTCCCAAACGAAATACTGTCTGACGGATGTTCCAATTTCATGTCAGACCTGCTGGCTTGTCTGTGGAAGTCCTGTGGGGTGAAGCACATGAAGATCACTCCCTACTATCCCCAGACTAATGGTCTTGTTGAGAGGTTAAACCCTACAATCATGTCCATGCTACGGGCATTTGCAGATCAGTTTAAGAGGGAGTGGGACAAATATTTGCTCCATCTGTTGTTTTTTTACAGAGAGGTTCCCCAGGAATCCATAGGTTTTTCACCCGTTGAGTTGCTGTATGGGCATAGGGTGAGGGGACCTCTAGTTTTAATTCGAGATGAGTGGGAAGGTGTGAGTCTCACAAGGAGTCTGTTATGGCATACGTCCTAACCCTCAAGACAAGGTTCGGGGAACTCATGGGCTTGGCCCAGGAGAACCTTGCAGAAGCCCAACAACAGGAAAAGGTGTGGTATTACAGGAATACTCGAGCTAGAGTGTATGCTGTTGCACAGCAGGTAATGGTTCTCATTCCTGTCAGAATCAACAAGCTGCAAGCAGCTTGGGAGGGATCCTACTAGGTGATAAGAAAGGTAAGTGATGTTAACTACATGGTGGAAGTGCTAGGCAGATTAGAGGGGCACAAATTGTACCATGTTAACATGATGAAACCTTACCATGATAGGGAGGCCCTTGCGCTGAGCATTTGCAGTGGATTGCAGGAGGAGTCTGAGGGAGATCTGGGGATTGATCTCCTCAGTGAGGCTTGGGCTGACACCTTAGTGGAAGGGGTAGCAATATCCCAGCAGCTATCTCCTACCCAGGTTTGAGAAATCTGTGCAGTGTTGCAGGAATTTGGGGACGTGTTCACTGGGAGACCAGGGTGCACCCACCTGGTGCAGCACCAGGTGGATACAGGACCAGAAGGCCTTTTAGGCAGGCCTATTATAGGGTGCCTGAGAGAGTCATACAAACTTTGAGGGAAGAGGTATAGGAGATGTTGGAACTAGGGTGGATTCAAGAGTCCAACAGTCCCTGGGACTCTGAGGGTAGAGGTACAGAAGATGTAACTAGGGGTGATTCAAGAGTCCAACAGTCCCTGGGCCTCGCCAGAGGTGTTGGTGCCAAAGAAGGATGGCAGCACCAGGTTCTGTGCGGATTACAGGAAATTAAATAGTCACACAGAGTCAGATGCTTACCCCATACCTATGACAGATGAGGCCCTAGAGCAGCTGGGTGGGGCTAAGTATCTTACAACCATTGATATTACCAAGGGTTACTGGCAGGTGCCCTTGACTCCCAGTGGTAGAGAGAAGTCAGCCTTTGTGAATCATTTTGGCTTGTATGAGTTCACAAAGATGCCCTTTGGAATGAAAAATGCCCCAGTGACTTTCCAGAGGCTGGTGGATAATACCATAGCAGGAGCTTGCTTACCTAGATGATATTGCCATCTACAGCCATTCCTGGCCAGATCACCTTCAGCATGTCAGGAAGGTGATGGGCAGGCTACAGAGGGCAGAGTTGACCGTTAAGCTGAGCAAATGTCAGATGGGTATGGCAGAGGTCTCCTACTAAGGACATAGAGTGTGGAGTGGTAAGATAAGGCCAGCACCTGCCAAAGTGGAAGCCATTCATTCATGGCCTGCACCTGTTACCAAAAAGCAGGTGAGGGCATTCTTAGGGACAGCAGGGTACTACAGAAAGTTCATCCCCAGTTATAGTACCATATCTGCTCCCCTCACAGACCTGACAAGGAAAAACAGGCAAAAGAAGGTAGTGTGGACCCCAGCATGTGAGCAGGCTTTTCAGAAGCTTAAAGAAGCTTTGGGAGGACCCCCTGTGTTAACCAGTCCAGATTACAGCAAAGAATTTGTTCTGCAGGTGGATGCTTCAAACCATGGGGTGGTGGCTGTACTTAGCCAGATTTCTTCCGATGGAAAAGAGCACCCAGTGGTTCATCTCAGTCATAGTCTCCAACCCAGGGAGGAATGCTATGCAGCCATAGAAAACAAATGTCTAGCCATAGCCATAGTGTGGGCACTGCATAAACTTCAGCCTTATCTGTATGGAAGGAACTTCACTGTAATGTCAGATCACAACCCTCTAATATGGATAAACAGAGCCAGCCAGCAAAATGCAAATTTGCTAAGATGGAGCCTGGGGTTGCAAGCATATGATATGTCAGTGCAGCACCGCAGTGGGATTAGCAATGCCAATGCAGATGGACTCTCAAGACAGGGAATGGGGTGAGATACACCCAGATAGACCTAACCCTCTCAAGCAGCATTTCTCAAGTGTCACTTGAAAAACTATCTTGAGTTCTCTGGGGGGGGGGGATTGGGGAAAGATGGGTGAATGCTGCCAGTCTTGTCAAATAGAATTTGATACATAATTCTATCATTTGTGAATATAAATGTAAAATGCAGGCTTGTGTTCTTAAATGAAAGAAAACACTGTAAAATGTGAACTTCAAGATTGTTGCAACATTGCCATCTGCTGTCAGGAAAACTAAGCCAAGCATTTCAAATGTTCTTTGAAGTTAAAATTGTGTCTTGTATACCCTTTTGATCTAAATAGTGGTGCCAAATTGCCTGGCTGAACACATTCCTTTTATTGTCTTAACTTAAGGAATAATTGCTAGACTGTACATGTGAAATGTTTTTTATTGTTATAGTTTCCCAAGCAGGTGCTAGATTGCTAAATAATGTAGCCTTTTTGCCTGGGAACTCCAGACTAAGTGTCACAATGATGTAATGTGTATACTGGGATAACCTAAGTGTCAAAATGATGTAATCTGGGAGGGCCCTAGCAGAACTGTTTGTTAGTAAGTTTAAAAACGTATTCAGAGAGAGAGAGACTGTGAGTATTTTGATCTTGATATCCAACTTATCAGCACTCTGCCTGTTGTCTTATGTAAGCAGCATCTTAGAAGTGTGTTTTCTTGTAGTAATAGCTAGGAACTTGGAAGAAAGTTAGACAAGTGTTTTTTCTGTTATATCAGACCTTTCCTATTATATTGTTTTAAGTTTCTGTGTGATCTCTGAACTCTTAGATTTCACTGTGGTGTAGTCATAATGTCTTGTGTTTTTAATTATTTATTATTAAATATTTTAAAACCTTTTACCTGTGGCTGGTTTGTGTCAAGATAAGTAAGCTCTAGAGTACATTGCATGCTTATAAGTGATCCTGTAATAATCCCTTCCAGTAAGCCTTAGACTGATTAGTCACATTACCAATTGGATAATAGTATTGAACAGTAATAATTGGACACCCTTTTAAGTGCATTTGGGTAGCTGATACATGTTAGCTGCTGGTGGCAGAAATTATTACTGTATAGTCTGGGTAAAGAGGCACAGCTGGAGAATCTGTGTCAGCCTTTCCCAGGAGTGTCTGTGAAGTTGTATAAATACTTATCTCAAAGTGTGTGTGGTTTGTCAGCTACCTGGGCAGGGAGACGAAGTACTGTTGGGACAGAGAGGGTACTGGAGTTTAGCTTGCCAGCTAGGCTGAGATCTGGACCCTATTGCTGTGCCAGTGGGGAGTCTTATTGGGGACATGAGAAGCAAGGGAGCAACCAGCCCCAGGCTGACTGTGATCTCTGTATGCACTTAAGGGAAATTGTACTTTACAGTGTGTATTTGTTAACTTTTCCTGTTATATGAGATGCCCTCCCTAGTGTTAGTGGTGAAGATTGAGGCTTCTTGATTGCTGGGCCAGGGCACGGTCATCACATTTGTGGTGGCAGTAGTCGGGATAAGATATCTTCACATTTGTGGTGGCAGTGGTTGGGATACGATATTCACATTTGTGGTGGCAGTGGTTGGGATAAGATATTCACATTTGTGGTCGGTAGTGGTTGGGATAAGATATCCTTACTTGTGGTTTGTAGTGGTGTGGGTAGAGTGACTCCTGTAGCTTATGTACAGTGATCTCTGAAGGTGTTTTGTACTCTAAATCAGCCACGCAGTGTATACTCAGAGTTCAGATCACAATTGTTTATTTCTTTTCTTAGCTTAGTTAGTCAGGGTGAGCAGGCAGCATGTCAGCAGAGGAGTATGGAAGGTTGACAAAGAGCCAGCTGGTGTAGATGCACCAGGCTAGGTGACTGGTGCATGGAAGCCTGACTAAGGCAGACCTGATTGCAGCCTTAGTTACAGCTGCATCAGAAAACAGCATCCAGGAGGACAATCAGACTGGCAGTTGAGATACAATATCCTCGGAGAATGGACAGCTGAACGTTTCTGCAAAGGACAATCAGACTGGTAGTGGAGATACAATATCCTCGGAGAATGGACAGCTCAACCTTTCTGCAGTGGACTTAAAAATCCAGATGGAGTTAAAGAGACTTCAGTTAGAGGCCAGGCGTTTGAAGATAGAAGCCGAAGAAAAGGTTTATCAGAGGAAGAATGAGAGGGAAATGCTGACTCTTCACTAGAGTCATGGAGGTAATGGGGAAGGGAGTAACTACACCCCAGAAGAACAATAGGTCAGTAAATTTCTTCCACAATTTAAAGAGGGGGATAATTTTGATAGTTCCATTCACATGTTTGAAAGGGTATGCAAACAGTATAGTGTTGACCAAAGCTCTGGGTACAGTTCCTGACCCCCTTACTCCATGGAAAAGCTGTAACTTGTATATTACAAATGCCTGACTCTGTTTTGATTATACTGCTGTAAAAAAATATCTTTTAGAATGTTTTAAGATAACACCTGAAATGTATAGGAAAACGTTTTGTGAGCATAGACGTAAGGCAGATGAAAATGTATGTAAATATGTTGCTGAACTGAGAAATTATTTTCATAGCTGGGTGAGTGGATGTCAGGTCACTACTTTTGAAGGGCTGACAGACCTTCTGGTGAGGGAACAAGCCCTTAGCACTTTACCTGAGGACATGAGGATCTAGTTAGCTGATAGACAATGTGCTACTTCAGATGAGTTATGGAAGAAGGGAGACCAATGCCTGGCAAGCAGGGCAGCCCTCCACAGGAAGGGAACCCCAGTACTGCTCATGGATCTAAAGGTAGCCATGGTGGACAGCACACACTGCCTTAACAGAATCTGCCAGTAGCAGGGGGAAGCCACTAGTCCAGGTACACATCCAGGAGCTAGGGTTAAATGTTTTGAGAGCAACTAGTGGGGCCATGTAGCATACAGATATCCATGGAGGTAAGGTGGGGAGCCAAAGGTGAGGGAGCCAGTAAGTGGGAAAGACAAAATGCCAACAGTAGGTTGTCTTGAGACAACAGGGGTATGGAACTACCATACAGCAGATGTCCTGAGAGGGAAGCATTTGGATGAGGCAGTACCATGTACTTGTGTAGTTATACACAGTGAGGCTAGGAGACAAGCATGTGGGTCTGGTAGCCTGTTGGAGACCCAGACAGACTGCATACTTACAGCCAGAACTGGTGAGGTGGTTACTTCAGGGAGGGAGCTACTCTGTAGCAGTGAGACTGAAGGTGAGCCACAGCTGCTTGTGGGTACTGATGTTTCCTTGGACAGGGTAACTGCAAATGTAGAGGTGAGTAGTAGTACCCAGGCTGACAGTGAGGCACCACTGTCAGAGGATGCCAGACTTCCTGTAGAAGGGGAGCTGGGAAGGGTTACAAGGAGAGAGATGAGACAGGCTCAGCTCTCAGACCCTACATTGTAAGGCCTGAGGCAGGTAGCTAGGGAGGCACCTGATTCTCAAGGTAAGGGGGAATCTGTATATTGGGACAAAGGGTTACTATACAGACAGTGAACCCCTGAGGGAGGGCTAGAAGGTGAGAGAGTATGCAGTTGGTAGGGCCTAGAGCCTACCATCTGGTGCTTCTAGCCATAGCTCATGATATCCGCTTTGCAGGTCATATGGGCATAAAACGTACAAAGAGAAGTATTATGCAAAACTTCTATTGGCCTGGAATTTCCAGAGATGTAACAGGGTTCTGCAGGACTTGTGAGCAGTGACAAAAGGTAGGCAAGGCAGGAGACAAGGTGAGAGCTCCTTTGATGCCTTTGCCTGTGATTGAGAAGACATTTCAGAGGGTAGCTATGGATATTGTGTGCCCTCTGAGTACCCACAGTTCCACGGGGAAAAAGTATGTCCTAGTGGTAGTGGATTATGCTACACAATACCCTGAGGCAGTGGCTTTTTCCTCCATTGAGGCAGAGAAGGTGGCAAGGTCTTTGTTAGCAATTTTCAGCAGGATGGGTTTCCCAAAAGAAATACTGTCTGACAGATGTGCCAATTTCATGTCAGACCTGCTGGCTTTTCTGTGGAAATCCTGTGGGGTGAAGCATATGAAGACCACCCCCTACCATCCCCAGACTAATGGTCTTGTTGAGAGGTTAATCTCTACAATCAAATCCATGCTACGGGCATTTGCAGATCAGTTTAAGAGAGAGTGGGACAAATATTTGCCCCATCTTTTGTTTGCTTACAGAGAGGTTCCCCAGGAATTCACAGGTTTTTCACCCGTTGTGTTGCTGTATGGGTATAGGGTGAGGGGACTTCTAGATTTAATTCGAGATGAGTGGGAAGGTGAGTGTGAGTCTCACAAGGAGTCTGTTGTGGCATACATCCTAACCCTCAGTACAAGGCTCAGGGAACTAATGGGCTTGGCCAAGGAGAACCTTGCAGTAGCCCAACAACAGAAAAAGGTGTGGTATGACAGGAATGCTCGAGTTAGAGAGTATGCTGTGGGGCAGCAGGTAATGGTTCTCATTCCTGTCCAACACAACAAGCTGCAAGCAGCATTGGAGGGATCCTACAAGATGTTAAGAAAGGTAAGTGATGTTAACTACATGGTGGAAGTGCTAGGCAGATGGCAGGGGCACAAATTGTACCATGTTAACATGATGAAACCTTACCATGATAAGGAGGACCTTGTTCTGAGCATTTGCAGTGGATTGCAGGAGGAGTACTAGGGAGATCTGGGGACTGATCTCTTCAGTGAGGCTCGAGCTGACACCTCAGTGGAAGGGGTAGCAATATCCCAGCAGCTATCTCTTACCCAGGTTTGAGAAATCTGAGCAGTGTGGCAGGAATTTGGGGACGTGTTCACTGGGAAACCAGGGTGCACCCAGCTGGTGCAGCACCAGATGGATACTGTACCCCAAAGTCCTATTAGGAAGGCCCCTTATAAGGTGCCTGAGAGAGTCAGACAAACTCTGAGGGAAGAGGTACAGGAGATGTTGGAATTAGGGGTTATTCAAGAGTCCAACAGTCCCTGGGCCTTGCCAGTGGTGTTGGTACCAAAGATGGATGGCAGCACCAGGTTCTGTGTGGATTACAGGAAATTAAATAGTCACACAGAGTCGGTTGCTTACCCCATGCCTAGGACAGATGAGGCCCTAGAGCAGCTGTGTGGGGCTACGTATCTTACAACCATTGATCTTACCAAGGGATATTGACAGGTGCCCTTGACTACCAGTGCTAGAGAGAAGTCAGCCTTTGTAACTCCTTTTGGCTTGTATGAGTTCAGAAAGATGTCCTTTGGGATGAAAAATGCCCCAGCGACTTTCCAGAGGCTGGTGGATAATATCTTAGCAGGAGCAGGAGGGTTTGCCCTTGCTTACCTAGATGATATTGCCATCTACAGCCATTCCTGGCCAGAGCACCTTCAGCATGTCAGGGAGGTGCTGGGCAGGCTACAGAAGGCAGGGTTGACCGTTAAGCCGAGCAAATGTCAGGTGGGTATGGCATAGGTCTCCTACCGAGGACATAGAGTGGGAAGTGGTAAGATAAGGCCAGAACCTGCCAAAGTGGAAGCCATTCAGACATAGCCTGCACCTGTTACCAACAAGCAGGTGATGGCATTCTTATGGATAGCAGGGTACTACAGAAAGTTCATCCCCAGTTATAGTACCATGGCTGATCCCCTCACAGACCTGCTAAGGAAGAACAGGACAGATAAGGTATTGTGGACTCCAGCTTGTGAGCAGGCATTTCAGAAGCTCAAAGAAGCTTTGGGAGGACCCCCTGTGTTAGCCAGTCCAGATTACAGCAAATAATTTGTTGTGTAGATGGATGTTTTACTTAGCCAGATTTCTTCAGAGGGAGAAGAGCACCCAGTGGTTTATCTCAGTCGTACGCTCCAACCCAGGGAGGAATGCTATGCAGCCGTAGAAAAGGAATGTCTAGCCATAGTGTGGGCACTGAAAAAACATCAGCCTTATCTGTATGGAAGGAAATTCACTGTAATAACAGATCACTCCCTCCTGATATGGTTAAACAGACCCAGCTAGCAAAATGCCAAGTTGCTAAGATGGAGCCTGGGGTTTCAAGCATATGATATGTCAGTGCAGCACTGCAGTGGGAATAGCAATGCCAATGCAGATGGGCTCTTAAGGCAGGGAATGGGGTGAGGTACACCCAGATAGACCTAACCCTCTCAAGCGGCGTTTCTCAAGGGTCACTGAAAAACTTGCATGAGTTCTCCGGGGGGGGGGGGATGTGAAGATTGGGGGAAGATGGGCGAAGGGTGCCAGCCTAATCAAATATAATTTGATACATAATTCTATCATTTGTGAATATAAATGTAAAATACAGGCTTGTGTTCTTAAACGAAAGAAAACACTGTAAAATGTGAACTTCAAGATTGTTGCAACATTGTCATGTGCTGTAAGGAAAACTAAGCCAAGCATTTCAAATGTTCTTTGAAGTTAAAATTGTGTCTTGTATACCCTTTTGATCTAAATAGTGGTGCCAAAGTGGCTAGCTGAACACATTCTTTCTTTTGTTTTATCGTAAGGAATAATTGCTAGAGTGTACATGTGAAATGTCTTTTATTGTTGTAGTTTCATGAGCAGGTGTTAGATTGCTAAATAATGCAGCCTTTTGGCCTGAGAACTCCAGACTAAGTGTCAAAATGATGCAATGTGTATCCTGGGAAAACCTAAATGTCAAAATGATGTAATCTGGGAGGGCCCTAGCAGAGCTGTTTGTTAGTAAGTTTAAGAACTATTGTTCAGAGAGAGACTGTGAGCATTTTGATCTTGATATTCTACTTATCAGCACTCTGCCTGTTGTCTTATGTAAGTAGTATCTTAGAAGTATGTTTTCTTGTAGTAATAGCTAGGAACTTAGAAGAAAGTTAGACAAGTGTTTTTCTGTTATATCAGAACTTTCCTACTGTATTGTTTTAAGTTTCTGTGTGATCTCTGAACTCTTAGATATCACTATGGTGTTTTAGTATTGTCTTGTGTTTTTAATTATTTATTATTAAATATTTTTAAAACCTTTTACCTGTGGCTGGTTTGTGTAGAGATAAGTAAGCTCTAGAGTACATTGCATGCTTATAAGTGATCCTGTAATAAGCCCTTCCAGTAAGCCTAAGACTGATTAGTCACATTACCAATTGGATAATAATATTGCACAGTAATAATTGGACACCCTTTTAAGAGCCATTGAGTAGCTGATAAGTATTAGCTGGTGGTGGCAGAAGTAACTACCATATAATCTGGGTAAAGGGCACAGCTGTTGAATCTGTGTCCGCCTTTCCCAGGAGTGTCGGTGAAGTTGTATAAATACTTATCTCAAAGTTTGTGTGGTGTGTCAGCTACCTGGGCAGGGACCCAAAGCACTTGTGGGACAGAGAGGGTACTGGAGGTTAGCTTGCCAACTAGGCTGAGATCTGGATCCTATTGCTGTGCCAGTGGGGAGTCTTATTTGGGACCTGAGAAGCAAGGGAGCAATCAACCCCAGACTGACTGTGATCTCTGTGTGCACTTAAGGGAAATTGTACTTTACTATGTGTATTTGTTATCCTTTCCTCTTATATGAGATGCCCTCTCTGGTGTTACTGGTGAGGATTGAGGCTCCTTGATTGCTGGGCCAGGGCACGGTCCTCACACCTTGTATTTGTTTTATAAGCAATCTCTGTGGGTGCTCCAATTGTTGCATATGCCTGGTCAGATACATACCATAGGGAATGATCTACTCCATGATTAGCCTAATGAGAAATGAGTACATCAGGACAATGACATATTTGGACCTTGTTGCCATACCCTTGCTTATAAGTTGCTCAGTATAGAATGATTTCCTTACAACAGTAGACACATGATGGTCAAATACGAAGTAACTGTCCATATATGTGGGCATATGTCCACATATGTTCCCAACTCCATAAAGACTGGTCTGCTCTTAAGGGTCTATTACCTGTGTGGTAATTCCCAAGGTAGGTGACTTTCCACAGGATAGCATTATTATTAGTTTTCAACAAACCATCTTGGAAGATATTAGTGTCTTTGGAAGATTCTATGATTGCGCAGAGCTTGTAATCATTTGCAAACTTCGTCAATCACAGGCCTTTGACGCTTAGCTTTGACTTCCAAAATTTAGAGTCCAAAAATGAGTCACCCCAGCACCAAGCCCTGAGGAAATCTGCAAGAAACGGAACTATTTTTGGAGGTAGAGCCTCTTATCCTGACTTCTTGTGTCCTATTTGTGAGCCAGTTGTCTGTCCAATGAATGACACTGGGTTTACGCCTAGTTTTGTGAGTTTGATCATAATGCATACATGAGAAAGAGTGTCAAATGCTTTGGACAGAACAAGATAGGCAGTGTGTACCATTTTGCCATCATCTATAGCTTTGGTCACTTTCTTAAAAAACTCTACCATGTTGACTAGGCAAAATCTACTTTGATGAAACCAAACTGTGTTGTATCCAGTGTCTGACAGTTTTCTATGCCTTTATTTATAATGTCCATGATACTTCTTTCCTTGGTTTTGCATATGATGCTATTCAGACTTGTGGTTCTGTAGTTAACCAGGTCAGTTGGAAGCCCACCATGTATAGGAAGATAACTGCTGCAGTTCTCCTTACTTAGGAAGCTATGGTTGAAAAGTGATTTTAGACGATTTGAAATGTTATGTTTCATGCTATTCAGAAGGCATCCCAATATATATTTGGGTTCATAACTGCTGCACTTTTGTCTTAGAGGGTGCATTGAGGCCATGTTCATTAGTGATAGCCATGGAGTAGGTTATGGGTGAGGGTATCTCTTGAGAGGTGTCGGGGATGAGGGTCATGGTAAAACTGGAGCTAAAATGATCAGCCAGTAGGTTTGCTATATTCTCTGGCTCCATATATGTGGTTACATTTCCATTCCCATTAATTTCAACACACTGTTGTGTATTACCTTTGAAGTTATGGATATAGCTGAAGAAGGCCTTGTGGTTATCCTTTGCATTTGAGGCTATTTTTACCTTAAATTTGACTTTGCTGGTATTAGTAAGAGTCCTGAGTTGCTTGTTTAGCTTGATAAGGGGTTTTGTTGCCTTGTTGGGAATTGTAAGTCCTAGTTTGGCCATGGTTGTCTTCCTTTTGTTGTGTAACTTGTTGATGTTGGAATTCCACCAGCATGGCTTAGGGTCTCTCTCAACAATTTTGCATAGGCAGTTGAGCTCACTCAGTTTGGGTGTAG
This sequence comes from Protopterus annectens, assembly GCF_019279795.1. Classification (NCBI taxonomy): domain Eukaryota; kingdom Metazoa; phylum Chordata; order Ceratodontiformes; family Protopteridae; genus Protopterus; species Protopterus annectens. The sequence goes on from NC_056726.1 coordinate 1,797,966,620, forward strand.
ACTTGACATTCTGCCAGCATATCACTCAATAGTGGGTTGCTTTGGAATAATTTCTAAATGTTTGAGGGTTAGATGGGGTGACAGGTTTTAGATGAATTTCGAAGGATGCAGTTTTATTCTCTGAACTGACAAGCCAAGGCATCACACATAGCTAGGTGCAAATTTCCTGCATGTTTGTGAGGATCAAGCCAAGGATGTTGGCTCCACTAGTGGGTGTTTGGACCAGTTGGTAGACAGCATTTGTACTGGCAAAGTTCAGGAATCTTTGGACCTGGGAATTAGAAGCCGCATAGTGTTGGTTTCAATGCAGAGTGACTCCAGTTCATTTAGGTATATGGGATGGGTGTCTTGGGTCATAGAAAGGGATCCATAGCTTAAAATGATATGGTAGTCTTTGCTTTTGGTGAGTTATTTATTTATTCGCATTTGATTACCGGAAAGTTCTGACTGGGTCATGCAAAACTCTTTTACATGGAGAAGTGCATCATACTGCTTGACCAATCTTGAGGTGAACCTGTTTGATGAATTTTGTTATACCACCACCTTTTATCCCTTCTTGTGCAGTTATTACTCTAAATGAGTGAAAGGTATTACAGCCTTACACAGTGATGGTACTCTCCTTGGTTTAAACCATGTTTCTATAACTACACAGACATGTATGTTCTCCAGGATGAGGAGAACTTGCAAGGAGTAAAGTTTTTTATTTAGACTCCTGGCATTAAGTAGTAATAACTTTAGATTATCTTGGGCTAGTTGTGCTCTGTTGGAAGGTTTGTCTGGTTGGCATTGCCTAAAAAAGGCACTACAGGGTTGGACAAAGTTTTAGCCAATATTTGAAAGCCTAAATGGACAGATGCAGACCATCCCTTGTCCGGTAGCATGGTCTGTCAACTATAGCCTTCCAAGCTCACAAACTAAGCCAGTTGTTTATATCAATTATCTTCTGTTCATATTGTGGCATCATCCTCAGGGAAGGAAGAATGTTGCTTAATGCTAGGCTCATACCATACCAGACATGGACATATAGTCTGAGAGCTCCATCATGTCTCTCTTCACGTAGTCAGAAAGGTTTGTCTTTAGGTCATTCACACCCAAATGTATAATGACAGAGTCATACTGGTATGTGTGGTTCATTGACTTGAGTTAAGTGTGTGCTCTAATGGATTCTGGTCCTAATAGGTAGCTGACCATGACTCTGTCCTTTCTAAGCTTAGCAAACGAAGCATCTGTGTGTCTCATAATAGAATCACCTATGACTAGAACATTTGCTTGTGTGGAGGATAGCCATATGGACTTATGAGTTGAGATACCATGAGTTGAAGCTAAATGTATCGTGGTGGATGCTGATTTGTTAGAATGTTTGTGAGTTTGATAAGGAATCTTGTTGTTATTACTGCATCTAAGAAGCCTTTGAAGTTTGAGCAGGTTACTTTCAAGAGCCTCATCAAATGTGAGTCTATGTGCCAGTTCTTTAGTGTGCGTGGTAGATAGAATGTGGTATTGTGTGTTTCTGACAACCTGTTGGGCAATTGTAGTGGCTGTACGTGAGAGCCTTGCCTCCAGTGAAAACATATAATTATATCTCTCACATGAAACAATTGCTACATTGCCTTAGGATGCCCATTTTCGGGTCTATTTCACAACGTCGAACTAACAAAAGTTCGATCATTGTAATATCGAACCCTAAAGTCCAAAACCCAACAAAACTGAAAACACAGAACAGCGATTTTTTCCCAGGGAACAAAATTGCTGTTCCGTGACCAAAAAAAATAAATAAATAACCTTAAACTTAAACTAAAGTGGGAGGCTGTGCCCCCCACACACCCTACTTAAATCTACCAACTCTGACATTGCACCACAGTGGAGGAAATAGTAATGTCCTGAAAATGGCCCACCGATTTTTTTCCCTGGGGAAAAAGTCGATGTGCCGTGGCTTCACTATTTTCAACTTTCAGACTTTAGCGTTCGATATTACAATGTTCGAACTTGTTTTAGTTCGACATTGTAATATAGACCCCCCATTTTCACCAAGTTGGTTGTTCTCAAAAAAGGCTACCAAGTTGATTACAAGGGGAGGTATAATGGGGAGGGGTTGAATAAGTTTACTTCTGTCCTATTTAATTGAAACTACAATGTTTAAGATTAGATTATTGTAGAAATGCTCCTCTGTGCACAAACCACAGTAATGGGTAATATAGAAAATTATGGAAAGTTTGCTATGGTACCATTTGTCTAAGAATTAAAATCTTAATGTAATCTCACACAGCAACACTCCTGTACAAAACAAACTCAGTGCTTATCACACAACCACATACTCAAGAAATATCTGTGATTGTTTTTTTTTTGTAGAGAAAGATGGCTTCTAAGTGCTTGTATTTGTACAGAATACTGCTAACCTCTATTCCACGATGATCAATGTTACCTAAGTGCAACAACTTTATAAAGTAACTGAAAATCAGCAAACAAGCAAAATAGCTCACTGGCCAATCATAATATGCTGTAAGGTTTCCTCGTTGATTCCTAAGCACAGAAGAGACCTGGCTACTCTCTGCTCCCACTAGTCTGGAGACCTAGTTTTTCTAACAGTTAAATCATTATAAAGGAACCTTGCCATTTACGTAATTTACTCATCCATCATATTGCTCTGTACCTAATAACAGAAACTCCCCCATCAGTTGACTTAACTAATGGGATTGGAGTCTGGAAATACCCCTTTGGTTGTCAGCCTCCTACAATTAGGTTCTATGAGGTGTGAGGTAGTGAATGAACTGCATTTTCTCATGGACAACCCATATTGCTACTAGACAGTGAAGCCATGCATGAGAAATGCAAATATGCATTTAAACTAGAGGTAAATCTCTCGTGTGTTCCACATTGTGCATGTGCAACAACTCCACATCATACCATTAATACCAAATTTGCTTATGTTGAAGTACTCAATAAATCCTTCCAAATGTTTTCTAGGCTCACCAGAAAATGCGAGACTTCATCATTGCAATCACACCTCAATCATCTACCTGACTAATATTTCATAGCAAGCATGGGCCATAAAAATGGTATTCAGAAATCCTTATGTCTACCAAAACATATTAATACCCACCATAACATCCTTGTCATAAGAGACTCAGTAGGAAGACATATTAATGTTGCACTCACCATTCTGTGCAAAGCTGCCTCTTAGGTGCCTGGATTCATGATATCACCAGGGAACTTAGGGTCATTCATTACAGATACACAGACAACCTAATCATTGCACATGTGGCAGTGAATGACTTTCATTGCTCCACATTGTAAGATATGAAGAGAGACATAGCCAAGCTCTGCTCATAGGTAACATAGGTTAGAAACCAGATAGTCTTCATTAGTTCTATGCCAGTACCACAACATAAGTATAAAAAATTTGAATTCAACAATTTGTCAGAACTGGTATAAATCTAGAAGGGTCCAACTTGTCAGTATGGGGGAATATTGTGGACACTCCTACCTGCTTCACTAAGGATGACCTGCTCATCTAACCCCAGGCCTTTTGCATATTATCTAAGATGTTCTCTACTCCCATAATGCCTGTATGCATGCAGTCTCCTAAGCCTCCCACCCTAATAAATTTAAGTTAAACTCATATCAGTGTGGCACTGCTAAAAGCTAGAAGCCTGAACAAAAAGCTATCTGCTGTAGAAGCCATCATGACCCTTGAAATCATCTACATTTTATACTTACTATGACATGAGTATAATCCAGTGGCAACACTCTGTCTCTATCCATGTTTAATGCCATCCACCCCTTTAGACCCTACTCTGAAGGTAGCTGTCTCCATGGTGGAGGAGTATCTATATTAATTCACAAACCACCACCTTGCAATAAGTTGTGCAAGACAGCAGCCTTTAAATCATGCACACTCTGTTATGTGCTTAAGGAGTCATTTGCATATATCCCTTGTGCCTCTACTACAAGAAGTTTAAGGTATTACACAGTGAAGGCTCTATCTTGGCTGGGTCTGTTTTGCAGTTTTTTTTAATGAATGGTTTGTCTGTGTGACCTGTTTACCCTTTGGTTTGGGTGCCTATAAGTAAGTACACTTGCCACATCATGGCCAGCTACAGAAGCCCATCCATTACCCTGCAGACAATGACACCTACATTACCAAACTACAGTTCTTACATATAGTCTAACAAAGCCCTTATGAATGATTTTAATAACCATCTATAAACTGGCAAACACACAATGTAATCAACAATTATAAAAAGTTCCTGGACTCGTCAATGCAGACTCTCAAATAGTACACTTTCTTACTAGAGAAACAAACCTACTTGATTGTTTCTTAATAATATAAAGACCCAATATACTCTAGAACTACTGTGGCCTCCTTTATTAATTAAATATCATCACCATGTCCTGATATTCTCTTTAAGAAACTAGCTCCAGAAATGCTTGAGCTTCACAGTATTCAGGCATTTTTTTTCAACAGCTAGCATCTTACAACTAGACAATGACATTTTAAGTGCTCTCAGTGAAAGAAGACCCCACAGATAAACTTGCCTCATATACCACTGATGTTTATTCCCATCTGCATTGCATCTGTCTCCAACTGCAATAAATACAATTCCATGTTTAAAGAAGCCTCTGTAGTGGTCCCAACATTTAAATTAGCCTGCAGTAAGAGGTGGAAAATCTTTATATGTTAAAAAAAGTAATAATAACTTAAAACATCATGCACAAAAAGTGTCCTCAGTAGGGCAAATAAAGAATTATGGGGAAATTATTAAATATTGCAAGAGAAATTATGAGCTAAACATTGCTACAGCATCCAAGAACAACCACAAATCATTCTTTAACTACGTCAGGAATCTCAGAAACATTACTCAGCACTTCCATCAGCTTATGTCAAATGACAACTCCCACCTAGATCTTGAGGGAATTGCAGACCCACCTCACACCATCCAGCCATCAGCCATGCCTTTGTTTACCGCTGAGCAGGCCTTAGATAGAAACTCTCTCCAAAACAAAGAATGCTATCTCTGTAGGTCAGAACAACATAGTAAGTTGATTCCTTATTATGTGATATGAAACACTGTCTCACTGATTACCTCACCAGCCTAAGTACTCAACCTTAACTTCTTCACATGATGGTCACCAGAGGTTAGAGAAAAGCTGCTGTGGCACTCCTCCAGAAGGGCAGGCCACTGACCAAGGGAACTACAGACCATAGGAAAGGCGTATCCTCCACACCAAAATAAGTCAATATCCCTCCTTATTCCTCACTCATCAAGCCCACACTTGAATATAATTCCTCTATTGCATGTTCATAGGTTCATAGGTTCATAGGTAGGTACTAGACTATTGGCCCTAGGGCCTATATAAGCCTAGCCAAAAAGGTACCCTGGTTTTCGCCACCCAAGAAAATTATTTTCCTGTTCCCCTGATTATTTTCCTGTGCCCCTGTAACTATACAGACTTATCAATCAACTAGAAAAAAACTCAGTTTTACTTACAAATAAAATGTCAGATTGAATTTGATAAGCTACACTAAGTAACTAAAAGTCTTTTTGCTCTACTGTCTCTTACATATTTCTATTGTCACCTCTGCCTAGCCTACAAGGAAGCAAATTAACTTGTCCTGCTTGGCTTCTTACACATTTCTAAAACTGGTAGTGTCACAAATACCCACTATAGGGAAAAGAATCTACTTTTAAACATAAACAGAACTTGTTGTCAGGTCTGATATATCTTCTAGACAATTTCCAGTCCATAGAATAGGTTGCCTGTCTATGTCAAACAACTGTCTTCAAACATAACCTAACCATAATGAGTGGATGAGGTTCAATAAATTCTTCTCTAGTCTTTCTCCTGTTCCGTATAAGTAGGGGAAGGAAATAGAGTGAATTGTAATGACCAGGCTGCCCATGGTGACTAGTATGCAAAACTGACAGCATGATTCCCAAGTGCAAAAGTGCCGGTATTGACCTGTAAACCTATGAACCTATTAGCCTGTATTACACATATACCATCTTGTCTTTTATGTTACATGTGCTTGATAAAAAAGCTGTTTGTTTTTACAGTAGGTGCCCAAGGTACAAGTAATAGCAATATTTATGGGATAGAAGCTATGCACAGTTTCAAATTCACATCTACCTTCTGCAGTTTAGAGGAACTATTTGTTAACTTTTTGTTGCTAGGCAACTTTGATATTTATTGAAATTTCTAAATTGCAGATGTAGAAAATAAGGACGATTATATATGGGGCAGTTTGAAATATACTACATTAATCCCTGCTTGTAGAATGCCCACATAGTGCTTTGCATTTTATAACATTTCTTTGCATTATGGTGGCTTCATAGCCACACGAAACTTCATATTTCTGTCATAATTTTCTAAATGTATGTTATACTACATCTTCACTGCATTGCATCATATCATATATTAAGTAATATTAATTGTTTAACAAAATCTTTTATTAAAAGTGGAATAGTATCCAATAAGGATAGTACTGATGCCTATGGCAAAACAGCAGAAAAAAAGTTCATATTAATAGATGCAATATGCAACTATAAATGAAACCTGAAAGCCGTCTATAGCACAAGGCCATAACTGATGCCAGATTGTGCAATAAATATAGCTACCCAGACTGTTGATTTGTGGGCTGAGGTTGCCAATGCAGGTGACACGAACAGATGATGATAGCAGATGGAAATGGCTGTTTATAGTAGGGATAGCCATAAGGGAGAGAAAGTCTAAGAATAAATCTGTCATTTTGCTTATTCATTGCTCTGTCATTGCATTTGTATAATTTTACAGGTAATGGTATGCATTATAAGCATCCAGCAATGCTACTGACTGTAGTAGTAGGTCTCATAGAACTGATAAGTGTCAGAAAGATTTTGTTCTGAGAAAAATGAAATAAAAATGGAGTAGCAAAATTTACTTCAAATAGCAGACATAAGAGATTTTTTTAAGTGTTTTACTAAGCTTATATATAACATTGGTGAGAGTTTTGTAGAGCTGTCCACAGTTTTGTGTTTGCACCTGCCTTCTGCAGCTGATTCGCACATGTAAACATTTATATGTTAGCAATCATATGTGAACCAAATTTAGAGAAAAATATATATTTTATTTGACTTAGCATTGTACAGACAAATTTAAGGAGAAGTCATGAGCTTGGCTATGGCTCCTTGTTTAACAAATTTATTTTATGCTACAGGAAAATTAAATATATAAGGAGAGGAGTAAAAGAAATAGGCCATATGTCTTATGCATTTGTCAGACAAATCAATGTTAAAATAGGACAGGAAAGTGAATGTTAGTTGAATTTGTGACATATATGTGCCCAAATAAGAATTTTGTAGCAAGTAGGTAAACATTTAATCAAACTGAAATCAGATTTTAGGATCCCTAGGACTCCAAGAGCATTTTCAGACAAATACCAAATATGCAATAACTATGCTAGATATTAAACATTGCCAAGAATTATATTTTCCTGCAAAATTTATTTATTTATTTAATGAGATTTGTTGACCCAGATAGTCCAGTGGGTCAGAAACCCATTTTCAGTGCAGGCCTGGGGAGAAAATCTCCACAACGAGTAAAATAACATCAAATTACAGAAGCTAGTTATACAATTTTAGAAATAAAGACTTTAACCTATATATAAAAAAATATAGACAACAGTTATCACATCATAGCAAATTTTTTTACAAATACTGTAGCACCTTCTATTTAACATAGATGTAAAGGTAAAGATATCTTGTAGAAAAAAATAAATTAGTTCAATTTAAGACATTACCTTAAAAACTGACATATACACTAGTACCCACTCACTATATATTTTTTTCACCAGGGAATGAGTTAGGGGGGAAATAGTAGGTGGAGTGGTCATTAATGATTGGTTATAGCTTTGGACAGAGGAGTAATACGTGATAATAATAATAACAGCAATAAGGAGAAGATTACGGGGTCTGGTATTAGGGGAGCAAGGACATGTGGGGTTGTTAAGATAGTAGCTTTTTAGTGAGGATTTAAAAGCATTAATGGAATCTAACAAAGTAATAGATGTTGGTAGAGCATTCCATAATTTAGCTATGGAGTAGGGGTATAGGTTTTCTCCTGCTCTTTCGTTTGCTGTTGATATAATCAGAGATTGTTTATTTGGTGGGGGCAGAGCCTAGATGGTCAACTGAGAGCAGTGAATTTTGAGAGCTCCATAAACTAGTATTATAATAATATAGGAACATTTTATTATTTTCAAGTTTAAAATGTTAGAAATATATAGATAAACTACTAAACTACATAAATATCAATTTTGGTGGAGATATACAAAAAGTTTCCTGTCAATTAACTTGGAGATATATTGAGTCACTGAATATGAACAACTCAAGGAATTCTCATTCAGATGCTGCTTTGAAAATAGAACTGCAATTGATGACATCTTCCTTACAGGAACTATCTTTGAAGATGGATGGCTTTAAAAATGACTTAGAAAACCTCAAATTTAATTCTCAAAAACAGACTGATACCAAGGAACCATTACAGCAATACGATATAAAAATAGCAAATATAGATACTTCTCTAAATGACATTGAAGGGAAATTCAAAGAGGAAGAATTCCAAAAAGAATTTCTGCTTAAACAGAGTACATGGCTACTTAACAAAATAGATGAATTAGAAAACAAGGAAAGGAGAAACAACATAAGGATCGTTGGTCGGCCTGAAAACACTGAAGGAGAAGACATTATTTCATTCTTAACAACCTGGATTCCTGAATTTTTAGACTTGAAAGAGGGGCTTTCATTTGGAATTGACAGGGCACATAGATCACTGAGGAAACCTGCTTCTAAATCAATAAATACTCCACCTAGATCCATAGTTATAAAATTCTTTCATTTCTGGACAAGGAACTAATATTAAAATCTGCTTGGTGAAAATCACCCTTAGAATACAATCAAAGCCTGATAAGGTTTGACACTGATTATTCTTCCAGAATACTAGAAGAAAGGAAAAAAGTCTGGTCAATAATAAAACTGTTGAAACAAAACAACGTTAAAGCACAGCTGGCCTTACCAGCCAAGATAAAAATACTTTTTGCCAATGAGATGAGAACCTTTAATGACATAGAAGAAGCTACTATATTCAACAAAAACAACAACATGGTGTCTATCCCAGAAGAAATTGAATGGATGGCCCCTACTCTTAAAAGAATAAAAGAAACAAATCCTTGGACTGATGCTAGAAAGATGAAACAAAAAACTGATTCCAAGATAGCTGTCCCAAAAATAACTCTTACAACTACATATCTCAAAGTATCAGCTGATATGGTACATCACTTATCATCTGTTTTTATTTAAAAAAAAGGAGGGTTTCTTAAACAACTGAGAAACAGTAATGATTTATTCAGAATGTTCAAAGAGTCCAATAATTCTTCACAAACAAAGGTAGGTCAAGATGGGTTACTATTTACATTATATATAAGCCAAACAAAGCAACATATAATACAAACATAGAAGTTTCTATTCCCTACATGAACTCAATGAATACTTATTTTGTTCATTTTTCATTGTTTTTACTTATAATAATTTAAGTAATTAATTAACTAATTCAACAAGGTGCCATTCATCAGAGTTCAGACTCAAATGTAACAAATTAACATCATATATAATAGCAGTAACAGTAGAGTGTTTTGAATAAAAAATGCTGTCATGGAGACTAATGCCTTCTTCAGTTAAAGTATGATTTAGAAATGTCATGTATATCCTGGTTAATAATAGTAGCATGCTCTTAGTACAAATGCCATCATTATTCTGTCTAAATATAGTTAATATCAATTATGGCAGTTATCATAGCTTTGAGTGCTGTATGATCAATCCTGATATGGTGTGCGTCGATACAGCCATGTCCGGCAGCTAGTACAAATGCCATTATTACTCTGTCTAAACATAGCTAATATCAATTATGGCAAGTATCGTAGCTTTAACTGCTGTTTGATTAAGCCTTACATGGTGTGTGTGGATGCAGCCATGTCTGGAAGCTGATGTATGTCGCCATTTTCATCTCTGGGAAGCTGTGGGTTGTGGCTTGTGATAGAAGTTTACTGATGCTTTTGTATTAGGAAGAGACATTTGGTGTTTTATCTTGGATTCAGGGGAAGGAGGTGGACAAAACTGTGATTTAGGATATTTTGGTAGAGAATAGTTTGTTTATACATCTACTGAGTGAGAGGTTGGAAAGCTGGAAGAATGTGTTATCTTTTGTTGTGGCAGCTTATTGGGAGTTTTTTTTTTTTTTTTTGGATCTGTTTGCTCTCCGCTCTTTTCCTGGCTGCTGCCTCACTGAAAGGGATGGAATTTAGGCTTGAAGTTGCAGTGAAGTGAAACTTTGCTTTAGGTGCATCGTGAGACTCTGGTATGCAGGACACAGACACACTAACAGAAACAGATGCTCCCAGGTTGCTATGGTAACAGAGACAGAGTGACAATAATGCTTAATGACTCTAAGAAGCCTCCGAGATGATTCTCGGTAATGTTTTTGGTTTAAAAAAAAAAAAAAAAAAAATATATATATATATATATATATATATATATATATATATATATAGATATACACAAATAATAAAAGGGCTATTTTAAACCACATGTACACATATTGATAGTCTCCCAACACTTCGTTTAGCTCATTAAGTTGATTCTTGATAAAAAAAAATTAAAAATAATAAGCGCAATTTTATAATTAAAATGTATTTTGATCTAAACACATTAAGGACTTACATAAGAGTGGAAGTCTGAGTTATTGTGAAAGACTAAGAGCACTTGGTCTTGTGCAGAACCCTTTGTAGAGGTCTGGAAGGTGAGGTTGCACAGACGTGTTGGGCATATGGGAATAGCTGATTCTAGGGGTGTTTGGGGTTGCCAGGAAGTACTAGAGAGTCATCAGATTTCCTTTGTGGAAATATCTGTGGGAATGGAAGGTGTGTTAAGTGGTTCACTGGCAGAGTGGCCACTGCATGGAACAGGCTAGCAAAATGCGACAGAACAAATATTGGTTTGGATATTTTAAGAACAGCCTGGAAATAAACCACATGAACTAGTGAATGGTATTCTGGCAAAACTGGATGGGTATTGTTGCCTGTGCTTGAAGTATTGATATGTGTGTATGTAAGGATGGAAATATACTTATAACAAATAAGAAATAAGAAGGGTCTCATAATTTAAAGTATATGGACTGTATAAACATGCTTGGAAGGAGCTAATAATAAGAATAAGCATTACAGCTCGAATAACTAAGGAACAGCCAAAAAAAAAAAACACAATAGTTATGTAATGTATGATTTTAGTAAATCTAGACATAAAATATATAATCGTCATATTAGATGAAGCAATCTGCTGAAATTAGATATTAAAGACAGGATTTAATAACATGGGCTTGTGTATAATAACACTACTGTCTAAACTTGTCATAAATGACATACACTGCATTGAACATCAAGGGGAAGTATGATGATTTCCTTATATAAGTAAATATGCATTACAAGTCATGTAATTCCTTTAACTTAAATTGTAATTTTTGTAACCCATCTTGACCATATATAATACGTAAGAGTTTACCAAGGTAACTAATGTTTATACATGACATCAAACTGACAAAATTGTTCAAGGGAAACAATAGAAGCCTGAACTAGGAATGTCACAGAATATAACAATCACATTCTGAACAAATAGTATTAAATTGACAATAATCACTCAGTTTAACCTTTGCTGATTATACAAAATAGAATGTTGCCAATAAAATCTAAAAACGTTCAGTATATGACATCAAATGGCAATTTATGAATATGGAAAGGGAACTTGTAATCATTAATCACAATAAGTGAATTTGTTGTTTTTAATCTATAATTTCACTCATTTTATAATAGGAAATGACATATATGAAAATCCTTATGTGTAGGAAACGGAGGAAGAGGGAAACACTGATAATTAAAATTTCATCAATGTTCACATAAAACGAATGTGATGCTTTAAGTAAGTTAGCAACAAACAAAGTGATTACTTTAATGCTTGAAACAAGGAAATATAACTTCTGATACAGCCCGTAAAATACATTGCATTATAAATATTAGGTAGAAATATTATTACCATCTATTTATATTAAGTAATAAGTTTTGAAATGCTTCATCAGTAAGGGTGAATATGTTAAATAACTGTGTGCTATAATCTTTTACTGAGGTTTTATATATGATGCATCCTACTTTACTATGATTGAATTTCAAGTAATCTATCTTTCATGTAATATTAATTGCTTATACAATAAGTAGACATTTATATTGTATTACAATTCTGTCTAATCTAAAATAGTACTATATCTGTTCAAAATAATATAAATATTGCTTATTCCTATTACAAATATTCTCTATATGATAATTCAATTTATGGAGCTCAGATGTTCTTGACTGTCAAGGTATGAGTGATAATCTGATGGACTTAAGTTTATCCATCAGATTAGAAATGATTTTCATTCCATGGCTAGTGCGAATCATAGTTTTGTTAATATTTATTAATTTAAATTTATTTCACAAAATAATTTCAGTATGCCTGACCAAAACATTACTTTTTTGGTAAACACTCAAAGTATAAAACTGATAATTTCCTTTAAAAGCTCAAACATATACTTTATAGTGATCAGAGGAAACTGTTTAATAGTCACAATAAATAAAAAAATACATAGTCCAAATAACCTAAGATGGATTTAACTTTATTATCTTTAAATTCCAATGGCTTAAACAATCCTAGCAAAAGATCAGATCTACTGAAATATTTAAAATTGAACAAAGCACACATTGTCTTCCTTCAAGAAACTCATTTCAACAAATGACAATTACAAATGGAATTCTAAGGAATATATGATATTGGAGCAATCCACTTATAAGACAAAGACAAAAGGGGAAACAATTTTATGGAAAACAAATGTGATTAACCCAGAAATCATTTATAAGTATGAAGATAAAGAAGGTCTTATGGCATTAGTAATAGTCAAATATAATAACAGAATATGGACCCTAGGCAATCTATACTGGTTCCCAGGCAATGGAACATGAACTGTTAAAAAAACACTTGGATTTCATTTTCAATAATTATAAAGGCAACTTAATATTAGGAGGAGATTTTAACTGTATATTTGATATTTCTGAAACTACAAATAAAAGACCACTGCATACATCTGCTGTATCAAAAGCTTTAAACAATTGGGTAGAATCATTTCATCTTGTAGATACTTTCAAATTTAAAGAAGATAAATATTTGTTGTTTTCCCATCAAGATCAAAGATTTGGTACCCATACTAGAATCGATAAAATATTTGTTGCCCATGACTTACACTCTAAAATCATTAATTTCTCAATCACTCCCTGCCCCTTTTCAGACCACAGTTTATTAATTTCTCAATCAATCCCTGCCCTTTCATTGATACTTTTGTTTTGTGTCTTTCGGCTTTTCCTGGTTAGGGGTCGCCACAGCAGAACTCCAGTCCGCTAATGATTGGCAGTTGATTTTTATGTACTGGCTTGCCAGGCCTGATGCACAACCTTCAACGAACATATGCCCATTCACGCATGTCTCCACGCAGAAGACGCTCTAGCTGAGAACCGAACCGGACAGCGTGTTACTGTGAGGCGACAACGCTACCAAAACTTCAAAATGGGTACAGACCATTAATCTTTAACTCCAGAATTCTAGCATATATAACTAAAATTAAAGAGTTCAAACCCAGGTTATTATCTGAATTACAGTTCTTCTTAGATATTAATTACACCACAGAGATAAATAAAATAATGATATGGGGTTCATTAAAAGCTTACATATATGGTAAAACCCTAACTTGGTATAAAAAATCAGAGAATGGGGGACTCTGAATTATTAGATCTGCAATCCAAACTTGTCAGTAAAAGCTGAAAAAAATCAAAATCATTTGGAGAAGAAAAAGCAAGTAGAAGTATTAAGCAATAAATACAACAAAATTCTAACACATAAACCTAGTTTAGCTTTAGAAAAATTAAAAATTAATACCTTGGCCACTTCTCCCAAATATCTACATAATTTATCCACAAAAATCAAAATACAATCAAAAGCTAATAACATTAAAAGTATCTTCCATGAAAAGAAAGGGAAAAATGTCTCGGATATAGCTGACATCCTTGATGCCTATAGAAATCACTATATGGAACATTTCCAAAAAGAAAATATACAAATTGATCAATTAAATCTAGATGTAAAATGCTCTAATATAAAAAAAAATCCAGAAAAGTTAAAACTAGATCTGCAAGGACCCATATTCTACAAGGAAATTACAGATACAATAAAAGAGGGTAAAATAATAAAGCTCCAGGTATATGTGGAATAATTATAGAAATATATAAACTTTCTCCTTCAAAGACACTGTCCCTCTTCCATAAGACCCTATTAGAAATTCAGTCACAGTCTTTAATACCACCCTCTTGGAGATATTCCTTAATCACTTCAATCCTAAAGGAAAACAAATCCCCAGACCTCTGTAGCTCATATAGACCTATATCATTATTAAATAAAGACTATAAGATATTTATGACAGTATTAACTAACATAATGAAAATACCACTATCCAAAACAATAAATAATGATCAAACTGGTTTTATACATTATAGACACACACATGACAATATTACAAGGATAATTTCTCTTACAGATTATGTTAATAAAGAAAATAAAGAAACACTCATAAGTGGCTTAGATATAGAGAAAGCATTTGATTCCCTAAATTGGGACTATTTATTCAAAATCCTAATGCTATTTGAAGTTCCTGCATCCTTTGTTCAGCTCCTAAAGAATATATATACAAATAATTTAGCATATGCCATTTAGGTCCGTTTACCTCTGAATCTATACATATAACAAAAGGCACTAAACAGTGCTGTCCCATGTCACCAATTCTATTTGCTCTGGCTATTGAAATATTGGCAGATTCAATTCGTAACAATATAAAAATCAAAGGAATATATGTTTATGAGCAATACAATTCTAAAGTAATTCTGTTTGCTGATGACATATTGCTAACATTATTTAATACAAAAGAGACGTTAGAAGAATTAGATACATTAATTGACAAATTTCACATGACTTCAGGACTCCATTTCAATAAATCAAAATCAAATTTTTTATTTAAAAAAAAAAGAACTGCAGACTAAGGGGGATCACATTGTAGGGAAATAACAATCTACATTAAAATATCTAGGAATTGGGTTATGCAAGGATAATAATGAATTAGTCTCAAAAAATTACAATATCATCAATACAATTAAAATCTCTGTGGAAAAATGGAACAAAATAACATTAACATTTGAAGATAGACTACAGTTAATACAAATGGTTTGACTGCCCAATATCCTATATATAGCCTTGGCAATACAACTGTTACCAGAATGGAACATACTTAAAGAAATAAATTCATGCCTGATAAAATTTTTATGGTTTCCCAAAAGAAACAGAATAGCTTTAATACATCATATCAGAGCATGGAAACAGGGAGGATTAAACTTTCCTGATATAGAAACATATATAAAAGCATCAATATCTAAAACAATATCAGATTGTATAAGTCAAATTACTCTGCATATTGGAAAGAATTACTAACTGTAATAAAAATAAATGAATTTGATTTACAAAAAAGAATGTCAAATAACAGATAAAAACAATTTGCTATGGTACATATTATGTATTAGTATGCAATATAACATAACTAAACCCACTAAAACTCGTATGATTAATTATTATACTGACTCATTTATGAAAATTATTAATGCAAATATAGATTTAAAAATCTGGTTTGGTCTTTTAACACCATTTACAGTCACAAAGAACCTTCCACATAAAATATATAGAGAAATGATTAATTCTTGGGAACAGAAAATATTTGTTTGTTGGCTCCAATGTATCAAAGAAATAAAAGTTTTATATATGCACGTAATTAAAACAACATACAAAATTCCACAACAGGACTGGCTAACTTTTCAGAGTATTATGTCATATTTACAAGATTTAAGTAGAATAATTAACAATTCTTCATTTAAAGAAATACCTAAATTTACAAAATACATATATGAAATCATATATAATGACTTTGACATGGGAAACAGTACTTCAAAATTTTACAAAATATCGATAAACTATAAAACAACAATCCAAAACTCATATTGGAAATATATAACAGAAGGACACTCAATACAGTTAGATGACTATATTAAAACAAATATCTTATTATCAATAAAATATACATCCTTTACACAATATTGGAAAGTTTTTAATTGAAAATGGGATGGGAGGGAGGGTGGCCTAATGGTTAAGGTGTTTGCCCTACAAACACAAGGTGCAGGGTTTGAGTCTCACAAGGGATAATTAGCTAGGCTTAAAATGGCTCGCAAGGGCAGTTAGCCTAGTACTAATCTATGAACCTATGAACCTATGCTTACACAGAGCATTCTTAACCCCAGATAGAATCAGTAAAATGAGTTCTTCCATAAAAGGAATATGTTGGAGATGTGAGCAAGTACACAATGCAGATTGGAACCACATTTTCTTTGATTGTATTAAAATTAAGTCATTTTGGAATGGTATTAATAACTTTCTACAAGCTTTATTTAATGAATCATTTTATTTAACTAAAGCTCTTGTATTATTAAATGTGAATGAAGATCATCATTTGAATAGGTCAAACATGTATCTAATATGGACTATACTTGCAATTTCAAGGAAGTGTATAACAAGAAGATGGAATACAAACACAATACCAACTTTGGAAGACTTCTACAGTCTACTGAAGACCACATCATTATTGGAAATTAAAATTAAAGAACTATGAATTTATCCAAAGCCATTTGTCAACAACCCCTGGGGAAAAGTCTTATCGTTGATTGACACTATACAATAATTGATCAGACACTCTGATAATGGATTGGACATACTTATAAAGTAACCGTATACATTAAGATCTGTTATAGTATCAGGCTAATGTAAATAGTGTATATAGTTATTTAAGATGTTATGTATAAATACTATGGAATTCATTGAAATGTATTTGAAAAATAAAAAAAAAAAATTTGAGAAAAAAAAAATAAATTGTTTATTTGTGGACCATAGATTTCTAGAGGAGATTCAGTGAAATGAGCTTTCAGTAATTTGAATTTTCAGTGAAGTGGTTGTGATGAAATGAAATTCAGTGAAATGAGTTTCAACAAAACAAAGTAGACCCATGTGCACACACACACACACACACACACACACACACACACACACAGATATATATATATATATATATATATATATATATATATATATATATATATATATATATATATATATATCTATGTTTACAAAGGTAAGGTCAAACCAGACCCCATCAAATGATGGGGTCATTGACCCATGTCCACGAAAATGACAATGTTGAATTCCAGCATTGTTGAAATATGACTCGACTTCGACCTCGGAGTGGGCTTTAACATGGGTCGAGATAGGGGTGAGATTAGTACTTCAACAATGTCGTTTTTGCCATTTTTGCCATTCAGCCTCTGGACTTCAACTGAAGTTGATTCGACTGAACCCACTTCAACCTTACCATAATAAACCATATATGTATATATATTTCTTAAAAATGTTTATTAGGTAAGCGCTTTCACAAACAATAAGTTTGCTTCCTCAGACCTTAATGAAAGAACAGCCATGTAACTCATACTTATAACCTCCCATAGATTTAAAACAGCCTATCACTAGTCATTTCTAATTAGCAACAAGTAACCCATTGACTGTCAAGTTACATAGAGAAAATACAGACATTAAAAATACAGACATTAAAAATACAGGCAAGGAAAATACAGGCAATAAAAAATGCATTAATAATAAAAATACTAAGACATAGGATTCCATACTATTTCACTTTATTTCCTTAATCTTTTATTTTTGCACTTTGATGTGATAGGTAGGTGGTCATTCAGACCCTTCCCCAGATGTGCACTAAATTTTATTATCCATTTTAATTCTTTCCGTGTTTTTGTTTGTTTGTTTGTTTAATTCTTTGCGTGTTTGCATGGTGAGCAGCAGTGGTGATTACATAGTCATGCTGCACACCATGTTTAAACATAAACAAGCAGCAATGTTGCCAGCCAGGAAACCATGTAAAGCAACACAGACAGCAAACTTGCATACCTTAGAGCACACTAAGTTAGCGGGATTGTATGGAATGCCACATTGATTACCAGGGTTTATCATATAGCAATGTATATGGTCCAAACACATTAAAGGACGGTGTATACAATGCAGAGTATTGTGGAATCACATTCCGGCATTCTTTATAAAAGTTGTATAAATGATCTTTAAGGGTACATGGACTGTCATTTAAAAAACAGTCAGGGGAAGTTTGTGTATATTGAATATGGACAGACAGATGAATTGTAGGAATTAACACAGGGAAAGAGGACAAGTGAAATGTTGTAATGAACAACAGATGAGGGCAAATAAATGGAAGACAGTTGAACACTAATCACATATCGACATGGTACAGTATGGACTGCACAGTGAAAATGTATATTATGTGACTATCAGACAAGATGACATAACAGTGAAGAAGATGTATTTGTGATATAAGCATCCTGATATGAACAATGGAGAGGATATATCACAGGGTTGTCATATACAATTGGGGTTGAGTGCATATTGTGAAGCTTTGCAAACTAATTTGCCTGAATATGATTGTAATGTCAGCAGGGGTCTCCAACAAGTGGGACACAGTTACAGGCTCATGGTGAACAGTAAAAGAAGCATGCACAATCATAGACAATATCAGAATAATACTACCAGTAATCCCATATTTCTGACATAACTTACAGTTATGCATGTACTGTGTGCATCACCAGAACAGGTATCACACATACATCTGGTATAGCACCTTGCTCGGGGTTCTGCACTATCAGACAGTAATGTTTATGCAACAAAAATAATACCTAGGTATGGACAATAAGATGTGTGACAGTTCACTGTGGCAATGGTGATACACTTCAGTTACACATCACTGGAAAATATGTAGGGAGGTACATGAAGAAGGGTGCTTTGAACTTAGTTACAAATATGAAGGCTGTGACCTATGGAGGCATTATGGCCTTTGATGTGGATGCCCTGCACATACTCAGTAGTTGTGTTACATACAAGGGAGTAGTCACCACTGTGGCCACATGTTGGCGGACATTCCACATACCTTCTACCACAGGAAATAGGTCACATGCCAAATGGTCTGCTTATAGGGTGTGACATCCACATTATCTTTGGGTTGTGTATTTATTTTCATAAAATAATAACCCCCCCATGTTTTTATTTCATGTGTTGTCATGGCCCTGGCAGCAATTGTTGGTGTGTGTTCATACTGTCTGTATTATACTAATATCACAGTTGGAGTCAATGATTGCCCACAATATGTAGTCCTCCAGACAGCTGTTTTGACGTGGGATGTGCATGTCATTCTTACCATCTGTGACTTAAGTAATGCACAGAAAAGGGCCTAGCAGACAGCCTTGAAGTACAGACCTGATCACTGGACTTGAGATATACTGTAGGTCACTTCACACATTCCAACATATTTAGATGCCACATATGTGATCCAGTGGTCTACCCACTTGGTGACATAGTTGTTTATGGCCACATTTGACAGTGTTAAGTGAATATCGCAGTGTGGATTTTTGTCAAATACTTTGGCCTGGTCATTCCACAGGATGACAGTGTTGTTATTATGCATGCCCTTGATGGCTTCTTTGAGGACATTTAAGAGAAGAAACAGACATGACTGTAGCATTAACAACTCATACATGTCTGTTGCTCAAAGCCAGGATATTACTAGTGGTTCATTTAGAAAAAGTCCATGATGACATGTTGGCCTACCTCACAGATGAGGAGACTCAGGATGTGTATATACATGCAAGCACATAGCAGCAAATTGGGGAAATCAGATGAAGCTGAGAATAGAGATAGAAGAGAAGATAGTGGAACAGGTAAACAGCTTCAAGTATCTGGGAGGAGTAGTTCAGGAGAAGGATAGCCTTCATAAATTCAAATGCCATGGAACAGCTAGTCACTGTTCCCACGAGAGGAGAAAATATACTAGATCTCATTGTCACAAACATGGGGACAAAATGCTCCACACCGGAAGTATATCCCTCATTGGTGAGATCTGATCATAAACTAATCTCACTGGAAATCCACATCCCGCCCCCACCCCAAGCAAAAAAGACCATAGTGAAGAACTTCTCTAAAGCAAACTTCACACTACTCAAGACTGGTGTGGTATCCTTCAAGGCCCCTGAGCCAGAGGAAACCACAACCCAAGCTGCGGAAGCCCTTACAAATGCCTTCTATGAACACCTCCAGGACTGCATGGATCAGGCAATCCCAAATAAAACCAAGACTCTTTCCACAAAGGGCAACGTCCAGTCTGGTGGACCCCAGCCATTAACAAACTTTACAATAAGAGGAGAAAGCTATTACATGATAGAGCAAAATCCATAAAAGGAAGTCACCCTGATCATTATTAGTAAAAAATACGAGCACTCATAAAATCAACTAAGGCCAATTTTGAGAGAAAAATTGCCATGGATTCAAAGGACAATCATAAGGCCTTTTTCAGCTATGTTAGGAACCTGGGTGGAAACTCCCAGATATGCTCAGAATTAGTCCAAAATGATACAAAAATCACTGAACCCACAGACATTGCCAACATACTGGCAGACAGGTTCAGTGCAAACTCACCCCTCCCCTAAAGGAGAGATAACTATCCCAGCCGAGTGTAGCCTCCCGGACATCTCAAATGCGCAGGTGAAAGCTGCTCTCTCTAAAGCTAAAAACACAGCATCAATGGGACCGGATGATGTCCCCGGCTGTGTGCTACATGAGCTAAATGAGGAATTAAACCCGCACATAAGGCAGCTGTTTAATCTCAGCCTTACCACAGGATACGTGCCCAAGGAGTGGCGTACGGCAACTGTGGTCCCACTCCACAAAGGCGGTGCCTCTACGGACCCTGGTAATTACCGCCCCATAAGCTTAACAAGTCTAGTCTGCAAAGCTATGGAGAGGATCATAATGGAGCTCATAAACAAAGATATAGGGGACTTGCAGACATTGGACCCGACCCAGTTTGGCTTTGTCAAGGGAAGATCATGCCTTTTGAACTTGGTTGACTTCTTGAAACAGTCACCAAGGCCATTGATGAGGAAAGGCAGTCCATACAGCCTACCTTGACCTTGCAAAGGCTTTCGACACAATACCCCACTCGGGTATTGTAGAAAAACTTACCAGCTTAAATGTAAACCCATATGTCACAAGATGGGTTGCAAACTGGCTTAAGGACAGAACCCACAGGGTTAGAGTTGCTGGCGCTGTGTCAGACTCCAAGCCGGTTACAAGTGGTGTCCCACAGGGCTCGGTCCTTGGCCCCTATTGTTTGGCATCTACTTCTCAGAAGTACAGGCCAACATGGGAGGACTTTGGCTGACAAAGTTTGCAGACGACTGCAAACTGGGCGCCATAGTGGAAAGTGCATCGGACACGGATATCCTTCAGAAGGGACTCACGGAAACAGATAGCTGGTGCCAGAGCCATGGCCTGAAGTTAAACGCCAAAAATGTATAGTCATACCCTTCGGGAAAAACAAGGTAACCCCAAGCTACCATATAGGTGGCAATCCACTAAGCACAGAAGAGGTTATCAGGGACCTGGGGACCCAGGTTGACAGTGGCCTTTCTTTTAACACTCACATTGCTAAAGTGGTTAGAAAGACCTTCTGCATTGCCCACCTGATCATGAAGGGATTCACATCCAGATCTAGTGAGGTCATTGTTCCCTGTACTCTTCACTTATCAGACCAATGATCGAGTACAATGCCCCATTCGGGATGTATCTCACCCGACATCTGCAGCAATTGGAGAGACCCCAAAAGTTTCTCACCAAAAGGATAAAGGGACTCCAAAATCTGTCATATGCTGCCAGATTGAAGAAACTCCAGCTCTATTCAGTCGCATACCGTCTGCTCAGAGGTGACATGTGCCTGACATACAAGCCCATGTCCAACCCGGAATTAATGGACATGCTCCACCTCAAAAAATCCAAATCCACCAAAACCACTAGAGCAAGCGACTTAAACCTTAGCACGGATATAAATAGGATGTGCTGGAGGGATAGATTTATCACTCAGAGACTCCCTATGCTGTGGAATAAAATCCCGGTCCATGTGAGGCAGAGCACCTCGCTGACTCTGTTCAAGAGAAATCTAGACCTGTGGATGGGAGATCGTAGGTTTACCCCGGGAATCATCTCTGTGTCACTGCTGGACAGAGGCACAACAAACTAATGGGCACAGTATTTTTTCATATAAGGGGTGGCGTAAGCCACAATAATTTGGGCTAGGCTTATAAATGCCTTAGGGCAGATAGCCTAGTATAAACCTATGAACCTATGAACCTATAATAAAGAGGTCAAAGCTAGAATCAGAGGGGCTGCAGTGAACTGGCATAGAGTATCAGGTGTAATCTATGACACAACAATGCCAAAGAAGCTGAAAAGTAAGCTGTACAAGACAGTGGTGTGACCAGTACTACTGTATAGTACAGACACCTGGGCAGTAAAAGCATAACAGCTGATGAAGTTAGAGGTGATGGAAATGAAGTGCCTGAGAAAGGTGGTAGGATATACACTGTGGAACAGATGAAGAATGAGGACATAAGACCAGAAGCCAAAGTAGCTCCAATTGCAAAAAAGATCAAAGAGAACAGATTATGGTGGTTTGGGCACATGTGCAGAAAAGCAGAAGACAATCTAGTGAGGAAGATTTGGGACAGACAGGAAGAAGGTAAGAGGAAGTGAGGACATCCAGCAAAGAGGTAGATGGATTGTGTGAAAGAAGATCTGTGACAGTCAGGCATGAGTGTTGAAGAAGGCAGGAGTATGGCACTGAATCGAAAGAGTTGTTGACAATTAACACAATACCCCAACCCCATGTAGAAAAATGGGAAAAGGGGGGCTGATGATCATGATGGTGGTGTTTACCAGTAGTGTGCAAACCCAAGAAACAATGCCAACTGCATTTGCATGATGTTAAGAGGAGATCAACATTGCCAAGCAGGGAGTAAAGCAATTTTCTAAATTCGAAGGCTAATCTGACACTTTCCATTAGTTTGAGGGGTGTCTGCTGCTGTAACTGTTAGGTGAATTAACTTTGCAGACATGCACTAGGGCATGAATGTCATGACCTGAGACATGTTTGTTTGGCTTTACACTCTGCTAAATTGATCTTTACAGTATGGGATTCAAACATATGCATAAGGGAAAAGCATTTTCTTCTACAGCATTGATTTTCCGTCTTTGTCACAGAAGTACTTCTCGGACATAATTATGTATCATTCGTAAATACAGATGACAGATTGGGGTGTTAACCATGTATGTGTGTGACCTGACAAGATCTTTATATATACATTCATTTGTCTATGTGTCTTATTTAAGTGTGAAGGCAATTGAAGTACAAATAACAGAATTATACTTATAGAAACCTAGTAGACCGTATAGCATCGGTCATATATCTGAACCTTCAAAACACTGTATAGGCATCTTATCCCTCATATATATATAATTCATATCAGTTCCACTATTTATAATGATCTGTAAAATGTTATAAGTGATGTTTAATATAATGTGGAATGGAACAACAGAAAAAAATGTCTGGAATTTCCTATATTTGACACCAAAAATACTATAGAGGATCCAAAGAAACACTGAAACTTGAAACACCCAGCTGCAAATGTCCATCAAATAACCAAACTCAGACGAATGAAATTAGCGCTTTCAATCACTTTTTATTACTGTGATCTTCTTCAGAAACAAGGTTGCTATCCCTAACCCTTCCTTTTATACTAAAATAGTTACCTTAAACAAGAAATGGCATAACTAATTATAATAATTAAATATCTTTTGTATAAAAAAATATAAAAAAATCTGTATTTTCTTACAGACTTTGTTTGTTCAACAGACTGTATACATAATTATTCTCCAGTTCTAAAATGACTATGTTGTATGTTTTATTTATATAATAAAAAACATTTTAAATTAATAACTTCACATAAACCTGGTGCTCTGTCTGCACCCAATAACAATTGCCAGAAAGCCTCTTTGCATTCCAATACATAGTTTAAGGTCACCAGCAAATAAAACTTTCTCCACATTATCTAAAATGAAAAATTCGAACTTCTTAAATTCGTTACATAACATAGCATGCCTAGCTAATGCATTCGTCCTATCCTTTTTCTTTATTGCCAATTGATGTTTGTATATCCTACGTTTGAGACTTCTTTTGGTTTTGCCAATGTAATAATTTCTACATGATAAACAGGTGGCTACATAAACCACATAGTCACTGTTACAATTGTGGTATTTTTTCACCCAAAATGTCTCATTGGAATACCCAATTGTTACAAAAGGTGAAGGGTGGCCTAATGGTTAAGGTGTTTGCCTTACAAACACAAGGTGCAGGGTTTGAGTCTCACAAGGGATAATTGGCTAGGCTTAAAATGGCTCGCAAGGGCAGTTAGCTTAGTACTAATCTATGAACCTATGAAACCTACACTGTTTACAATTATTACAGCTATATGTGCCTTTTTAGTTAGTACACAAACGGTTTGTACTATCTTCTTTCTCTCTACCAGTTTCTAACATAAACTTAATGTTAGTTATTTTTTGTAAGTAAATCTTGGTGCCATCCCTAATGTGTTCACTAACTCTTTGTTACCTATTAATATTCTCCAATTGTTTTCTACTATGTCCCAAACATAGGATATACGAACATCAATTGGCAATAAAGAAGAAGGATAGGACAAATGCATTAGCTAGGCATGCTATGTTATGTAACGAATTTAAGAAGTTCGAATTTTTCATTTTAGATAATGTGGAGAAAGCGTTATTTGCTGGTGACTTAAACAATGTATTGGAATGCAAAGAAGCTTTCTGGCAATTGTTATTGGGTGCAGACAGAGCACCAGGTTTATGTGAAGTTATTAATTTAAAATGTTTTTTATTATATAGATAAAACATACAACATAGTCATTTTAGAACTGGAGAATAATTATGTAGACAGTCTGTTGAACAAACAAAGTGTGTAAGAAAATACAGATTTTTTTATATTTTTTATACAAAATATATTTAATTATTATAATTAGTTATGTAATTTCCTGTTTAGGGTAACTATTTTAGTATAAAAGGAAGGGTTGGGCATAGCAACTTTGTTTCTGAAGAAGATCACAGTAATAAAAAGTGATTGAAAGTGCTAATTTCATTCGTCCGAGTTTGGTTATTTGATGGACATTTGCAGCTGGGTGTTTCAAGTTTCAGAGTTTCTTTGGATCCTCTATAGTATTTTTGGTGTCAAGTTTTTGTTCCTGGCTTAAATTACATCAGATGGCCTCGGAATTTTCATCCCAAGATGTGTTACTAAATTTGTCTACTCATTCGACAGTAGAAAATGATACCAGTGGTGTGCAAACACAAAATTTTAAAGACAAACTGCTGGACACTATCATAAAAATAGTCAAAGATTGTTTTCATGATTTAACTATCAAAGTAAAGAGTTAAAATCGGCTACCACAGACACTAGGAAGGACGACGTCCTATGTAAAGATGTAAGCGGTGTTGAAGCTGGTAGTTCTACAAATTTCATCACTTTGATAGGATTAAATGAAGGAGACACTCAGCGGGAGAATTGTTTTGAGAGTAATGTTTGTAACTACATCTGCAAAGAGAATGTGAACCCTTTTACAAATATGGCCGACACAACTGCTAACGAGAAAGTGAGTAATCCAATAAATGACAGTGTATTGTGCAAAAAAAGTATATGACGTGGAGAGGTTAGTGTTTAAACACGTAACCTTAAATCTTGAGATTCAGTATCTAAGGGAATGCATCTCATGTAAAGTGGTACCACAGGGCTTGAGAACAGCCAAATTTCCTAATTGTGTTACACCAAGTGATAATTTAAGGAAGACTTTGATAAGACTTTACAAAGAGACTGGTTTAAATATGATGCATATATTAGTAGAGCATTATGAAAAAGAGATTATTACAATCAAGGAAAACATAAAGAGTTTAGATGAAAGTATCAAAAATTTTATTTGTTTTCCAAACTTTCTTGCATTGTATAATGGGGTTGAAGCGAAGGCTGACCGACACAGGGCCACTATAATTTCACGAAAACAATCTAAACTTAGAAGGGATATTTTTGTCTATAATAATAATCGAGTTTACATTATACAAGAAGATTTGGAACATAGAAATATAATGGTCACCACCAAGAACACATTAGTGACAAACGGGTCTGTAAATGACTCAAATCTGATAAATAACATGGTCGCTAATGAAAACACGGTAGGAACAGTAGCAGTGAACAACATGATTCCCACTACAGATATTGTTGGCTCTTTCAAAGATCAAGTAGGAGCCAATAAAGAAAGAAAAACAACTTATGCTGAAGCAGCTACATTTACAACAGACCGAGTTAGTGCTCCTTTTCCCAAGGAACGAGTGCACAACAAACGGACTACCAAGTGGTACAATTCCACACAAACAAAGGGCAAACGGAAGGGCAAGAACAGGAGGAAATGGTAATAGAAAGGGAAGTTTGTAATTATGAAGTGGACATGTTAAATACGTCAGACTTTTCCCTTTCAAATGAAGCTGAAAAAGTTTTGAAAAAAGGCTTTTCATTGATTCCTACAAGTGAAGTAAACATTGACAAACTGTTAATTGACTTTAGATTGTATTTAAGAAAACTGAATTTAAGTTATAGTACGCATGATGTATTACAGTTCAATAGTTTTAATAATATTGAGACACTTAAAAAACCTAGTACGTTCAACCCTCCCTTACAGAGCACATTGCAAGTATTTCAGAATATATGTGAAGGTGAGTTCTTTAACTTGTCTCATTATAACAATGTAACTTCTAGGTAGATTCATTTCCTGTCTAATTTGTAAAGCCGATAAGTCAAGTTTATTAAAAACATCAAATAGAGTCAGATTAAGTATTAATGGAAATTTGCTGAGATTGATCAGCTGATTATTTAGTTTAAAATTAGGATTCCTGTGGAAAGGTTGAAGAACCATCATATATTGCAATAAATCTACGGACTGAAATAAAGTTTGAAAAGATGAGACACAGGTTATTATGTGGTCCATGACCCCATATTTTATCAGACTAATTTTGTCCATAAAGGGCAATGCTTTAGGATTTATTTTCCTATCCAAAATATGCTTATGATTCAAGACCACCCAAGTTGGTATCCATTTTGTATTCGTTACATCATAATTAGCAATTCTTAAAATTTTATTAGCGTTTACAATCAAATAATATGCTTCAAAGTTTGGTAGCTCAAGTCCCCCTCTTGTTTTAGGGGTCATTAATTTCTCATAAGATATTCTAGTTCTTTTTGGGTTCCAGATAAATTTAGCTAGATCTTTATGCATTTGTTTAAAAACTGTTTTTGAAATTGATAATTGGGCAGACCTAAATATGTATAACATTCGTGGTAGTATATTCATTTTCACTATTGATACTTTTGCTAATACCGGTAGTTTTAAATTTTTCCATCTGTCACAATCAGCTATTATGTGTTCCCATACTCGTTTAAAATTATTGTTATAAAAGTCCTTATTATCCGTAGAGAAGTTGATACCCAAATATTTAATATTTTCTTTACATGTTAACTTCCCCATCAGGGCCATTAGTGAAAAAGGTTTTGGGGCCTTGAGCTACTTTAGGAACTTTAAACCTGCAGCCGGATTTGTGGATAAGTGCTCTGAATTGTGGCAAGCTATCCAACAAGACACTAAATTTATAGCAACTGCATATAAATTAATTAAGGATTTGAAATTTCAGGACAAAATTTTGCTTTCAGAGTATTGGGTAAAAAAAGTAACAGTAACAGACAATCAGATATTAAAAGCAATTGATATAACTAGGAAATCAGTTTCTTTTCAAAAACTGATGTACACGCAATTGATGATTTGGAACAATGCATATTACACACATCTTAGATTACATAAATTTAACCCTAGGAATTCTCCAATTTGTCCATACTGTGCAGATCAAACAGTGGATCTTCTTCATATGTTCTGGAGTTGTAAATACGTATATAAACTTTGGAACTCTCTTAAAGTACAACTGCAAAAGATGGGTTATCAAAGTTCTACACTGTCATGGGAATTTATGATTTTACACATTCCTCCAAGAGAGTTTTCCAGATCGCAAACTATTGTTTGTATGAATATTTTTTTGCTGATGAAACTCTATATAGCCACAAATTGGCTAGAACCACATAAGACATCATGGAATAATTTTAAGCTTGTGGCTATAAAGCATATACTAGCACATAAATTACTTCTGAAACAAACTAACAAAAATATTAATAACCCGAAAATATGGGAAAAGGTCTTCAATATTATATTAGCATGATACTGATTTTAGGAATATATTAAATATAGGAAGCATTTCATGTAGATATTGTATAAATGGTTTGTAGTAGTTATAGTGTATTATGTGTGTGATGTTTATTGTATTTTTGTAATGTTTTTGGAAAATATATTTCAATAAAAATTTATTATGGAAAAAAAAAAATAGAATATATGTGAAGGTGAATTTAGAAAAATTCACCTAACGAATAAAGAAAAAAACTTACCGAAAGAGGAATACATGGCCCTACAGTTGTTAAGTAAGAATACTGAAATAAGAATAATGAATGCTGATAAGGGAGGTAAAATAGTGATCATGAACACCAAAGATTATGAGTATGCAATAGAATCAATGTTAAGTGAGATTGACACATATAAGAGAGTGAACTATGAACAAATAAATCAGAGTTATAAGAATATAGATGTCACACTCTTCGACATGTTTAAGAAATAAACACCGACAGTTTTGAATTTATGACAGTGGACAGCCAAAAATGGCATCTTTTTTTGGTATTCCAAAAATTCAAAATAATGAAGGAATTCCACCATTTAGGTCTATTATTTCAGCAAAACATTCTAAGACTGAAAACATTTCAATTTGGTTGGACAATATATTAAATCCAATTGTCCAACAATCCAAATATTACCTGAGAGACTCCTGGCACCTGCTAGAAATTCTGAGGGAATATGTCATAAAAGACAAACCCATTTTCTTTGGGAGTTTAGATGTAAAGAGTTTATATAACTCCATAGATCAAGACAAATGTATAGAGTACCTCGGAGAATATTTGAGTAAAAATACAGAATTTAACTGTGAAAAAATTAATACAATTTGTAGTCTAATGGACTTGGTTTTAGAAAAGAATTATTTTCTTTTTAAAAAAGTGTTATACAAACAAGTTTCAGGTGTAGCAATGGGGGCAAGAGTAGCTCCCGCTTTTGCCAATATAGTCATGGCCAATTGGGAGTTAAATTTCCTTGAGTCACACCCCAGTTTCAGCAAGGTAGAAATATACTTTAGATACATAGATGATTTGTTTTTCCTATGGACTGGTAACCAAAGTGAATTTGAGAATTTAGTTAAAGATCTAAATGTTAATACTACTTTTCTACACTTTAAAATTAGTGGATTTGGCAAAACCATCAACTTTTTAGATTTGAATTTGGGAATAGACCATGAAAGAAAGGAATTCACTAGTAAAATATATAGAAAACCTTGTTTTGCCAATCAATATTTACACAAGGACAGTCTACATCCCCCACACATGAAAAAGGGAGTCATTAAAGGGCAGATGATAAGACTTAGTAGATTAACCACATTTGATAAAGAAGTGTCTATTTTAAGACTACTATTTCAAAATAAGGGGTATGATTCAGACTGGGTAAGAAATATAGAAAGTGAAGTTAAGGTATTAAGAAGTGGGGTGGCGAAGCCCATTTTGTACTCACAGGATGTAATGGTTGGCACAGTTAGCAACAACAGTTTAGGTGATTTGGGGAGAGAAGGAAGTGAATATAGGATTTCATTTCCTATACCAATAGTCAGTGAAATGTGGTATATTAAAAACATAATAGAAAACAATTGGAGAATATTTTTATTTTTATTTATTTATTTAACATTTGTTGACCGGGAAAGTCCGACTAGGTTCCACAGATCCTGTTTTCAGCAGAGGCCTGGGGAGAAATGCTCCAGTAGCATGTCTTTAGAATGTGGGAGGAAACCGGAGTACCCAGACGAAACCCACGTGAACGCAGGGAGAACATGCAAACTCTGCACAGAAGGCACCCCAGCCGAGAATTGAACCAGAGAACCTCTTGCTGTGAGGCGACAGCATTAACTGCTGCACCACTGCACCACCCATAATTATTAATAGGTAACAAAGAGTTAGTGAGCACATTAGGGATGGCACCAAGATTTACTTACAAAAAAACAACTAACATTAAGTTTATGTTAGAAACTGGTAGAGAGAAAGAAGGTAGTTCAAACTGTTTGTGTACTAGCAAAAAGGCACATATAGCTGTAATAATTGTAAACAGTATAGGTTTATTAGTAATTCATCTTTTGTAACAATTGGGTATTCCAATGAGACATTTTGGGCGAAAAAATACCACAATTGTAACAGTGACTATGTGGTTTATGTAGCCACCTGTTTAGCATGTAGAAATTATTACACTGGCAAAACCAAAAGAAGTCTCAAACGTAGGATATACGAACATCAATTGGCAATAAAGAAGAAGGATAGGACAAATGCATTAGCTAGGCATGCTATGTTATATAACAAATTTAAGAAGTTCGAATTTTTCATTTTAGATAATGTGGAGAAAGCGTTATTTGCTGGTGACTTAATGTATTGGAATGCAAAGAAGCTTTCTGGCAATTGTTATTGGGTGCAGACAGAGCACCAGGTTTATGTGAAGTTATTAATTTAAAATGTTTTTTATTATATAGATAAAACATACAACATAGTCATTTTAGAACTGGAGAATAATTATGTATACAGTCTGTTGAACAAACAAAGTGTGTAAGAAAATACATATTTTTTATATTTTTTTATAGAAAAGATATTTAATTATTATAATTAGTTATTCCATTTCCTGTTTAAGGTAACTATTTTAGTATAAAATGAAGGGTTGGGCATAGAAACTTTGTTTCTGAAGAAGATCACAGTAATAAAAAGTGATTGAAAGCGCTAATTTCATTCGTCCGAGTTTGGTTATTTGATGGACATTTGCAGCTGGGTGTTTCAAGTTTCAGTATTTCCTATATTTGACCCAGGACCATGTGGATGGCAGCTCTACAGTTACACTTACTGCCACAAGAATGTGAAATAACACTTGCATATTTTCCTGTTCATTACTATAAACTGAACTGTCACAACAGTAAAAATATGTTGCACTTCCTGTATTAGAACCCAGGACCAACTGTATTACAGCCCTACGCTTACACCTGCTGCCACAGGAACAGGAATAGTTAAATAACAGTTGCATAATTCCCTATTCATTCTTATCTTCTGTATGTTAACTGCCATGCAATGCCACTTAGTGTGTTCGAGCTGTGCCTAACAGAATAAATAGAATGTATTCATTTTGAAATATGTCGACTGTCTGCTTCCTTTCTTCACTTGTATGATGGCTGCAGGTGGTGGGGAAGTTTGCTAACCACCGTTGTGTTGCTTAGTGGTGTTGAGCTATGGAAAGCAAAAACTGAAACAATGTATCCTTTTTGACCTTTACACCATCTATACCCTGTCTGCAAGTGTTCTGTATGCTTCCTTGTGTGGGCCACTATTCCAGGTTTGCACACTGCTAAGCATCATGCAGATGAGATAAGTACAGCTAAGCATAACATTCATTGTGTTTCTCCATTTCCCTGTTTGCAGTAAGCCAGGTACTGCACAAAAAGTGGCATTTAACAAAAGGGAAAATTATGAGAAAGGAAGAAAAGAAATGCATTAAATCAACAACACTACAAAACATTATGTTGGTACACATAAAATATGTTCACACAGGTCTGGATTTGAACTACCACTCCAATGAACTTCCAAAACACAATAAGAGTGTTTTATCCCTCTTTGCCACAGAAACAGACTTGCAGTAGAGAATGAGCATCATTGTCCATTCAACCACCTGCAACATCATCCACAGTGCTAACAAAAACATATGACAGTTGTACATGTATTAATTTCAGATATAGTACACTGAGTGATTATATAACCATTTATGACTATTGCTTGCATGAATACACCTCTGTCCTATCTCTCTGTGTTTGTTGCTCATTTTTGTTTTATCTGACTTGTAATCTGAGACATAATACTTACATTTATAACCTTGATACAATTACTTCTACACTTTGTAAGTCTAACCTGGCTGACACACCCCCTGGAGGTAAGGTAGTCTGAACTGCTATTATGTTTTCCTTCTCCCTACTCATTCAGAGTTGCAATCCATTAGCAACAAAAACTGAGGGAGTGCCTGCACTATGTTTACGTCTGATACACAGAGCCAGGTATTTGGGATTCAGCAATTTTAATGAATTTACACCTCATTTAAATCTTTGTCATGCTCACAGCCCTGAAGCTATACTATAAAAAGGTAACTGTGTAGCTAAGTAACCTGAAAGTGAGGAGACGTTTACATGGATAACACAGAAAAATATATTATTTTGGGATTTATTTGCAAAGAAGACTACTGATCTTGATAAGGTATGCTTGCATTTTTCAACTATATACTGGATATGCTGAAATGTCACTGAGAAAAATCTGTTAATATATATGCATTAACAAATGCTACTTTTATATGTATGCATTTCTTAAAAGTATACTGATGGCATAGGCATGTTTGTGAGGGCATTTTGCTTTCTAAGATGCACAGCCTTGTTAGCTTTCATCACAAGTGCTAATGTTACAACTGTGTTCTCTGTACACTCTTCTATTGTTATTTCCATGAAATATAAATGCTCTATATTGCCAATGACACAGGGCTGCTATCCTTTTTGGATGGTCAAAGACAACTCTAGAGGAGTGCTGGCCACAGGTAGAGGTGACTAGCAATTGCATAAAATTGAATGTTCTGAGGTAAATGTGTACACGGGTTTCAGGGGCAGTTTATTAGATAGCACTTTTAGCAGTTTGCTGACAGTTTGTTAGCAAATGTGTCATTTGCCTGTTGTTTTGGGGGTGGAGGAGCCAAGTTCCATTTCTGCACTGGCAAAAACAAAATTTGCTATTGTTACTCTCCTTGTTTTGGATCCACTCTTGCTTTGTGTGTTATTGTAATATATTACAACCACACAATTACTTTTTATATTTAATTATCTTGACTGTTTTATGTTTCTCCAGTGAGTAATAGTGAAATAGTACCTTTTATGTGTTATATCTAAGCAGGATTTTTATTTATGTGATACTTATGTGTATTATCCTTGTTTTGTGTTTGTCACCTAGGACTATAGCAAATAGTCATCCCAATCCCCACAAACCCCATTTCAGTGACCATGAGAATGAAGTAATTGTGAAAGCATTTAGGTGACATAGTGCCTTTCTACTTGAGAGGGGACATGAGGATATATCTGACAGAATACAAATTTGGCAGCAGATAGTGGCTGATGTGAATCCAGTAGGTAGCCAGCACAGAACGTATGATCAAGTGCACCATAGGGCCAGTTGTATGATGTTATCAGCCTGGAGGAGAGCAGCATCAATGGCCCATGAATGGATGGCTACCAGGGGGAGCCTGCTATACAGCCACCACTGACACCAAATGAAGAGCTCCTGTCCACTGTCAGGGATCCAGACAGCTTACTGGAAAGTGCACAACCACATGTCATTGATGTTGGTGGTGCTGTTTCAGGGAGGACAAGTATGTCCCAGGAGGAACTTCCAGGTAGACTTATCTATCTAAACTGTTAAATACTTCTTGTACAGTAAAGTAGTGACAGCAGTACTTTAGTTCTGTTTATCATTACATTTATTTTGAGGGGGGGGGAATAGTTGCAGTTTGATATATTTAGCAACACATTCTGGTTGACTACACATGGGGTTAGGGTGGACATGTCATCCAAATTCTTGTTAAAATTATCATTAATTGACATATAAGTGTAAATGCCTGTGTTACTGTTCATTGTGAGGATGGTATCCTTACCTTTTGTTTAACGTCTTCCAGGACCATCCAGCATAGGGAGCCTACAATCATCTGCAAATAGAAAGCCAAACATTTATATGCCAGTACTGATGAGCAATTCAGAGAAATATTTTGTTTGTGATATGAGTGTCAAGACTGCTGTATGTATTGCTGTACTGTCTGTAATAGTCACACAACTGTTATTTTGTTAGCATATATTGGACTATAGTAGTGTAGGTATTAAGTTTTTTCCTGTGTTTGTTGGTTATTATCAGTTGTGATCCTGACAGCGGAAGTGTGAACCTTCGACCACCTGATGTCAGTATCAGCAGACTCTGATGATGATGGTGGTCAAACAGAGGTACAGTAGGGGGGGGGTGCAGAGGTTGAGCCTGACACTGAGGACATTCAGCCATCCCATGTAATTCCATCAGACACAGCCAGTAGGCCTAACCCAACCTATTCTAGTGAGCCCTCAGATATTAGACTGGTGGAGGGTGAGATAACGATCAAGGTAGTGTGGTTACTGCGGTTTCAGTACCTGCTTACTCTAGCCTTAGCCCTAGTGTGGGTGAGGTGCCATGCAGGAGGGTTGTTAGGGGTGCTCAAAGGAGAACCACTGTTGATCTTCTGCCTGATGCAGATGTGTCTTCCTATGCCACTTGACATAGTAGGACCATCATGGAGGAGCAGGGATGTTCCAATAGGTCCTCCAGAGAAATGCTTAGAGTTGTAGATGTGGCACAGGCTGACATGCATGATGTCCTCCACCATGTTGCTGATTTAATGGATCGGATGAATAACACATTGAAATGGGCAGCGTCTGTGATGGAATGTCTGCTGGGAGGAGGACTTCATCCTCATGGGCATATGTCAGCCATATCATATGATGTTAGTGGATGTGGCCCTGCCTGATCATGCTGCCATAGTGGGACTACTTCCATTACTCCATCAATGGTTGAAGTGTCCACACCCAAATATGGCAGGCCATGGTGTCATGGTCCTGGGCATCATCATGAGGAGAGCTCATCCATCAGACATCAGTCATGTTCAAGTAGCAGCAGTGCATCTCACTGTGAGTGTGGACATGCCAGTGCAACTCCTGGCAGAGCCAGTTGTCATGGTTGGGTATGACAATGGACCACCACCTCTACCATGCATGGTTCATACATGTCTGAAATTATAAGACATAGAGCTAGCACAGAGCTTTGCTGTGTTCTTGCAGACACTCTACAGATCAATTTCACCTGGAGGGCCCATACAGGCACACACACAATAGTTAAATGGTTCAGCCGTAAAGCTTAAAGCTCATCCTGTCTCACTGGCCATTTGTTACTTTATACATATGTCTGACTGTTTCTCTTTCTTACTCACACACACTCACTTACCGTTTGTGTCAGACTAGGCTTCCTGCCTCCCCAACACAACACACTATGCAAGTGATGATAACTGTGTCATATCCTTGTTTTCTATCTTTTGGATTCAAGGATACATAAGCTTTGTGTCCGATGCTCAAGGTGCATAGCTGACTCAGTGATTAGTATATCTATGTCTGTGATGTTATTTTGCTAATTGTAATTTGACATATTTTGGTCTTAGAAAGTTAGACAGTTGATAGAATCAAAACAGTTTTTTGCATCAGTATTTTTAAGAATCTTCTAAGGGTTGTGAAATCTGAAACTGAAATGTGTCTCATTGTTTTCTAAGTTCTCTCTTTAAGAATTATAGAGCACAAAAGTATGGGGCCAAAGTGAGGGCCATCATTACTTTTGAGAGGCATGAATGCATGAATCTTTCATGCCTGAGGCCTATTACTTGATAGAAGATACAGTTATTCAATGTGTTTCTGCTGTCACATGTTGAAGTCATTCCTGTACAAATCACCTGCCTTTTACTTGCTTACTTTACCAAGTAACAACATTCAAGGATATGCCATTCATTTGTATCTTTACAGAATTATGTTTTAACACTCAAGGTTCAATACCTGCCTTGTAAATACAGCACTTGCTACAGTTTTAGTTCAGGGCTGAGTCTGTCTGATGCTAGGAGAACACAGCTATTATATGGGAAGATAAACGTTGTGACCATTGCCTGGCATCAATGTTAGTGTATGCATGTGCAAAGGATGAAGCTTTTAGCTCCTTAGATGGTGAGTGAGTGGGCTATGTGTTGCCCTTTAATCAATGTGAGGGCATATTGAGCAGGCCTATGTCTGCCTACAACCACAGCAGCTGCTGGTTCCCCCTCTGACTCTTCACCAGCATGTGGCTGTGGTGGCCTTACCACTGGTGATGGGATGTGTGTCCCTTCCCCTTGTTGAGCCTGCTAAAGCTGTTTTTTCATGATGATGTGAAGCATGGCACAGACATTGACTATTTCAGTACATGTACATGGATTGTACTGCAGGGCTCCACCAAATGTATTTAGGCAGTGGAACCCAACTCCAATAGCCCAGACACATTCTCCTAATTATGGCATTCTTCAGTGGGTGTGTGTACATTTCTGCTGGGCTTCATCAGCCATGGTTCCAGTGCATAACCTGCATCCCCTAGTAAATGACCGTGTAGGATATCACCCCTAGTTAACATCTGATACAGCTGGGAGCTGTGTCAGATATGTGAGTTGTGATAACTGCCTGGGTTGCCAGCACACACATTCAAGATGATGTATTGCACAGAACATGGCAGTTAATAAAGTGGAATCCCTTTCTCTTTATGTAGATCCTTCCCTGCTCCCCAGGTGGTGCCTTGATTTCTATATGTGTACAGCCTATGGCACCCAGTACTTCTGGGTAGTGTGCTACAGGGTAGAACTCTTGCATGTTTGTGGC
Source organism: Protopterus annectens (assembly GCF_019279795.1). Lineage (NCBI taxonomy): Eukaryota > Metazoa > Chordata > Ceratodontiformes > Protopteridae > Protopterus > Protopterus annectens. Next base: position 1,798,003,594 of record NC_056726.1, read on the forward strand.
CCTGTCCTCAGGAATACAGGGAAAATATATGTGATCACTGGCATGCTGGAGCATAGCATTCAGAAATTGATGGAGGATGCTGGATGCTAATGCCTGAGACATCCCCAGAATGTCCCTGTTGGTATCTGAAAGGTTCCTGTAGCTGAAATTCTAAGTGCTACATATACCCTTATCTCCACTGATATTGGTTCCACTCAGTTTGCCCTGAGACTAAGTTGAGGATGACAGAGATTGCAGAGTTCCTGCAGTATGTCTTTATCTAACCTCTAGCACTCTACAATTTCCACCTCATGCATATTGTGATATGTTAACTGGGGTCTATAAAATGTTCTCCTTCTTGGCTGTGGTCTATTAGCAGCAGCAAAATAAACTTCGGCCTGCCCCTAACATTCTTTCTGTGTAGACTATTTTTCTGTACCTGTATTCTAATAGGTTTTGGAATTCACAGGGAAAACCAGCACTGAGTCTATATGATTGCTTTATAGCTTGTTGAATAGCTCCTCCATCTTAGATTGGTTGCTTGGCATACAATTCAGCTGCTTATGTTGCAATTAGTATGCCATGGTGTTTACCATGGTTGAGTTGCTCTACACACATTGTAGAGCAGCTTACTGAATACAAAACAGTGCATTACTATGTGCACGTCTAGCTTAGTGGACCATCGATGGTTTATTAAATCTGCCTGATTGTGTACAATATTACTTACAAACTTACATATTTATATATTTACTAAACCAAAAAAGAACGAATGCCCTCCAAACAAAACCAATACCAAAAAGAAACAGGAGTGCAAATGACTCGGAGAAAAACCATGAACTTGCTTCAAGCCAAATAACTAAATTTTATTGCTATTCCACTGCCAGAACACATAAACATTAACGCTTTGTATTACACCCTGCGTTTTCATCCTCATTCAATGGACTTCATTAGATGCTCCATTTAAAATCTAATTCCATTTATACTATTTCTAAAACCAAACAAACCAATAAAATATCATCACTTGATTTAAAAAAACAAGTAATCTCTCATTTGGGCTCATGAATATTAATCACATATACCTACTTTAAACATATGAATGTTACCTTGTTTTTTTTTTAATTTTTTAACTTTGGTGGAAGAAATGGAAGGAAATTAGGTGCTTATAAATGTGGACGGTGCAACCAATGTGAATACATCATAAATGAGGAAATATTTTTTTTTAGAAAGTAAGAAAAGATGGGTAATTAGTAAAGGATATTATAATTGTGAATCTAGGGGATTAGTATATCTTGCCATCTGTCAGAAATGTAATTATTTTTACGTGGGTAAAACAGAGAGAAATTTAAAAAGGAGAATTTATGAACACACTTATGATATAATGAAAGGGAAGGAAACAAATGCATTATTTAAGCATTCTAAAGTGTGTGAGGGTTATAAATTCCTTTTTTTTTTTGTTCTGGAACAAATTAAAAATGATATCAGGGGTAGCCCATGGGAAGAGAAAATAGGGTATAAGGAATTATGGTGGCAAGTAACCTTAGAAACAGGTAAAACACCAGGTTTAAATGATTACCTGTCTATATTACCACTTTTAAAATTAAGGTCTGCTAAGCTGTGAAAGAAAGTTTAGTATATTAATATTTGTGTGGAACAGAAGGTGGCACTGTTCATTAAGAATTTAAGTTCCAAAAGAATGAATCAAATACATTATTTTACAGTAAAATATCCATTCTCCTGTGTCACAGATGTATAAAAGTTTTTTTTTAAGGTAAATGTGGTGTAAAATGATGATTTTATTTAATAAAATGTACTTATAATAATATTTTATATAAAAAACAAGGTAACATTCATGTGTTTAAAGCAGGTATATGTGATTAATATTCATGAGCCCAAATGAGAGATTACTTGTTTTTTTTAAATCAAGTGATGGTATTTTATTGGTTTGTTTGGTTTTAGAAATAGTATAAATGGAATTAGAGATTTTAAATGGAGCATCTGATGAAGTCCATTGAATGAGGACGAAAACGCAGGGTATAATACAAAGCGTTAATGTTTATGTGTTCTGGCGGTGGAATAGCAATAAAATTTATTTATTTGGCTTGAAGCAACTTTGTGGTTTTTCTCCGAGTCATTTGCACTCCTGTTTTTTTTTTGGTATTGGTTTTGTTTAGAGGGCATTCGTTCTTTTTTGGTTTAGTAGTGTTATTCGAGGACTGGCTATGGAGAGAGAGTCCCCGATGAACAGCAAGGGGCTTGACGAACTGGGCCAATCTCATAAGCTAATTGGGCAGCTTACAGAGCTCATTGACTTGTTAATGCCGCTGTGTAAAACTTTGGTGGGGACGAATGTTCAGGCGTCTCAGGCTACAGGAAGTGGAACCGAAGGGTTTTTACTACACAAAAATAAAAGGAAAAGGTAGCTTATTGGCGGTGAATTGGATGCCGGTGACCAGGAGGAACCAAAAGGTGCAACGTTTAATCCTGAAGCCACACCAGGAATTTTTTGGAGTACAAGTCCTAAAGACAGAGGAGACAATGGCAACAGTTAAGTCACCAAACGTGGGTCAGGCAAATACAGGTACTGTTTTTAACAAAAGACCCATAGAGACTGGTGAATGGTTAAAAGCTAATTTTTGTTTCAAAATGGAAAACGGAGGCCCTCAGGGGTCGTGCAATACAGATTCTTATAATGAAAAAGTGGACAAGATTTCAAAATTAATGTTTAAGTACAAAACATTATGTATAGAAAATGCATACCTCACTGAATGTATTAATAGGAACATTGTTCCAAAAGGTTTAAGGGTGTATAAATACCCTAATAATGTTCAAATGGGCTCAGTTTTTCATAAAGAATTAATGGAAGTATTTAATAAATGTGGTCTCGATGTTTTAAAATTAATTATTAAGGAGAATGGTAGGACATTAGAAATTTTGCAAAAAGAAATTGATGAATTGGATGGTTACATAAAAGAAGATCTTATTTTTGGGATAAGGGAAGAAAAAGAAAAATATTTTAAAGTGAGAAGTGAAATTGATGGTAAATGTGAAGCGTTGGTGAACAGAAAAATGAAAAAAATTAATAAGGGACCAACAAGATTATGAAAATAATGTTAGTTACCCCAAGCCACCCTATATGAATAGAAAAACATATAGACAGAAGAAAAATAACATACAGGATAATGACCAGATAATAGGTGAATGGGATGAATATGATTACAATAGGGAATTTCCTCCTTTAGGTAGGGAAAATAGGTTTTCCTATAAACAAGGACAACAAAATGGAAATTTTCAAATGAGGGGAGGAGACGGAGGGGGAGATATTAGATATATGTACCCCTGTCCCGGATGTAGGAAAACTTGAACAGGAGATAAAAGTGGAAGGATGGAGAAGTACCTATAATGGATTTTTTATTTACAATTTCAGTAATGTCCCCCTAGTGAAGGAACATTTTAATCTCTTAGGGAAGGGACTTAAATTTATCCTGTATGTTAAAGGAGATTTAACGAGAACATTTCTGGACATTAAATTGTTTTTGAGGAAAGTAAATTTGGAAATATTATTTTCTAAAGATATTACAAAAAATACAGTTTATAATGATCAAGTATTAACAAGGAAAACTATGTTTAATCCGCCTATGCATCCTCAGTTAAAAAACTTGGAGTGTGTTTTGGAAAAAGAAATTAGGGATTCACAAAGGAGAACTAAATACTAGATGAACATTAATAGGGAAGAGAATAAAGTTTTGGATGAATTAAAATCCAATTTTAATGTGAGAATAATGAAACCAGATAAGGGTGGGGGGGATTGTAATTATGGATCTTATACAATATGAAGGGAAAATGAATGAAATACTTAAGGATGAAATTAAATACACCTGTGTCTCTAGGAACTAAGTGAATTTGGCCTATAACAGAATAGATATAGAATTAGAAGATATGGTCCATGAAGGTACCATTGATAAAAAAATGTATACATATTTGAAGGTTGAAAAACTAAAAATCCCTATAATATTTGGAATCCCCAAGATCCATAAAAATTCGGAAGACCCCCCCCCCCCACTCAGGCCTATAGTATAGGCTGATGGCTCGAAAACATTGCCTTTAGCAAAATACGTGGATACTAAAACAAAACACATTTGGTCAATAAGAAGGTTATATTAAAAGATTCTTGGGACCTGTTAAGGGAAATCACTCCAGATTTGTGTACTGAAAATTTATTATTTGTCACTATAGACATAGTTGACCTATTTTCCTCCATCCCTTAAGTGGCAGGAATGAAAATGTTTGAGGACATTGTGTTCCAAGATAAAAGTTTAACTAACAGAGAAAAGGTAGTGAGCACAGGATTAATGGATATAGTCCTGAAGAATAATTTTTTGATGTTTAATGGTGAATTCTTTCAACAAATTCAAGGGGTGGCCATGGGTGCGGCCTGTGCGCCTACCTTTGCAAATTTAATTTTGGCTAAGTGGGAGGAAACACATGTCCTAAATTCTAGTTTCAACTCCTGTTGGATACTATATTGTAGAATTTTGGACAATATAGTAATTTTTGGACAGGAAATAATCAAAAATGTGAAGAATTTATGGAGTATATTAGTAAGACCACAGATTTCCTTAAGTTTACTTATAAAATATCTTATGAAAGTTTACAATATTTAGACCTAGAAATATACAAGGTAAACAATTCCTTGGAAACTAGGGTTTATAGGAAATCAACTTTTTGTAATTCTTTCCTTCACTATAATAGTGCACATCCTGCACATTATAAGAAGAACATAGTGAAAGGACAATTTGTTAGGGGGTCATGTATGACTAGTATGGACGGTGACTTTTGGAATGAGTGCAATTTATTAGAGAAGATGTTTATAGAAAGGTGGTACCCTAATGACTTTGTTAAAAACATTAGATTTGAGGTGGAAAAAGGGAAAACTGATAAATTTAAGCCAATTAAGGGGATTAAACTGGATGAAAATAATGTAAGTGAAAATAAAGGAATAAATGGCAATGGGAAATATCAGCAGGCACTTATTTTAGAATATAATGCAAAAAATTATAAGATAAAAGCAAATTTTCACAAAGAATGGGATAGGTTTGTTTCCTTCACAGATTTGGAAGGTATATCTAAGATAACATCAAAAGTGGTCTTTAGAAATTCAAGTAGTATAAAGGATATTTTAGAAAATAAGAATAGAAATAATAAAAGAAACTTTGGTGGAAGAAATGGAAGGAAATTAGGTACTTATAAATGTGGATGGTGCAAGCAATGTGAATACATCATAAATGAGGAAATAATTTTTTTAGAAAGTAGGGAAAGATGGGTAGTTAGTAAAGGATATTATAATTGTGAATCTAGGAGTTTAGTATATCTTGCCATCTGTCAGAAATGTAATTCCTTTTACGTGGGTAAAACAGAGAGAACTTTAAAACGGAGAATTTACGAACACACTTATGATATAATGAAACGGAAGGAAACAAATGCATTATTTAAGCATTCTAAGGTGTGTGAGGGTTATAAATTCCTTTTTTTTTGTTCTGGAACAAATTAAAAATGATATCAGGGATAGCCCATGGGAAGAGAAAATAGGGTATAAGGAATTATGGTGGCAAGTAACCTTAGAAACAGGTAAAACACCAGGTTTAAATGATTACCTGTCTATATTACCACTTTTAAAATTAAGGTCTGATAAGCTGTGAAAGAAAGTTTAGTATATTAATATTTAGGTGGAACAGAAGGTGGCACAGTTCATTAAGAATTTAAGTTCCAAAAGAATGAATCAAATAAATTCTTTTACAGTAAAATATCCATTCTCCTGTGTCACAGATGTATAAAAGTTTTTTTTTTTTTTTTAAGGTAAATGTGGTGGAAAATGATGATTTTATTTAAGAAAATGTACTTATAATAATATGTTATATAAAAAAACAAGGTAACATTCATGTGTTTAAAGTAGGTATATGTGATTAATATTCATGAGCCCAAATGAAAGATTACTTGCTTTTTTTAAATCAAGTGATGGTACTTTATTGGTTTGTTTGGTTTTAGAAATAGTATAAATGGAATTAGAGATTTTAAATGGAGCATCTGACGAAGTCCATTGAATGAGGATGAAAACGCAGGGTGTAATACAAAGCGTTAATGTTTATGTGTTCTGGTGGTGGAATAGCAATAAAATTTAGTTATTTGGCTTGAAGCAAGTTCATGGTTTTTCTCAGAGTCATTTGCACTCCTGTTTCTTTTTGGTATATATTTATATATTTACAAATTTATACAGTATACACATTTCTATTCCTTTTCATTGTCATACAATCTTATACATCTTTATATTCTTTATTATATTAGACCTCATTTGAGCCCCTCTCCTTTTTCCATAACCACAATCTAATTTTTCTTAAAATTACTGCTAGTCTCCATTTACCATTAAACATGATTTCATTTATCATTTTTATTTCAAATAGTCCACACAACATAAAATAATCTTGTATCTATCTTAGTATCATATTCCTTATTTTATGTCTATAATAGCCACACATAATCATATCCACATTTATTTTGTTTACCTCCTTTATATTATGAAATAAAATGTCTTTGCAGAATTTTTTTCACAATTTTGCAACTCTTTTACATTGTAAGGAAACATGTTCTGTAGTTTCTTTTTTGCCATAATATATACAAACTCTTACTAACTTTTATGTATAGCATATTTTCCTTTACACACAATTTATTAATAACTAATCTCCATAAAAATCTTGAAATTCTACTTTTTTTATTACACCATGCTTTTTATACTCTTATAGCTTTAACAATTTCATTAACTAGCTCAGTCCACTGATTAACATAATAATATTGTGCTATGGTATTTTTATACCACACTTTCCTCTCATTTTCTATTTCAGCAATTTTCATTTTCCATAAAAGACTTTTTTCTTGATAGCATCTCATTACTTCATTTAACCATCCTTTTCCTGTTTTGAAAATTTTTAACATATCCCAGTGCTGCTTATACTTGGACCTTAGTACATTTACTACCATCTTTTCATTTGCAGCATTTAGCCAAAACAGCACTTTATCAAAATAAAAAGAAACAGCATAAACAACTGGTATATTAATCCTAAACCTCCATCTTCTTTGAACAGGGTATACAACTTCTCTCTTCACTGGATTCAGTCTTGTATCCCATGTAAAAGAAAAACAAATATTTGTAGTATTTCTTTTCATAGATTATTGGCCACATGTAAATGCTAGCTGAATAAGCAAATTTCCCAGCAAAACTGAATTAATCAAATAAAAATTTGTATTAAACGATAGCTAGTATGAGTTCCAAAAAAAACAAAAAACAAAGCTCCTTTATTTCAACAGTTATCCTATTCCATTGTTCATCACTTATATTTTTACCTCCCGAATCTTATTCCTAACTCAAGAATTTCTTTGATTGAGAAAGATACTCCTATTTGAACTATATTACCCAATCTTTTACTTTTTTATTTATTTAAGGTAATGCCTATTATCTTTAAATGATGATGTATATAACATATAACTTCTTTCATCCAGACTTTGTTCTTCATAATCAATATAATATCCTCTGCTTAAGTAAACATACTTTGAATTTTTATATCCTCAGTAGTATCAGTAGCATCTCTCATATGCAAATTTACATCTCTGACTAATACAGTCATATCTAATTCAAATAATATTTTATTTATTTATTTCTCATTTGTTGACCGGGAAACTCCGACTAGGTTCCACAGAGCCTGTTTTCAGCGGAGGCCCGGGGAGAAATGCTCCAGATACATGTCTTTAGAATATATTACTCATATGACATCCCTGACATATTACATTATTTATATCTGTTTCTTTGATTAACCATCCATTCACTAAAAATCTTACTTTATTTTTATTATATGCAGAGTAACATATATGCTTATTTTTTACTAATGTTATACTCTTGCCATAATTGTCCATGAAAGTTCATGTTGTACTGTATCTTTATTTAAATCTCCTGCCATGATTTTGGTCTCATCAGTTCTGTTTATAATATCATCCACAATTTCACTTACTATGAATAATAATTCCTGACTTCCTATTCTTTTTAAACTAGATGTGCTATTTTTCATAAAACTTTTCATTTTACTTTCCATTCTCTTCTGATTATTTCATAAAAATCTTGTAATCTGTATTATTCAATGCTATAGGTCTCCAATTTTCAATTTTATTTTTCTCTTCCCTTTTCTATGCAAATGTAAGTGACCACTGCATAACTTTCATACATAAAATCTTTATTTAGCTATTCATTCATAACTTTTAAGAAGTATAATTTTTCTGTCAATCTATAACATTTTTATAAAATTGGTATCCTACTATCTGATCCTGAAACTGGCTGTAAACTAACATGGTGAGGTACCTTATCTAAGCCATGCAAAGAAATATTGTTTTCCAATTCCTTATTTTCTTGCTCTTTCAGTTTTTAATGTGCCACTCTTTGTCACACTTTTTTCTTGAAACATTTTCTTTACATAGTTGGTTATGATATTCATAATTTGTTGCTGATATATTCTTACCTCTCCTCTAACAGCTTTCATTTCTGTCATTGTACTAGTTTAATTATGTAACCCAAGTAAGCTGATACCTCTTCTTTTTACCTTGCAAAAATATGTTTGCGTTAATAAAAATTCTTTGATTTTTCTCATGATTTGTTTTTAGATTCTCCATTCTATAGTATAATATTCCCTATCATTTCTTTCCAAATGTTTTAAAGCATGCAAACACATTGTTTTACAATTTATTTTCTCCACTATTCTTACATTTGACTGCCATTCTAAAACATTTCATGCATTTTTCTTTCAAAGCTAGCCACCATTCAGACCAGTTTACTCTAGTGGAAATGCAATATTTCCATAAACACATACTTACTGTTTTTCATTTTCATTCCATGATTTCTTGTTTATTTTTTATTGCTTTTTCCCAGTCTAATATACACCTTATTTTCTTGTATTTCTATCCCAATGGGTGAATAATCTAAAAAGCCTGCTGCAAGTGTCTCTCCCTTAGTTATATTTAAACCTTGTGATTTAATACAATAATCTATTTCTGTCTTATATATACCTTGATTATATATCCCAAATTATTATTCCAAGTCTTTAAATTATCACATTGTATAACTTCAAATATTTTCATAACATCATTTCCTGTCTTCTTCATTTTTTCCTCCCAAATCACAAATAAAATCTGCTGCTAATATTATGTTCATATTAATCACTCCATATGTGAAGATATGCGAAGGCTGCCAGCCTAACTAGATATATTTTTGTAGATAATTCTATGTCATTGTAAATATGAATATAATCCACAGGCTTGTCCTCTTAAATGTAAGAAAACTGTGTTAAATGTTGAACATCAAAAATATAACCACAGTGCACTCTGCTGGAAGAAAGCTGATAAGTCAAGCATTGTATGACTGCTTGATCTCAAAGCTCGGAGACATAATGTCTGGACTGAGGAATTCTTTCTTTTGTTTTGAGAACAGAGTTAATTACTAGATTTTACATATATAATGTCTTTTATTGCTGTAGTTTCCTGGCCAGGTGCAAGATCAAAGAAATATTAAAACTCCAAGTTTCTACTAGCCTGGGAACCAGAGAAGAATGATGTAATCTAAAATGAGTCAGCAGTGATGTATTATTTTTATGAATGTCTCAGAGAGAGAGAGAGAGAGATAAAGAGAGAGAGAATCAGATCATTTTGGATTTTGTCTGAAGAACTGACCACTCACCACTACTCTGCTTTGCTCTATATGTAAGTTTATTTAGAACGGTGATTGCTCTTAGAGTTAGATAGGAATTTAGTCAGATTTAATCTAGCTGTTTTCTATATTTATATCAGACTATTCTCCAGTATTATTTTAAGCATTTTCCTGTGATTTCTGAACTCTTGACTAGCACTGTGTTAAATTGAAAAGATTTGTCTTGGGTTTTTATTATTTATTATTAAATATTTTTAAACCTGTCAACTGTGGCTGTTTTCTGTAGAGATAATTTAAGCTCTAGAGTGCATTGCATGCATATAGTGATACTGTACAAAGCCACTCCAAATAAGCCTTGCTGTTCATCACACTTACTAATTGGATAATAATATTGCACAGTAATAATTGGACACCCTTTGGTAAGGGCCTTTTTAGTAGCTGATAAAAGTAGTTGGTGGCAATGATTACTGCCTTATAGCCTGGCAGGAGGGGGCATAAATAGAAAACCTGTGCCAGCCTTCCCCTGGAGTGTCTGTGTGTTTGTATATAAACCAAATCTCAAAGTATGTGTGTGTCAACTACTTGGGCTGGGACACAAAGCACTGGTTGGACAGAGAGGGCTATGGAGGTTTTGGCTTGATTACTCAGCTGAGATCTGTACCCTATAGCTGTGCCAGTGGGGAGTCTTATTGGGGATCTGGAGAGAAAGGGAGAAACCAGCCCTAGACTGACTGTAATCTCTGTGTGCTCTTAAGGTAAAGTGTACTTTACTGTGTGTGTATTTGTTATCCTTTCCAATGTGGATGCCCCTCATTGGTGTTAGTGGTGAGGATTGAGGCTCCTTGATTACTGGGTCAGTGCAAGGGCATCACAACATAATCCCAAATTTTATGAAATACATTTTTCATTTCTTTACTTGTAACTTAAGGATACAATTCTAGAATTCTGTGTGCCTGTTTATACCATCTGATATCTACAACAGTCAGTCTTCTCATCATTGCCAATGTTATGTTCAATATTTTCACTGACTTTCTACAAAGTAAAACTATATGTTCCTTTCCTAAGTTTCATATTGGGTCTCCTCCCCAAAGTTTGTTTGTAATCTCTCTTCTTGTGTCAAAAATCTTATATTTCCCAATATTATTACATCAAAATTACACTTTCTACACCAATTTATAATGCCAATTCTTTTACTCATATTTTTGATACAATTAACATTTACTGAATGCACACTAAAACTGTCATTATGTCTGTGCTGTAGTGCATCGGAAATTATGTACATTTTAAAAAATTGTTTCATTTGCTTATCAATTTCTTTTCCTTTTCTCTTCTACAGTTATAGCTTTAAAATTTATTTTTCTGTCTCTTACTCTTTTGCCAGTGGAATTTTGTTTAACCTTTCATTATTTTCTAGTTTATATCTTCCTCCTCACTTATTTCAGAACCTTCCTCTATATTTGCTTCCATTTCGTTTTCCTCTTTATCCTTATTGTCACCCTGTTCTGCCCCCCTCCCCCCATATCCTCATTGTCTTTTATTGGGACTGTTTCTTCTCTTTGTATGCTATCATCACTTTTTTCTTCTTCTTCATCCTTTTTCTCTGTGTTACAATCAATGCATAAATGGCCAGTTTTGGTGCATTTATAACATTTCAATTCACACTTTTTCCATTGTGACCTGTTTCTCCACAAATATAACATCTCCAGTTATCACAATTACTTATCAAATGATTTTCTTTTCCACAGAAAACATGTTTTCACTTGTCCCCAATATTTTTCTACACCTCTGTTACCCTCTACATTTATCATAATAGGGATATGAACATGCTTTCTTTTTCCATTTTTCATTCAATATGACAGTCCCATCTCCCAGTCTATAATCCTCTATTATTATATACTTCACTAATGTACATAAATGCTTTGCAGTCTTTGTTTAAATGTCTCTTTAAAGTCTCTTTTCAACTTCAGTTTAAAATTGAACATGTATCTTCTTTTTTTGTTTCTCTGTGAAATGCTTTAACCACATAAAATTCCATAGACTACAATATTTTTTCTTCTCATACTCCCCCAAAAAGTTTCTAGAACTGAACCAGTCTCAAAAATAATGTCACAGAATGTATTTTTATGAATAAGAATAAAATCTCTTACCTCCTGAGCCTTCACTTCCAGTGGGACCATTAAATTATCCCAAATGTCATACCTGTCCATTTCTTTTTCTTTGTTGCTCTGAATAATCACCATACATTTCCTTGATTGTTGATATTTCCTGTCCTCTGTTCATCTCTTATCACCTTCACTGCAGCTTATTTAACAATCTCGGCATATGATTTCTTTGTCTCACAATCTCCTTTCAAAATGCTTCTGATTCCTTAGATTGAATTTCATCCATAATTTCACACCAAGAAACATCTTTTCCACTCTGCAGCTCATTCTGCGTCAACAATTCACCCAAAGTATCATCCTGCTACCCTTCTGACTGGAGAGTTGTAATAGCACATCCACTATTGTATTGCACATTTGCTTCCAATGAAACAAACAAATTCTGCTGAAACAGCTCCTCATATTCTGGTATCACTTCAGACACTGCTCCAGCATTCACCTGTGTGCTATCTGCTATCCTGGATTTCCTGGAGTGCTGTCCTTCTAGCCACCACTGCATTATGAATGGAACAAGCACTCTCGTAATGAGTAGATGCAGTTCCCCAATGCTCTGGCCAAATTTCCCCAAATAGTAAAAATACCACCTCAGGTCTCCCCTGCATAAAGGGGCTACTAGCCTAGTGGGACTAACTCAGTTAAAAAAGATAAATAAAATAAAAGAAAAATAAATATTTGCCTCTTTAAGCTCAGCAATTTTAATTTTGTCTCCATTTACTCTGAAGATGCAAGGTTTTGAGTTTCTAGCATGATCATCAATATTGCAAGGTAAATGGAATAAAAATGTCATGGAGGGACAACTTTTGAACACATGTAGGTATTTCATTATATGGAGAGGGTGACACAATATATAATTTGTTTTTGCAGTGGAAAATGTATTTTTTTATTTCAGTTTGATTACCGGGGAAGTTCACTGGGCTGAGAAGAGCACATTTTCAGTGGAGGCCTGGGGAGAAAAGCTCTGAAAACATAAAACAGACATATGTGGTGAAGTATATACAATATACTCACGGAACAAGAATACAGCAAGGTACATATAGGCAATAGGGACATTGCATATTAAGCATACGAGTACACAAAGCAGTAGTATATTCAACAGTATGAGTAAAATACGTATATATATATATATATATATATATATATATATATATATGTATACGTATATATGAGTAAAATATGGGCCAACAGATATTGCCAATATACTGGCTGACAGATTCAGTAGCAACTTTATCCCTCCCCCCAAGGGGACCAGTCACAATACCAGTAGATTGCCAGGCACCCAGTATTACTGCTGCACAGGTTAAAACAGCACTGCCCAAGGCCAAGAATACAGCTTCTATGAGACCTGACATTATCCCTGGCTGTGTTCTACATGAACTACAGAGTGAACTGGCACCTCACCTGTGTGCCCTGTTCAATCACAGCCTCACCTCAGGCTTTGTCCCTACCAAATGGCGCACTGCTATAGTCATCCCTCTCCACAAAGGAGGAGTGAGTACTGACCCCTGAGAACTATTGCCCCATTAGTCTGATGAGTCTGATATGCAAAGCTATGGAACGCATCATCATCAACCTAATAAACAAAGATATAGGGAATCTCCAAACTCTGGATCCCACGCAGTTTGGTTTTGTGAAGGGTAGATCATGCCTGCTCAGCTTGGTTGACTTCTTTGAGTCAGTCACCAGAGCTGTGGATGAAGGCAAGATGGTTCATACAGCCTACCTTGATCTGGCCAAGGTCTTTGATACCATTCCCCACTCAGGAATCATAGAAAAACTCAGTAAGCTAGGCATCAACCGCGATATCATAAGCTGGGTGGTAAACTGGCTCACAGGTAGAACCCACAGTGTGAAAGTAAGTGACTCCAAGTCAGACTGCTGACCAGTCATGAGTGGAGTCCCCCAGGGTTCGGTCTTGGGTCTTCTCCCGTTTGGTATCTACTTCTCTGAAGTCCAAGCCAACATGAAGGGACTTTGGCTGACAAAGTTCGCAGATGATTGCAAGTTGGGAGCTATTATTAACTGCCTGAGTAATGTTGACATCCTTAAGAAAGGCCTCAGTGAGACCAATGACTGGTGTCAAAACCATGGCCTTAAGCTCAGTGCCAAAAAAATGTGTCATCATTCCCGTTGGGAAAAACCTGTTTCCCATGAATTGCCACGTCGATGGTAATCCACTGAACACAGAAGGCATTATAAGAGACCTGGGAACACAGGTTGACAGCAACCTCTTTTTTGACCAGCAAATTGCCACTGTGTTCAGAAAGTCCTTCTATGTGGCACTGCTAATTACTAAGGATTTTGCATCCAGGAAGAAAGAGGTCATTGCCTCCCTCTACTCTTCCCTCATTAGGCCAATCATTGAGTACAATGCCCCATTTGGCATGTACCTCACTAAACACCTGCAACAACTGGAGAGGCCACAAAAGTACCTCACAAAGAGGATCCAAGGCCTTAAACATTTGTCCTATATGAAAAGACTTAAACAACTCCAACTATTCTCTGTCTCATATCGCCTACTTTAATGGCAATCTCTGCTTGACTTGCAAAGCCATGTCTGACCCTGCTCTGTTAGAAATGCTACATCTAAAGAAATCTCAAAGGCCTCAACCTCATTACCATGATCAACAGAACATGCTGGAGGGACAGGTTCATAACCCAGAGACTGCCCATGCTATGGAATAGACTTCCCATACATGTCAAGCAGAGCACCTCACTGGCCCTCTTCAAGAGAAATCTTGATGAGTGAATGGGAAATAGAAAATTCACCCCAGGGATAACTCCAGTGGCTTTACTCGACAGAGACACTGGGAACTAAGGTCGTGTGGCATGATGCCAGGGTAATCCTATGGGCTATGCTTGTAAAGGCCCCAGGGCCATTAGCTTAGTACACACCTATGAACCTATATGAGAAATTTTATAAAGGCTTAAGCATACAAGTATAAAGAGCAGCAGTTGTTTTTTTCTTTCTTTTTTTTTTTTTTTAACAAATATTTTACAAATTTTTCTGGCAGAAGTTAGAACAAAATGAATGGCATCATCTGTTTTAGAATTTTGAAATTATCATGTTATATAATAACCCTTTTAAATAAATTGTGGTAATAAATAAAAGAGAATATTGTTACACCACTGTAAAATTATTCAACAGAGATGAATTCTGTAGAGCTTGAGAATTTCAGAGCATTACGCCGATATCAGCGCTAAACTTGTGGATAACAGTGTAATATGTAAATGTGACACAATAAACTGAGAATACCTCACTGCCCAAGGGAGTATTACAGTAGCAATGGCACACTAAACATACTCACATGCAATCTGTAAGTAATGAGAAATCAGTGTTAAAGCATGTTGTACATTAACAAAGTTATGGAAAGATTATCAAAACTCAAGCATCCTTATAGTCTTATATTCATATCTATACATAATCTGTCCAGTAAGGTTAGGGGCAATTATGTAATATAACTGACTCCTTTATTATAAACAAAAATAAAAACAAAAAAAGAAAGAAAGAAAATGCCAACTATCCCAATCTAAGCTACATGGCATTTGTAATACATACTTTCAGAAATCTGTTCAGAAACATTACAGACATCTACAGACATTTCCATAATTCATTTACTAGCAAAATATACTTTCCTTAAAGCTCCATGTCCTTTGTAATAAATATCTTCAGCAATCTGTGCAGTAAGCTCAGAAACAACTATGGGTATCTCTGTAAGTCATGTACTGATAAAAATATGTCTGCTTACACTTATGGATTCTGATGGAATCTATAAAATTTCAAATAAGAAAATTGATACAGGTGAAGGGCAATCAGGACCACATCACCACAGCTAATATTAGCTTACAATGGGATCAGGACTTGTGTGGGGAACACATGTATTGCACACACCCAATGAAAGTGGGAGATAGAAAAGAAGATGTGGGGTACAGGTGAAGAAGAGGGAAACACAAGAAGGATGTTTGAGTAAGAAAATTTGAGGGAAAGTCAAAGGGACATGGGCATTGTTTGTTTTTTTTTTGGTTGGAATTTGCCCCATTTTTTAAGAATAGAATGAAAGTAAGCATGGGAAGAGGAGAAGGGTATCACAGCAGGTATATCCATAGAAAAGATATCACAACACGTGACAGAGAAAGGTTAGAAAAACATTAAGGACAGGTAAGTTACACAGATGGCATAGTGCATAACCCAGACAATGGAAAATTGTCAAATAAGGTGGGGATGCATACCAATAATGATTTTGGTTGGTATAATGGTTAAGGCATTTGACTCACAGACCCAAGGTACAGTGTTTGAGTCTCACTTTGGGAGGGTTGGGGGTTGGGAGAATGGCTAAGGTGTTTACCTCACAGACACAAGTTGCAAGGTTTGATTTTCACCTATGGAAATAAATTGGCTAGGCTTAAAATGGCCCACAAAGGCAGCTTGCCTTGTACTTACTTATAAATCAATGAACCTATGAATCATGGTGAAATGGAGAAAAACAGATCTGCCTATGCACTATTATGCTATGACATGTTGCAAACTGTGTGGCTTGTCATAGCTGCATGTGTATGACAAATGGTAAATGTGTATTGGAGGGTAATAAATAAGGATCACAGTACAAAATGGATAAATAAACAGTATCCAAGTAGTCTGTCAGCAGTGCAAGTGTAAGCAAAGCAACATCACAGATGAGCAAATGCAGCTCCAACAATGGTAGATAAATCCAATAGAGGACAGAACTGAACCTAGGACCATGCATGTGAAAAAGCAAACAATCAAGCACAGTGCCAAACAGAAGCACTGCATAAAGGCAAGAAAATGGCTGCTAAATGCACTAGTAGATATACACAACCCAAACAAACATGCAGTCTTTAGAAGTTGGAGTATTTTCTCTTATGAAAGCACTCACAGTAATAAATAGAGTTTTTGTGTTCCTGAAGCTGGCTCATGTTTTATTTTACCAAGTATTTTTTGTGTGAGAAGTGTTTAGTATGGACTGCATCTATGTCACACACATATGCCATGTCAAAGGTAACACACAGACGTAGGCTTATATGTATGACTGTCAGTGGCCTAAATGGAGTGTACATGAAAGCAAGGTGAATGCACATACACACACCAAGAAAATGTAAGAATTTATAAAAATATTAGCTTAAAAATATATTAGGTTGTGCACATGGATTTCAACAATATACACTGGTTAACATACGTATAATGAAAACACGTATTGCAAGCAGTAGCCAGCAACTTGTGTGCAGATGTCCTACATCAGTAAAATAGCCATACATTTGGCACATGTTCAGCATATCAACAATGCAATACATGGCAATGGTCAATAACTGCAAAAAAAGCAAACATTTTCAAAATATAATCCAAAATTATGAAGGTGTAAGGGAGGTGATCAACCTGGGACCACATCAGAGGAAAGTAGGACAAGGGAAGTTGACACACTACAAATGCATGTGCACAGCACATAGGATGCTGTAGACTCTAACCCAAAGCACATTTAAGCAAATGGCAAATGTATGCCACATGGACTGAATGATTTATGATGTTCACAGAATGGCCACATATAAATCACACATACACAGTAATGTACAATCAGGTAACATCAACATGCACAGGTGAGCAAGGTAAGAATTTCCAGCACATACACGTACACTGTCATGCAAATGTTGAATAAACAACTGCAGGTGTATGTCATGCACCATGCTCATTACTGAGGGCACTCCTGTGAACGTCATTACAGCACCTTAGCAGCAAGCCAGTGAATGCTCTCATGACAAAAGTACAATTGTATGTCACTATTATGTAAACTTTGTACACAGACATGTGCAGTCAGTTAATGTGTACAACTATTTGTGGAAGATGTGAACTTATGTGAATAAGAAATGGACGGGGAAATGTAAGAACCGGCAGACATGGGATAATGTACTGCTACAAAATAAGTTTTCTGAAACAATGTGTATACATTAATGCTACATTTGTGTTTGATGCAGTCAGAAAAGTAGGGGTGCCCATAGCTATTACATACCTGTATATGACTCCATAGGGCATCAGTATTGCCAATGCATAGCACACAACACCACATCATGCCAGTGGGACATCACGACAACTGTCATGCAAAACACGTGGGAAATTACATGTTCTTCTGTTGCACATACATGATATGGCAATACACAATGCTAAACCATACTGCAGTGGTAGGGCTGGAATATGTACAACGTCTCTGTAATTTGCCCTCAGTAAAACACATGTTTACAGGCTTATTTTTGAAGCAGTAACTGCAGAGTAACTGCCACATTTCGATGGACAGCTGAATGCGAGTAGAAATTGTAATGTATTAATGTGTGTCATGCACACATTGAAACATAATAAAATATCACATGATGATATCACATAAGCATGTCAGCTACATGGTATGCATGCACAAGAGTGCATATACGGTCTAATCAATTACATGGCAATCAGCATATTGGCAGTTTAAATTAAATCACAGTTTTAAGCACAGCTATAGTGTGATCATTTCATTTACCTTACTGATGTATGATGGGTATTCATGCATTCTAAGAAATATACATATCAATGTGAAAAATACAGTCATGTAACAAGAATCAGATGCATTTCATTTCATAAAACAGGAAAATGAACCAACATACATCTAGCCTGTGCATCTGCTCAATGAGCAGAGTGTGATTCCTGGTCCTGTGCTCATTCCCAGAAAAAAGAAAAGAGCAACAGTTATGAATGTTTTATTCTTCATATAAGAGCCGTGTACATTTCTCTGAGCAGTTTTTAGACAATTTCATTTTTAAGAACATTAGATAACCACCATACACATTTTTCAATGCTGCATATAAGCTTTAACATCTTTTAACACAGATTGGAGGACACGAGATTCATACCTGCAACTGCAATATATACCCACACTCTATCTTTGCCAACTACCTGCCTAGCTACTCTATCTTGATTGACAGCGCATGTTATGAATGTAGTCAAAAGACTTACCTCTGGACTCTGCAAGCCTTGCACGGCATGCAGGATTAGTGCAGGAGCTCCAGCAGGCAATATGTCTGCCGTGCGATCCAGGAATAACCTGTAGGGGCGTGCACGAGTGCTCCTAAACTAGTCCTGCACGGACTCAGACCCTGTATGCAAATTACCCCATTTGCAGGAGAAATCCATGCAATTGAGGTGAATTTGCAATCCAGGAAGCTGGAAACTGGCCGTGCAGGACTAGTGTAATCTGGAGAAATGTACTCCGAAAGTAACGGAGTACATTTCTTCAAATTCCAAAACGGAACCATGACAGCTTCAAATAAAGGGTGGATATCATTTAGAAAGCATACCAATGGCCAAGTATAAGGCCATTGGCATGGAAAACAGTTGAAAAAAAATCAACTTTTATTTTTTTTTTGCTGTTCTCGGCTGTTTAAGCATAGGGCAGCAATGAGCAAACAGGATCGGGGGAAATAAGAAAATAGACCTAAAATAAGCATTCTAACTAAAACCACTATTCTGCCATTATAGTCAATGGCAGGCAGAAGACAAGATGTCCAGTGAATAGTGGTTGCTAAGGGGGGAGGCTCAGTGTGAGACATGTAACTATGCATTAGCAGGCAATCCTATGCAATTGAAGGGAATGATAGTGAATCACAAATTTCCCCTACATGCTAGTCAGCTCCCAAAAGTGTAAGAGCAGGAATAACTTGGTGCAAGCCTAGGAGTTAGCTGACATCATAGGGGTGTGTGTCAGTCATACTGTAAACCAATTGGAGTCCTGTGGCTCAGGTTTGCTCCTAGCTTAGCACAGCTAGGCAAGGGGGTGTGTCTGCGGCTGCCTAACACTCTTTACATTGCCTAAGCAGGTGTGCGCGCAGCTCACCAAGTTTTAAAGAAAAAAAAAAGTAAACCAGGAAATAGCAGCTCTGTGCACAATTCAGCACTGTGTTTGCGCAGCACACACCGGGGCTTAAACAGGAAGGCAATGGGAAGAGAAAACAGCAGTAGGAAGGTAATCTAGGAGAACTAGCATAGCTGGCAGGTGAAAATTATCAGAATCAGCCAATTACATAGGCAGCAGACCAGCCCAGCCCAGAACACTACTATAAACTATGCAAGCACATTCCCTTCTGGTTTTTCCCATACAATACACCACCAGTGTGTACAACCGTGGAAGTTTTAACAAACAAAACAACAAATGATAGGGGTTGCAATAGCTATCATACAACAACTTGTGGAAGGGGCTGAGGTTGGTCAGGATGTTAATGCTTTCAACCAACCCACAGTGAGGAGATGGAGAAGAGTGTACAGACCCAGGGTAACCTACAAGGGGCTACAAGAGCTGGAGATAGTGGAGCGCTATAAAGTAGACAGGGACCTCCTACAGCAAATTGTTGAGCTATGCCCGTCACGTCTGACACACAGAACTAACAGAGGGAACCCATCCCAGTGGATACCAAGGTATGTGTAGGCCTAAGAATACTAGCTACAGGTATCTGCCAAAGGTCAACTGGGGATATGATGGAGATCTCACAGGCATCAGCATCCAGGGTACTCCACCAGTTCCTGAATGCCATGTCAGTACATGCCGGTGAGCACGTATATTTCCCCAACACGTGTGAGGCGTTGGCCAGCAATATGTAACTGTTCCACCAAAGAGCAGAATACCCTGAAGTAGTGGATGCTATAGACTGCATGCACATATGCATCAAAGCACCACTCGGTGAGCGGGGTAGGGTCTACATCAACCATAAGGGCTTCCCCTCCATCAACTGCCACGCATAGACCAGAATTATAATAGAGTGTGTGCTTGGGATGCTCAAGTCACGGTTCCAGTGCCTGGACACATCTGGTGGAGCCTTGCAGTACTCACCAGCTACATGTACCCAGATTGTCATCATATGTCATCATATGTACCATGCTATACAATATGATCCTGCAGAAAAAGCTTCAGAAGGAACAGCATGGGGCAGGCCCACACAGCCCCCACCATTGCCAAGGCCTGCACAGGCACAGAGTGACTCAGAGGAGGAACAACCTGAGCCTGTCTCAGTAGGCAGAAGGAGGCATGCCCAGTATGCCCTGGCCTTAGCAAAGAGGCAACACATAGCACATACGCTGACACAGGAGGGACCCAGGGAGTAACACCTCTCTCTGACTCTCGCATGTAGTAAAAGGGATACCAAACATGACACTACCTGTGCTCAACCGTGTAGGGAGTATACTATGTGCATCCAACATTGGCAGCCCTGCAGCACCACCCTCGATACTGGGACACCCACAAAGTAAGTCATTCAACCTACCAATTGCCGAATGGAGTAGAATGTGTTGTTACCTATATCTATGGTATGGATGTGAGCATGTAATGGAATTGGGTGGCTGAATGGTATGCCAGCAGATAGTAGACACCTATAGTTGCACCATGAGAACTGTAACAAATACTGGTGTCAAGAATAAAATAAAATGAACAAGGTAGGACCACCAAGGCTCTAAAATCCAGTTTATTCCAACAGTAAAACAGATGGATAAGTGCTTTCATGTGGGATAACCATGCTTCATCAGATCTTAATACAAAATGAAGCACTTAGTTTAAATAGTATCACAAATTACTACTAAAACAAATTAATACAAGCTAAAACTAATAAACACCTCATTAAACAATTACTATGTAGTTAATAGTTGTGTAAACATTTATTTAAAAGGCTGTCTCTAATACAGGTCTAATACTCACATAACTGTTAAGACTTGGATGTATATGTGTTCATACACTAAATATCCAATTAGGTTCAATAGATTCCAAATAATTGTTCCCATTACCCCCGCTTGGATTCTCATATACCAACTGTAATGCCCTAAAACTAAAACTATGTGTATTACATTCAATAATATGTTTAGCCAGGGCATTTTGTGTATTGAAATTCCTGATGTCATAAAGGTGATTATAAATCCTATCTCCCAGCCTTCTGGAGGTTTTGCCAACATAAAAACATTCACAGCAATTACAAATGGCTAAATATACTAGATTGTTGGTATCACAAGTGGCATAAAACCTGGGGGAAATTTTAAATTCAAAGTGGTATGACTATAGAACTGAGTCACAGCTATAACTTTACACATGTTACATTGCTTACAAGGAAAAGTGTCAGATCTCAAGCTCTTGTCCTGCTTGATATATTGAGTCTTATCTTTACACAGTAACTGTTTGAGATTCAAGTTATTTTTATATATAAAATGCGTTGTATTCCCTACTATGTTGGCTGTGGCTAGATCTATGGTTAAAACATGCCAGTTGTGTTTAATAATGTCTGACATAACTTCATTGTCATTGGCCTATTTGGTCATGAAACTAACCTTCCTGTCTTTATGTTCTTTGATGTTCCTAGGTCGATCTGATGAATCTAAAAAATTCACAGACCCAGCCTCTACTGGCCTCAGATAATTAAATACAGTATTTTTCATCCTATTCAACACTATTTTGTTATATCCTTATCTACAAACAACTGTTCTAGGGTATCGATTTCAGCATTCAAATCTGTTTGCTTTTTACAGATCCTCCTCATTCTATGATACTGTTCCTTCACTATATTCGGGAACATAAACCTAGGATGCATACTGCTAAAATCTAATAGATGATTTCTCCAGCAGGGCTTATGAAATAAGCCGGTCATAATAGCCACAGGTTCATCCCTATATACAGTGACATCTAAGAAATCAACTTTATGCACAGATTATGTCAAATATTGGTGTCACCATAGTAGCCAGTACTACACAGGGTAACTAAACCCACGGCAGGAAATGTGCTGGGCCACATGTGTGTCCATATGACTCACACATGCCAGTCAGGGAGGTTCACATACCCAACAACAGTCTCAGCCAGCAGGACAGGCGTAGACAAACACAAACAAAAGTTGTGCTATGGTCTCTGAATGATGCCTATGGGTAACACCCCCCAGGCCTACACAGACAGACTACAGCAGGTCAGGCAGTGGGATGTTAGTTCTGAAGTGTAGGAAGTCAGAAACTAATATGTAGGTCAATCAAAGCTAAGACCTGTAGTACACTGATATGCCTCTAGTCAGCATGATAGTTTAGAATACAGAATGAAATGGAGTTCCTGACATACAAGTACAGTCATAGCAAATATGTACAGGTGTCAAGTGTACCCCCCATGCTACGTAGAAATGTAAAAACAGCCAGGTGTGCCCCCCACAATCTGAAGAGAAATGTAGTAACAGTCATGTGTGCCCCCCACTCCTGTGAAGAAATGTAGAAATAGTCAGGTGTGCACCCCCAGTCATGTGTAGAAATGTAGAAACAGCCAGGTCTGTCCCCCACAATCCTATGTAGAAATGTAGGAGCAGTCAGGTGTGCCCCTTCCCCCAACCCAGTGTAGAAATGTAGCAACAGTCAGGTGTGCCCCTCCTCCAACAATCCTGTGTAGAAATGTAGAAACAGTCATGTGTGCTCCCCCCAACCCTACTTAGAAATGTAGTAACAGTCAGTTTTGCCCCCCAAACCTATTTAGAAATGTAGTAATGGTCTGGTGTGCCCCCCCAATCCGATATACACACATCATAACAGTAAGGTGTGCCCCCCCACAACCCTACATAGAAATTTAGCAACATGTATGTGTAGGTATAATACCAGTGGAGCACAGATGTGGCCAAGGTAACAGGATAGGTTGTAGCATCTGCACAATATGCAGGTATGTGTGTGTTAGGTTGGTGTGTGTTTCATATTGTTTCAGAATTGTCAGTATGCATGCATGATGAGGTAAGACCTAGTGGCCATTGCCCACTACTGCTGATGACAGGGACAAGTCCTCACAACTGCAGTGCCAAAGACAATACCCAGCAGTATAACACATGCTAGCAGTAAGCCATTGTAAATGTATGGTGGTAATATGTATCACCATCTGAAAGACTGACATGGCATGGCTGTTGGGCTAGATATACAAGCAGTGCACAGGGGAAAGTACCCCAGACATACAGTATATACAGTGTCACTGTGAAAAGGACACACCCTTGGAATTGTACATACAGGTATGCATCACATTATCTGGTCCTGTAGTAGGGGATGCCGGTGTTGTCTGCCCAAACACTTGCAGATCACAAAGGAGGCAGGACTGATGTATTGGGAAACAGCTGATGTACCTGCACATGCAAGCATAACTGGAATGCCCAATGAATATATGTGTGTCAGATGCAAGTAGTGTCCATAGCACACATGCACCCAGTTCATGCAAACACCACCCACAGGTACCTCTCTGGTTGTACCCCTGCTGTGGCGAATGGGTACAATATGACCCTACTTGTATATGGTAATAGTGAAAGAATGCAGTATGCAGTGCAGGTATCCCATGCAGGTGTGTTGCTAGCTGTAGGTAGCACCCTGCTAGCATCCACACTGCCTGATCAAGACTGATAGAAGGTATTGGCATGAACACCTAGCACACCCACCTTGTCACCCAAGGGAAATTTACTGTATGGCAGTCTGAGACTGTAGGACCGACAGAATGCAATTACCCTGCCACATCTGGCCTGCATCAACACCTAATGGCCCACAGGCTTCTGCCAAGGGCCTGTGTCTCACACACATACTGCCAATGTATGTTATGTCATGGACACCCAAATAACAACACAACACACTCCACATAAGCCATATGCAAGGCCATGTGGACAAACCACAGTAATATGTCCAGCATGTCCCACTGCAGGAACTGTAGACCAACACCAACACACAGCTGTGATGGGGTGATAACCTTAGGGAAAGTATCAGAGAATGTATGCATAATGTAAGAAAGAAGATAGAATAACAAAGGGGGAGGTGGCAGTGTGAGCAGCATGGAATATGCAAGGTCCGACACAAAGCTGTGTGCACACACTATCCCTGGCTGTAAACACATAAATGGGTGGCTACATACCTGCCCGTACACCACAATAGGGGCAATGTCCTGACTCATGGACCCTGTCTCTGGATATCCTGTTTGAATCTGTACAGCTGTAAGGTATTACCATAGTAAAATATAAGCCATACTGTCATGTTGATGGATGTACAAGTATGGGACCCATTGCCAGCACTGTACCAAGGTGCTGAACCGGATACACAGACCTAGCAGCAAGCGTCTGCAGTTTCCCCTCCATATGGCATAACCTATCATGAATATGTAGGCATCTGCCCACAATACCACACACAGATTCAGTCACCCCAGTCCCCCAAGACATCACTGTGAGCAGGAATGTCCACCTGACAGTACATGAGGACAGAAAACATCACAGTGTATAACAGTACACGTCTGAAAATCTCTGCTAACAGCAGTACCATGTAGCTGAAGCAGCACAGACACAATCAACTGCAGTACACACTATCCCATGCACACTTTGTCCCCATATTGCCAAATGATCGATGGATACCCTGCAGAAACAGTTTGCTACCTGTAGGTGTACAACACAAAGGTCTGCACTGGAGTGCAAACTACCTGGAATCGATCCACACATTCAATACAGAAGGGCATACTGGGCATGCTCACACACTTAGAGAAATGAAGGCAATGTCAGACAACAACATACTGAAAGGTCATACTGGGCATGCTGACACACTTAAACAAATGAAGCCTGTGTCAGCAAACAACAGTGGACCAGACATATCTGGCAGTTGCAGATGTTAGTGCAGACACTCCTCAGTATGCACCACTCATGCTTTGCACACACACTGGATAGGAATAAAGACATATATCCAAGGACAACAGACTATAATAAGCCAAAAGTAGATGTACATAGATGTGTGGAAGTGAGTGACTGTGACAATGAGCCATCCATTATGAGGCCTGTCCCATCCAGCACACAGCCAAATGGCTACAACCACATGAGGTTCAGATGTCACTCACTGTAGATATTAGCCACCAGTATCTGTCAGCATTACAGACTATGTGGTGCAAGTGCTAGCTGTGCAACATGACTGTACAAGGAAGTAGTCATCTAGAAGCTTTATACACGTACCTGTGGAATATAACCCTGTGTGTGCCGCATGTGGTGTGCCAACCTCTAGATGAATGGGTTAAAGCCCATGCACACACACTGCCCTCCTCATAGTCCTACTATAACAAGCCTGCTGAGGTGATCCACTTTGAAATACACCTCTGGAAAATTTGTAGCCCAGTAATCTCTGTTGCCCATCCAATAACTGCATACTTCTGTAGTGTAATAAACTAGTTAGGTAGGAGTTCTAATCCCAGATGTGCTGACTGTGTGTGCCTGTGTAGAGAACAATGCTTTTTAGGCTAGTCACATGCACTACAAATCAAGTGCCCTACTTTGGCAAAGCTGCTAATGTTATTCACTGTGGAATACACCTTTTGGAAAGCTGTAGCCCAGTAATCTCTGTGACGCACCCTATAACTGTGTACTGCTGTAGTGTGACAAACTAGTTAGGTAGGAGTTCTAATCCCAGACATGCCAACTGTGTGTGTGTGTGTATGTGTGTGTGTGTGTGTGTGTGTGTGTGTGTGTGTGTGTGTGTGTGTGTGTGTGTGTGTGTGTGTGTGTGTGTGAGTGTGTCTGTCTGTGTAGAGAACAATGCATTTTAGGCTTGTCACACTCAATACAATTCAAATGCACTACTTTGGCAAGGCTGCTGATAATATTCACTATAAAATACACCTTTCGGAAAGCCATAGCCCAGTAATCTCTGTGATGCGTCCTATAACTGCATACTGCTCTAGAGTAATAAAATAGTTAGGTCGGAGTTCTAATCCCAAACATGACAACTATGTGTGTGTGTGTGTGTGTGTGTGTGTGTGTGTGTGTGTGTGTGTGTGTGTCTGTTTCTGTCTGTGTAAAGAGCAATGCTTTTAAGGCTAGTCACACTCATTACTATTCAAATGCCTTACTTTGGCAAGGCTGCTAATGTCATTCAGTGTGAAATACACCTTTTGGAAAGCTGTAGTCCTGTAATTTCCGTGGCACGTCCTATAACTGCATATTGCTGTAGTGTGATAACATCGTTAGGTAAGAGTTCTAATCCCACACATGGCAACTGTGTGTGCATGTTTCTCTGTGTAGAGCACAATACTTTTTAGGCTAGTCACACTCACTACAATTCAAATGCCCTACTTTGGCAAGGCTGCTGATGTAATTATCTGTGAAATACATCTTTGAGGAAGAAGAACTCCAGTAATCCCTGCGGTGCATCCTATAACAGCTTCATGCTGTAGTGTGATATAGAACTCTGGTAGGGGTTCTATTCCCACACATGGCAGTTGTGGATGTTTTATGTGTGTTTCTATGTCTGTGTAGGGAGCAATGCATTTTAGGCTAGTCACACTCACTACAATCCCAAAGCCCTACTTTGGCAAGCTGCTGATGTCATTCACTGTGAAATACACCATTGAGGAAGGAGTACTCTAGTAATCCTCATGGTGCGTCATATAACAGCTTCACACTGTAGTGTGATATAGAACTCTAGTAGTGGTTCTATTCCCGCACATGGCAGTTGTCGATGTTTTGTGTGTTTCTATGCCTGTGTAAGGAACAATGCATTTTAGGCTACTCACACTCACTACAATTCAATTGCCCTACTTTGGCAATCCTGCTGATGTCATTCACTGTGAAATACACCTTTGGGGAAGGAGTACTCCAGTAATATCCATGGTGCATCCTACAACTACGTAGTGTTGTAATGTAATTAACTAGTTAGGTAGGAGTTCTAATCCCAGACATGACAAGTGTGTGTGTGTGTGTGTGTGTGTGTGTGTGTGTGTGTGTGTGTGTGTGTGTGTGTGTGTGTGTGGCTGTATTTGTAATTCATATCCTGTGTGGAGGTTGGTGTGAGTGTGTAACAACTGGACTCAATGTGGAGCGGGTTGTGAAAATGTATTTTATGGTGGCCCTAGCATATATCACAATGTTCACCGTACAGGGATAACAGATGTGAAATAGCCGAGAGGCTGGGGTGTAAATCCATACCCCTACATGTGATATCATGGCCTGGCAAACAAAGTGAGCAACCCTAGTATTACCCAGAGAACACCCTCAAACCATGTCTCATGCACACACACACTTGCCTAGGCAACAGTCACTATGTTGGTAGTACCCTGCATATTGCCCACTGATAGCAACCATGGTGTGATTGCAGTGGTGTACAGAGGGCATGGCACCCTGTCCATCAGTCCATTAGGCACATACATGCCAACAGTGCACCTTCCCCATGTTCCCCACTGGACACCTGCAACACCTGTGGTGCCATCAAATGTGACCCACAAAGGACATACCATGTCCTGTATGGACAGATGCCATTGACACCAGGGAATACATGCTATCAATGTAGGTGCAGGCTCAACCTGCCATCCATTAACTGTTCCCACCACATGAGGCCGGGACTGGCACATCTGATGATAATAATCTGGGTACACATCATGGGCCAGACACCCCAGGAGTAGTTCCATGTGTCACTGTACATGCATGTGGGAGGTGTGCACATCCTAGGTACTGTCCATGTCATGGTGTAAGGAACACATACATGGCAAGCAATGCACAGCATTGGCCATATGCAATAGTCACCTAGATGACTGGATGGTGAATACAATATCCACCTGTGTGGGCAAATGCAGACACTACACCCCTAAGCCACAATGCAGACCATTGACATGTGGCCTGATGCCAAGGTATACCCATCATCTAGCCTTGTATAGCCATCTGGCACAGTTGACCACTACACACCCATGAAGCAATGCACCCATGCATGTTAGTACTGGCACCCTGTGTCTGTGTGTGTGTGTGTGTGTGTGTGTGTGTGTGTGTGTTGTATGATGTGTATGACCACATTCACAGTCATTACAACCCCCATTGGCATACTGAAGCATGCTGTCTGATGTCAGATACCAACACATACTCTTTGCCCATATAACCTCCGTATGACCCCTGTGGTGCATGTGATACCTGCACAGTAATGTGTTGACGCAATCTAACTAATGATGAGTTGCATTCCTGGCCCTGCCAAGTGTGTCAATATGTGTGCATCCCTGTAAGAGTGTGGCTGTGTTGACACTGGCACCAGTTCATGTGAACAGGGACGTGTACTACACCTACCGTATAGCGACCTTATCCCTGTTGCAGATGTCACTCACCATCACATATACATTTTGAGGTCTCCTCAACAAGTAACCTATGTGGCACATCCAATAACTGCCTTGACATGTGATTGCACTACATAGTCATCAGGGGGTTGATACCCTGTACTGGTAGGTGTGTAACACAAGCATGCTTAAGTTTTACTCTCCCAACCCTCCCTGACTTTTCTTTGCCTCTGTCTGGCTCTCTCACTCCCTCTCTGGTGAATGTGGAGACTTACACCTGCTTTGCTTAGGCAGCAGCATGTGTATTTTAAGTGATGCTCATGATTAGCTGATGGCCTCTGCACAAATTGCAGCCCTCCTCTAGCTGATTGCATGGAAACACACTCCTATATCTAGGAACATCATGTTGGCGTTGGACCTTTACATTCACTGTGAGCAGGAACTCGATCTGTTGTTTGGCAAACAGCATCTCTGTGGAAACAGGGCAACACACAGGAGGGGGATATACCTGACCTGACTACAGACTGTAAGTGCAGCTATACTGCATTTGGAGTAATGCTGCTTTAACAGGGCGTGTGTTGATATGGCTGTCCTACATGTTTTAATACCTGCCATGTCAGTGCTATGTTTATGAGGAACCCACATCTGTAGGGTCATCTGCAGACTGGGCAGTGTGTGGTGCCTTTTGGTTCATGTGTTACCCACAGAGCACCTATCTGTGGACTGCAGAAGGTAGTGTGAGGATTGCATTCTGTAGATAGTGACAGCTGTGAGAATTACTGACTTTATATCCCTCATAGGACATATGTTGCAACAAACCCTGTTACCACAGTAAATGTATGAGGTTATCACAGCAATATGTCAATATTGGTCCTGTGTATGTGCCTCCAGCTACAACTCTGTCAACCTTGGTACATATGTCATGCAGTAAGAGGTGCATATGTGCTGCACACCATAATTAGTAACATCATATCTGATAATAAGCCAGTGAGATATCAGACTGCTACACATGTTATGTATAGTAGCGGTTATAGTTTACGACATAACTTGGACATTCTGTGGTTGTGTGTACAGTACTGAGGTCTGTGTACTTATGATGATTGTCGACAGTGTGTGTATTGTTAATATGTACTTTGGCCTGTGTACAGACTGTGGTAGATGTCATTGTTCTGAATCCTGTTCTATCTGATGTTACATGCAGCTCAACTCTATGTTACCCTATAGGCTTACATGTTTGTAGGTCCATACAAGCACATGTCCAATACCACAGTCAGCCATCGGACCACACTGTGTAGTGGCCCAGTATATGCAGGGTTAGTGTGTGAGTGGCACATGTGAGGATGGTGTTGAACAGATAGTCCATATACTGTAATATTACGCTAGCTTAGCATATGCGGCTGTGGCTGTGTTCAAACTGATTGTGGTTATGCACTTTCACACAGGTGTATCATACTCTGTGCTGTGACATGCCTGTAGAGCCTGCTATATATGCTGGTACATGTGCATTACCCCATAGGAAATGCAGGCCAGTGTTGAGCCAGTCTGCTTGTAGCCTGCACGGTGCTTTGTTACATGCCTAGCAGCTTAGTGTACTTACCCAGTAAGATGTCATGTCCAGATACTTGCCAGATGTACGGCTGCCAGGCCACCATAGCAGTCATGTATGTCAGACAGAGCAGTGGGAGGCTGTACAGATGTATGTCAATATATAGTGGGTAGTATGTGGCCATGGCACCTCTGTACCAGCAGTTATTATGTGTCAGGACAGACAGGGATGCGTAAATGCATAACCTATGGGGGCAAATGTATACCAGTAGATACGTGTTATACCCATCTACATGGCTGTTAACATCCACATTATCTGTCTTGGTCCACATGTCTTGCACTAAGGGGTTCTGTGTATACCTCTGGACTGTCCAGTGTGTGTCAGACTGTCCACATATATCGGGCAATATCTCTGCTGTAGTCCACAGGAGTATTACTGTGCTAGCAGTGGTACTGTACTATGATGCCCTTAGGATGTCTGTCAGTAGCCAATGGCGCACAAGTTAAAAGCAGATGTGACCTCACACACACACCATGTCTGTGAAGACAATCCCTATTACAGTAGCAATAGTCTACAAATATACCTGCAATACATACCTGACATCCCCTTGCACTATGAAGTTGGGACTATAGGGTCTGATGTAGGGCTCCACTCCATGTTCAGAACATATGGTGAGCATATATGTATATATAATTCTCCATATATATATATATATATATATATATATATATATATATATATATATACACATATACATATCAACATACATTGATGGATATGTATAAGTACATAGATATACATATAAACACTCAGATATATACATATACAGAGCAATATATGTCTACACATATACATATAGATACATATGAACATATATGTATGGATATCTACATATATATTGACAGTAGAAGGTATATCAGAATAGATATGTATGCACATATATTTATAGATATCTTCATATATACCAACAGAACTAAGCATATCTGTACACATAGGATGTGCATACATATATAGCTATATATACATATATCTAGATATGCATATACGTATATCTATATATACATATATCTAGATATACATTTATATATATATATATATATATATATATATATATATATATATATGTATATATATATATATATATATATATATATATATATATATATATATATATATATATATGTACATACTAAGAGATGTATAATGTATACATGGCCATATATATGTTGCGCTATACAGATGTGTATTCAGACATATGCATGGGTATACATAGGTTCATAGGTTCATAAGCTCATGCTTGGCTATCTGCCCTAGGGCATTTATAAGCCTAGCCAGAATGTGTTTGGCTTTCGCCACCCATTTTAAATTTATTTTGCTATGCCCTTTTTCGAGGTTCGTATACTGTGCCTCTGTCTAACAGTGACACAGAAGTGATACCGGGGGTAAACCTACGATCTCCCATCCACTCATCAAGATTCCTCTTGAAGAGAGTCAATGAGAGACTCTGCCTAACCTGGACTGGGATTTTATTCCAGAGTGAAGGGAGCCTCTGCGTTATGAATCTGTCCCTCCAGCATGTCCTATTTATTTCAGTGCTGAGGTTCAAGTCTCTTGAGCGCGTAGCTCGATGGGATTTGGATTTTCTGAGGTGCAGCATGTCCATTAATTCTGGGTTGGACATGGCTTTATACGTCAGGCACAGATCGCCTCTGAACAGGCGGTATGCCACTGAGTAGAGCTGGGGTTTCTTTAACCAGGCAGCATATAGCATCTGTTTGAGCCCTTTGATCCTCTTGGTGAGGTAATTTTGGGGTCTTTCCAGTTGCTGCAGGTGTCTGGTAAGGTACATCCCAAAAGGGGCATTGTACTCAATTATGGGCCTGATGAGGGATGAGTAAAGAGGCATGATGACGTCCCCTGATCTAGATGTGAATCCCTTCATGATTAGGTGGGCTATATAAAATGTTTTTCTAACCACTTTGGCCACGTGGTTGTCAAATGAGAGATTGCCATCAACTTGGGTCCCCAGGTCCCTAATTACTTCTTCTGTACTTAATGGATTACCACCTATGTGGTAATTTGTGGGCACTTTGTTTTTGCCAAAGGGGATGACTATACACTTTTTGGCATTTAGCTTGAGGCCATGGGTCTGGCACCAGTTGTCTGTTTCTATGAGGCCCTTTTGGAGGATGCTTGTTTCGACTGAAGAGTCGATTATGGTGCCCAGTTTGCAGTCATCTGCAAACTTGGTCAGCCACAGTCCTTCCGTGTTGGCCTGTACCTCCGAGAAATATATACCAAACAAGAGAGGTCCCAGGACTGAGCCTTGTGGGACACCACTTGTAACTGGTTTGGAGTCTGACATGGCTCCAGCAATTCTAACCATGTGGGTTCTGTCCTTGAGCCAGTTTGCAATCCATCTAGTGACATAGGGGTTTATATTTAAGCTGGTGAGCTTATCTATAATGCCAGTGGGTATTGTATCGAAGGCTTTTGCAAGGTCCAGGTAGGCTGTGTGGACCACCTTCCCCTCGTCAATGGCCTTGGTGACTGTTTCAAAGAAATCAACCAGGTTTAAGAGGCAGGATCTGCCCTTAACAAAGCCGAACTGGGTAGGATCCAGTGTTTGTAGGTCCCCAATATCTTTATTTATGAGGTCCATGATGATCTTTTCCATAGCTTTGCAGACCAAGCTAGTCAGGCTTATGGGATGATAGTTTCCAGGATCCGTTGAGGCACCACCTTTATGGAGAGGGAGCACTGTTGCTGTATGCCACTCTTTGGGCACATATCCTGTAGTAAGGCTCAGATTGAACAGTAGTTTTATGTTTGGGTTTAACTCTTCTTGGAGTTCATGTAGGACACAGCCCGGGACACCATCTGGTCCCATTGATGCTGTGTTTTTTGCTTTGGAGAGGGTGGCTCTTACCTGAGCATCTGAGATGTCAGGGGGGCAGCACTCTGCTGGGATAGATATTTGCCCTTTTGGTGGGGAGGGGGGGAGAAGTTTGCACTGAACCTGTCAGCTAGGATGTTGGCAATGTCTGTGGGTCCAGTGTATTTTTTGTCATTTTGGACTAATTCTGAGCATATCTGGGAATTACCACCCAGGTTCCTAACATAACTATAGAAAGCCTTGTGAATATCCTTAGTGTCCTGTGCAATTTTTCTCTCGAAGCTAGCCTTAGACAATTTTATGTGTGCCCGTAGTTTTTTGCTAATACTGATCAGTGATGCCTTCCCTTTTTGGGATTTTGCTCTATCATTTAGTAGCTTCCTCCTTCTATTGTATAGTTTGTTTATGGCTGGGGTCCACCAGACAGGACGTCTGCCTTTGGAGGATTGGGTCTTGGTTTTATTTGGGATCGCATGATCCATGCATTCCTGAAGGTGTTCATAGAATGCGTTTATAAAGGATTCTGCGGTCTGGGCCGTATTTTCCACAGGCCCGGGGGCTTTGAAGGATTCCACCTCAGTTTTGAGGAGTGTGAAATTTGCTTTAGAGAAGTTTTTCACTGTGGTTTTCTGGGCAGGGGGTGGGGTCGGGATGTGAATATCCAGTGAGATTAGTTTATGGTCTGATCTTACCAGTGAGGGATACACTTCTGGTCTGGAGCATAGAGTCCCCATGTTGGTGATAATCACTTCCAGTATGTTTTCCCCTCTTGTGGGAGTGGTAACAAGTTGTTCCATAGCATTTGAGTTTATAAATTCTAAGAACCTTTGGGCTAGGGTGTTGGAGCTAGAGTAATGCTCCCAGTCTATGTTTGGGTAGTTGAAGTCGCCCAATATAATGGTGTTTGGAAAGACCTTCATATTTTCCAGTGTTCTCAGGAAGGCCGAGTGGGGTTCCTGGGTTTGGGAGGGTGGTCTGTAGCAGGCTATAAACTGGAAGGCAGTTTTACCCACAGTTAGTTGCACATGGATAGTCTCTGATGCTTCGTGCTGTGCCACCAACCTATTTGAGAGAATGTCATTTTATAGTGAATATTGCTATACACATTTTTATTAGTTTGGCAATATCATTATTGCACATCTAGAGTTCATATTAATTGTGTGGTGTGTGTGTGTGAGGGTGGGGTGTGTGGGGGGGTGGATGTGCTGTGTGTGTGTGTGTGTGTTTGTATTAGCGTATATGTTTGTGAGTAAGTTCGTGGGAGGATGTGTGTGTGTGTAAGGGTGTGAGTTGGACTTTGGGTTATTGTGCACATCCACGTGTATTTTTAACTGTTCAGGTATCACATATTTTTACAGTTGTATTTATGTATACATATATATAGATATACTTTTTAAAAAACAAAATCATTTTTTGTATATATTTTTAGTATGAAGACAATTTTCACATTATAGTGTATCAAAAAATATGTAAATTACTATAAGAATTTCAAATTTCAGTGTTAAATATTGACTATTGGGACAAACACTAAATGTGTGTGGTTAATATGACATCATATCCTGCAATGTATAAAAACGGGAACATGGGAGAGTTCCCGTTTTTCTGAGGAAGTCCATGTTATGAATAAAGTGGAAGAAAGCGCTAAATACATTCACTTCGTTGTCTTTCTTGGCATCCAAAGTTCGAGCCGTTTTTATTTCGTTTTGTGGTTATTGGTTTTCTGGCTAGTCCGGAGTTGCTATCTTGTTTAGGAAGGCAGTTTTACCCACTGTTAGTTGCACATGGATAGTCTCTGATGCTTCGTGCTTTGCCACCAACCTGGAGGTGTGGGTATCTTTGATGAATATCGATACTCCCCCTCCTTTTGTGGTTCGGTCCAAGTTTTGGGGCCGAAAAGCATGGTATGAGGTATAACCTGGTAGTGCTGGGGTGCTCTCGGGAGCCCTGAACCAGGTTTTTGTTACTGCACAGATATCGATGTTCTCCATGCTAAGGAGAGTTTTGAGTGAGTGCATCTTGAGGTTTAGACTTCTGGTGTTGAGTAGCATTACTCTTAGTTTCTTATCCCTTGTGATACCTAAGTGGTGGGTTTGTCTTTTGAGTCTTGCCTAAAAAAGGCACTATGGGGGTAGCAAGAGCCTTTGCCAATATCCGAAAGCCCAGGGGTGACAGGTGCAAGCCGTCCCTAGTGAAGCATCGTGGCTTGTTGAGCATATCATCCCAAGCTGACAGGCATTGGATCCCCTTTGAATGACACCAGTACTTAAGCCAATTGTTGAAATTGATCATCTTGTCTTCATATTGTGGCATCATTCTTGGTGAGGGTAAGATGCTACTCAAGGTCAGGGTCATACCGGCCTGGGCTACATGCTCAGAGAGCTCCTTTATGTCTCTTTTCATGTAGTCCAGGGAGGTACGTCTCAGGTCATTCACACCAGCATGGACAATGACTGAGTCATATTTGTACTTGCCTTGGAGTGACCTGAGTGCTTGTGTTATGTGGCGGATCCTAGCGCCTGACAGGCTGCTCACCATGACCCTCCCCTTGTTCAGCCTGGTGAGCGGGACGTCAGTGTGCCTGACGATAGAGTCACCTATTACAAGTGTATCAGGTGTGTTGTTTAGTCTTAAGGGCTGTGACTGTTTGGCACACTGACTTTGTGAGATATGTGTTGCACGTGTTTTGTTTTGGGGTAGCGGCTGCTTGGGTGTCTGATTTGGAGGTCTCTGCTGCTTCGGCAGATCTTTATTTAGAGCCTCCGAGTATGTTTTTGTGATTATGTGTTTGGTTTGCTGTGGTAGGTCTATGTGAGACTGGAATTGTAGTGAGTGTGGTTTCCTTCTCCTCCTGACTGGTTATGCCAGTACTGAGTTGAGAGCGCTTAGCCTCCAGTTTGGCTATATGGTTGCATCTCTCACATGTGTTGGAATTTGTTGAGAGGAGGAGAGGGTTGTCTGTATACATGAGGCAGTTGTAACATTGCCTCAAGATTCCCAGATTCACCAGCTGGACCGGAGAGGAGATTGACAAATGACCTTTGGACATGCTAGAATAATATTGGGAATTCCTTAATAATTGAAAACCAGGGCCAGTGGGGAGTGAGGGTGTAGTGCTTTTAATTTTTAGTGCTGACTTATATAATTGCTTTAGTGAGCAAGTGCCAGGTAACTTAAGTGCAATGTGTTACAGGTAATTTAACATACATGTGTATGTAGATGTAGACATATATAGACCTATTATATGTATACAACCATATTCCTGTCATGAGTAAACCTCATGGTTGTGTATACCCTCCCAAATGTATCTCACCGTATGTATCTGCTATGTGTGCATTATGATAAAACAACATATGTGATGCAACAGTCATATTAATAACAAGGACTACTCAATTTAGGAACTAAAGGCAATTGTTCAATACTACTCAATATGTGTATTGACAGCTCTATTGGTAAAACAAGAGATGTCTTTGCAATGGTCATGGCGTAGTGGTTAAGTGTTGTGACTTCAATTTACAGGGTCCTGGGTTCAAGACCTGCAAGGGCTGTTCATTTTGTTGCTGGGCAGAACAAGGGCTGTCAAATACAGAGTTATTAAGGCAGTTATGAGCAGCTTTAACTGTGTTTGCGTGAAGTTAAGCAGTGCTGAGCTATGGGTAAATGTACGGGCACTTACACAGTGTAGGCTTCACTTACCAGTGTGCAAATCAGCTCAGCTGTTATATTGCAGCAATGCTGAAACTTGCTAAGCATGGCTTAGCCCTGGTAACCAGGTCACACCACCCAGTCTGATAATCTGTAATAAGTGTATGTAATGCCATGTATGATACATTTGCCTATGTGCTGTCATTACAGTAGCAAGGGGTGTGAGTGTCATGTGTGGGACACAGACATTTATGAGGCCTGTACAGCACTGTTATCCATGTGAATGTGTTACATACAGGTGTAGTAACCCAGAGTACATGCTGTCACACTGGCATGTAGTGTATCATGGCAGTACTATTGTTGACAGTGCTAACCCAGACAAGAGCAGAGTGTTAAATGCAGTACTGACAACAGGCACACCTGCGGGCATAGCTGGACACTGAGGCTTCCCTGTTGTATCCGTGGTCTGTGTGCTGTGTCACAGTATATACCCCTTACTGGGTAATGATCTGTCATGTGAAATGTAACTGTTGACTACTGTCTGTACAGCACATGATAGTTAGGGCTTCCGACATATAGTTATAACATACATATTGTTGTCAGACATCTATCTGTCAAGACACTCATTCTACTACATAGTTATTTGCCAAGCTGATGACTGTCAGTCCCTGAAGAGATGTGCAGATGGCAGGTATCCCACTGGGATATGTAGAGGCAACCTAAGCTTGATTGACACTGACATGTCTGCCCAGCTGTCTAAGAATTGGCACACATAGGAGATGTCACCCTGTATGCACCAGATGCCACGGGTACTTCCACTATACTACCACAGTCAACAGAACATGCTTGGGTACAGGTCTCCATCACAGATATTAACCATGTGTTGTAATGCATGTTGCATGCATGTCAGCTTGATCACCTCAATGGCCATGTGCAGGAGGCACCTGGAGGATTGGCTGATGCATGTCATCCTCACCCTGATGGTCACCACAGTAGTGTCAGTTGAAAGACTGCCTGCTGCCACCTGGCAGGTGGCATGATACCACTGTACAGACAACCCCTACACAACCCATCTCCCCTTGGAAAATAACTAGGTACACAGCTATGACCACCTGCAGTGATGCATCCCTGTACTGACACATGTGTATGTGTGCATGACTGAGTATAGCAGTATCTGTGTGCTAGCACACCTGTACTTGGGAATTCCATGAGGGTCTTCACAACCAACGCAACACCCATTGCCATAGTCAGTTGTGACTGCTGCTGTATGGAACATTACATGTACCCTGTTAAGCTCCCCCCATACCGGCTACATGAGCCTTGCAGTACCAGCACAAGAGTATTTTACAAATGGGCTGATAGACATGGAATGCCCATTATGTTCTGGGATGTGTGTGTAGTTGTGCTTGTCCGTATATCTGTAGGGTACAGCATTCCGAGGCTACATACTCCTATTACAATACCCATTGCCACACAGTAGTACAGATAGTGTTGTTGGTGCTCATAGGTGAGGCATGACAATACAACACCCCACTATGCGTGTGGCATGTGCATTATCTGCATATCCCTGTAATACCACTGTTGGGTATAGTATGGGTTGTATTGCAGTCAAGGCCAATGTGTGATGGTGGGTACAGCAGAGTGTCATCATGGGTTTCAGGGAGTACAATATCCACTGGAGGATGTGGGGGCTGTGTCCACTGTCATTACACCAAGGTTCACCCGGTATATGCCCCATGTACTACGTTACGGTTACCACTGTCACCATCAACCATACAGGTAACTGATACCACAATCCAAGCCAGTTATGCATGTGCTGTGTGCTGCCTACTTGTAACACATTGGAGACACTGTCAAGTTAGTTAGCAGCAATAGGCCCTGGTATTTCGGATGTGTGTCTGGCTGTTATGTGTCTGTTTATGTGTATATGACAGTATGTCACACTATGTATTGTCCATATACACCCTTTACATCCCCCATTAGCATACTGTACATGTCTGAAGATGTTCTGCATGTAACATGTAACCTGGCACACACCTCACCCTAAACACTGTGTGGTGAGTGCAATGTAAGCCACACACTTCAGTATCACTACAAAGCTAGGTAGGGGTCTAGTCCCAGTGTTGCCAAGTAGGTCAGTTGCTAGCATCCTCTCCTGTTCAGCTGGTGAATCTGGGCATCTTGAGGCAATGTTACAATTGCCTCATGTACACAGACAACCCACTCCTTCTCCCACAAAACACAAATACATGTGAGAGATGCAACTATATAGCCAAACTGGAGGCTGAGCTCTCTCAACTCAGGACTGGCAAGACCAGACAGGAGGAGAAGGAAACCACGCACACCACAAACCCAGTTTCACATAGAACTATCACAACTGCAAAACAAACACATAAACACACAAAGACATACTCGGAGGCACTGATCAAAAATCTACCAAAACTACAGAGGCCTCCAAAGCAGACACCCAAGCAACTGCCACCTCAAGACATAAGACATGCAACACATAGTTCTCAAAGTCAGTGTGCTAAACAGCCACAGCCCTTAAGACCAAACACAATGCCAGACACACTTGTTATAGGTGACTCCATAGTCAGACACACTGATGTCCCACTCACCAGACCGAACAAGGAAATGATCACAGAAAGCTGCCTGTTAGGTCCTAGAATCAGCCACATAACACAAGCACTCAGGTCACTCCACAGCAAGTACAAGTATGAATCAGTCATTGTCCATGCCGGTGTGAACGACCTGAGACGTACCTCCCTAGACTACATGAAAAGAGACATAGAGGAGCTCTCAGATTATGTAGCCCAGGCCGGTATGACCCTGACCCTGAGCAGTATCCTACCCTCACCAAGAATGATGCCACAATACAGAGACAAAATGATCAGCTTTAATAATTGGCTTAATTACTGGTGTCATTCTAAGGGGATCCAATGTCTGTCTGCCTGGGATGACATGCTTGACAAGCCATGTTGCTTCATAAGGGATGGCTTGCACCTGTCACCCCTGGTCTTCCGGATATTGGCAAAGGCTCTTGCCACCCCCATAGTGCCCTTTGGGCCTAGAATGCCTAGAAAACAAAAATGGAGAAAAACTAAGGGTAATACTGCTCAATGCCAGAAGTCTAAACCTCAAGATGCACGCCCTCGAAGCCCTCCTCAGTATGGAGAACATCGATGTCTGTGCTGTGACTGAAACCTGGTTCAAGGCTCCTGAGAGCACCCCAGCATTATCAGGTTATACCTCATATCATGCGTTCCGGCCCCAAAATCCGGACCGAACCACAAAAGGAGGGGGAGTATCCATATTCATAAAGGATACCCACACCTCCAGGTTAGTGGCAACGCACGAAGCATCGGAGACCATCCAGGTGCAATTAACCATAGGTAAAACTGCCCTACAGTCTGTAACATGCTACAGACCACCTTCTCAAACTCAGGAAACCCACACAGCCTTCCTGAAGACACTGGAGAGTATGAATGTCTCTCCAAACACCATCATATTGGGTGACTTCAACTACCCAAACATAGACTGGGAACATTACTCAAGCCCCAACACCCTAGTCCAAAGGTTCCTTGAATTCATATACTCAAATGCTATGGAACAACTAGTCACCATTCCCACAAGAGGAGAAAATATACTAGACCTGATCATCACAAACATGGGGACAAAATGCTCCACACCGGAAGTATATCCCTCATTGGTGAGATCAGACCATAAATTAATCTCACTGGAGATCCACATCCCGCCCCCACCCCCAGCAAAAAAGACCACAGTGAAGAACTTCTCAAAAGCAAACTTTACACTTCTTAAGACTGGAGTGGTATCCTTCAAGGCCCCCGAGCCAGTGGAAACCACAACCCACGCTGCTGAAACCTTTACAAATGCCTTCTACGAGCACCTCCAGGAATGTATGGATCAAGCAATCCCTAATAAAATCAAGACCCTTTCCACCAAAGGCAGGCACCCAGTCTGGTGGACCCCAGCCATAAACAAACTCTACAACAAGAGGAGAAAGCTACTACATGACAGAGCAAAATCCCTAAAAGGGAAGGCATCTCTGATCAATACTAGCAAAAAAACTACGATCACTCATAAAATCATCCAAGGCCAACTTTGAGAGAAAAACCGCTAATGGCACAAAAGACAATCATAAAGCCTGCTTTAGCTATGTTAGAAACCTGGGTGGAAACTCCCAGATATGCTCAGAATTAGTCCAAAATGATAAAAAAATCACTGAACCCACAGACATTGCCAACATACTGGCAGACAGGTTCAGTGCAAATTTCTCCCCTCCCTCCCCCCC
The DNA here is from genome assembly GCF_019279795.1 of Protopterus annectens. Lineage (NCBI taxonomy): Eukaryota > Metazoa > Chordata > Ceratodontiformes > Protopteridae > Protopterus > Protopterus annectens. The sequence goes on from NC_056726.1 coordinate 1,798,044,921, forward strand.
TAAAAGGAGAAATATCTATCCCACCAGAGTCTAGCCTCCCAAACATCTCAGATGCCCAGGTGAGAGCTGCTCTCTCTAAAGCAAAAAACACAGCATCAATGGGACCGGACGGTGTCCCCAGCTGTGTGCTACACGAACTCAATGAGGAACTAAACCCACACATAAGGCTGCTGTTTAATCTTAGCCTTACTACAGGATATGTACCCAAAGAATGGCGTACGGCAACTGTGGTCCCACTCCACAAAGGCAGTGCTTCTATGGACCCTGGAAATTACCGCCCCATAAGCTTGTCTGCAAAGCTATGGAGAGGATCATAATGGAACTCATAAATAAAGACATTGGGGACCTACAGACACTAGATCCTACCCAATTTGGCTTTGTCAAGGGCAGATCCTGCCTCTTGAACTTGGTCGACTTTTTCGAAACAGTCACTAAGGCCATTGATGAGGGTAAGGCAGTTCACACAGCCTACCTTGACCTAGCAAAAGCGTTCGACACAATACCCCACTCGGGCATCATAGAAAAGCTCACCAGCTTAGATGTAAACCCATATGTCACAAGATGGGTTGCAAACTGGCTAAAGGACAGAACACACAGGGTTAGAGTTGCTGGTGCCATGTCAGACTCTAAGCCGGTTACGAGCGGTGTCCCACAGGGCTCAGTCCTGGGCCCCCTCTTGTTCGGCATTTATTTTTCTGAAGTGCAGGCAAACATAGGGGGATTGTGGCTGACAACATTTGCAGATGACTGCAAACTGGGCACCATAATTGACACTCCATCAGACACAGACATCCTCCAGAGAGGATAGAAATGGATAACTGGTGCCAGAGCCATGGCCTTCAGCTAAATGCCAAAAAATGTATAGTCATACCCTTTGGGAAAAACAAGGTAACCCCTAATTACCACATAGGTGGTAATCCATTAAACATGGAAGAAGTTATCAGGGACCTGGGGACCCAAGTTAACAGTAACCTCTCTTTTGACACTCACATTGCCAAAGTGGTTAGGAAGACCTTCTACATTGCCCACCTGATCATGAAGGGATTCACATCCAGATTAGGAGAGGTCATTGTACCCCTGTACTCTTCACTTATCAGACCAATGATTGAGTACAACGCCCCATTCGGAATGCACCTTACCTGACACCTGCAGCAGTTGGAAAGACCCCAAAAGTTCCTCACCAAAAGGATAAAGGGGCTCAAACATATGTCATACGATGCTCGACTGAAGAAACTCCAGCTCTATTCAGTCGCATACCGTCTGCTCAACGGTGATCTGTACCTGACATACAAGGCCATGTCCAACCCGGAATTAATGGACATGCTCCACCTCAAAAAATCCAAATCCACCAGAGCCACGAGAGCAAGAGACTTAAACCTCAACACGGATATAAATAGGACGTGCTGGAGGGACAGATTCATCACCCAGAGACTCCCTACACTATGGAATAGAATCCCAGTCCATGTGAGGCAGAGCCCCTCACTGACTCTGTTCAAGAGAAATCTTGACGAGTGGATGGGAGATCGTAGGTTTACCCCGGGAATCATCTCTGTATCACTGCTGGACAGAGGCACAGCAAACTAATGGGTATAGTATTCTCATCCTAAGGGGTGGTGAAAGCCACACACACTCTGGCTAGGCTTATAAATGCCCTAGGGCAGATAGCCTAGTATGAACCTATGAACCTATGAACCTATGAACAGTGTGCATGTATGTGGATGGCCTACATCAGGTAGCAGGGTATACACACCTCAGTGGGTCACCTGTCCATGTGGAACAGGCAATTACCATTTTAGTAACCTGTGACATGTGTTCAACTGTACCCAAGATATGTCACAGCCATGGTGTCCACTGTGCCATACCCCGTTGTGGAATATGACTGCAGACCATCTTCGTGCTGACACATGTACACCTACAACACAAATGGATATTATTATAGGGACCACAATCAACCAGTGTTATTAATAGCTGTAATGCATTATTGTTGGATGGCTACACTACCTGCCATATATGCATTACACTTTACTCCTTACATGTTACACTGCAGTACTGTGGTACCCTGTACTACAGTCACTGTGTGCATCAGACCATGTCAGCCTGTCCGTGCATTGAGGGTATGGATGACAGGCATGTGGCACAGATATCATCATATGCACATGGCATCCTTCTGCTGACACATGCACACCTATAACACAAATGGATAACATTATAGAGACCCCAAGCAACCAGTGTTACCAACAGCTATAAAACATCATCTCTGGATGGATACACTACCTGCCTTATATGTATTATACTTTACTCCCTACAACATGTTACACTGAAGTACTGTGGTACACTGTACTACAGTCACTGCGTGCATCAGACCATATCAGCCTGTCCCTGCATTGATGGCATGGATGACCAGGGATGTGGCACAGATATCATCATATGCACAGGGTGTGATGGTTTTCCAGAAGCCGAGAGTGGGCCATACATTTGACACCATATGTGTGGTTGAGGGGTGTACTATGGTGAGCTGGGTGTGGTGATGTGGTGTGTGTAGGTATGGGGTTGCCCTAGGTGTGTTTGCATAGTGTATGGGTATGCATGCACACAGTTCTGCCATGTGGCTGCCCTACACAGGTGTTTATGCTCAGCTGCAGACCATACCTGGCAGGGTGTTCAGTTCACTGCCTTCAGCCATGGACACGTGGACTGTGCCTGCCAGGGTTTCCATGGGCACATCTAGGTACAGGCCTTGATGTGCTACTCTCATCTGATGATGACAAATGTCTGATGATACCAGGTCCCTCCTGGGACTGGCCAGGACCACGGGCTCATGACCTGCTGTGGTGTGGTGTGGACAGCACCTCCAGCAGTGCTGGGGCTCATACTGCCAAGATGGGAGCCCCTTAGTGTCTTAGCACATCCACATTGACTACCAGCTGTTGGCATTGCTGACCTATGTCCATGAAGCTGTCACTGCACTTCCACCACACATTCAAGCACAGACAGACCATGGTTGATGAGGGCCATCATCTCACCAGACCGTATATCCATGAACTCAGTTAATCCACGAATGTCACCAGCCAGTTCACGGGCATTGTCATTTGTAGATATGAGAGCAGCCCTCTGCAGCCTCAGGCCCTGTCTGTGGTAACGTTCTATACATGCCTGCGCCACCATGAGAGCCTGAAACATGCACCTGCTGGTACCATCTATGTTGCCACTGCCAGGGGCATGATGTTCAGTGGCCCTACCACAAACACCCTGGGACATCTGCCTATATGGTGCCCTGCTGGGCATCTGGCTATGCCTGCTGTGACTGGACACAGTAGGCACTTTCCTGTGCACTGCCAACGAACGCCAGTTGTCTGTCCGCTATGGCCACTGATGATGGGGTGTGTATAGGCACTGAAACTGTATGCGGGGTTGGGGTGGCTAAAAGGGTGATGTCAAATGGCACAATATTGGCCCCTGACAACCCCACCTGTGCCTGAACAGTACTATCATCATCTTCAGTGTCTGTATGGACACCAATATCAGATTGCATGCAGGAGGGACCCTGACCCACCTCACCACCTGTAGGGGGAAAATAATAAATGCACTTTAAAACCTGTACATCATTGCCTAACAGTACACACACACACACACACACACACACACACACACACACACACACACACACACACGCACACACGCACACACGCACACACGCACACACACACACACACACCTCTGTAATACCTACCAGTCCATGGATTTACAGACAGTCCCACATATATGTCCATGTGGTACCCCATCCTGCATCACACTTGTTAACATACACACATTGATACCACTCAGTAAAATATCAGTCCTCTAAATACCTACACAAGTGGTCACAGCACAAGGCCTGTTGCTACTTTACTTGCCAAACCTGTGTGTAGTGGTTTTACATGGCCTCACTGCTGTCATTTGGTATGCACCCACTGCATGTCCGGACATCATGAGCATGGCCCCTATATGTGTGGGCTACTATTTTATATCCATAATGTCACATACTGGTATGTCATGTGTATGTAATGCTCAGTGCATGCCAGATATGCTGCTCCTTCAGCCTATCATGTAACACCTGTAATATTTGGATACAATCTCTGGTGTTAACCAATACTTCCTAATGCATCTGTAGTGCTGCATATGTGGGTTATAGGTGACCTCTCTGCTGAATGCGATATTAAGGGTGTACCTGGTGTCTACCTTCCCTCTGGATGCCTGTTCCATGCTACAGAGCATATTATACTATCAGCTGTCCTGTGATTGCACACATGACAGGTACTCCTGGTGTGTAATGTGGCAGTCCATGTACATGGACTGCATGATCCCAGAGGGAGGTACTGCTGTATGAACACCCCACAATCACACATGTGCATACATGGCCAGCCAAACAAACACACACACATGTACACAAGCATCCTACATGCATCATCCTCCCTCCACTTCACCACAGTGACCCTGCAGACAAACTGACTACCCACCAGGACACACACACACACACACACACACACACACACACACACACACACACACACACACACACACACACACACACACACACACACACACACACACACACACACACACACACACACACACACACACAGAGGTGAGGTTGCACAGTGAAAGTACACACAGTCCTCTTATTACCCCTCTGTCAACATGCATAACATATGGTACCCGACAGAATGCAGTGCAGCTATAGTCAATCCATGCTGGCAACAGTATACATGTGTGTCATGCATGTGCTGTGTCACTAGGTGAAGCTCCTTCCCCTGGATACCACTGCGCCCATGAACACAGTATTTCTATGCACCTGTTCTGCATCCTGTCATGTACTGTGCACCACATCCCACAGGTATATGGCCCATTGCTGATTGTGTACTACTCTGTTGGTTATGTCAGCTTTAATGCTCACAGCCCCTATTTTTTCCAGCAACACATACCTGGTATGATATGTGGACATATGTCATTTGTGAATGCCTGATGTCTGATGCACAGCTCTCAACATCAGTGGACTATGTATGACCAATCCAATACTCTTACACTGACAACCATCAAAGCACACTGTGGCTATGGGGGTGCACACACCTTTATTGATTTGACACACCCATCCTTAATCTGCCATGGGACCACATCACCGCATTTCTTAGCAGTACATGAGCCCATATGTGATATATGTCCTGTACTTTCACATGCAGTGTGTACGTATTGTGTTAGGTGTGCGGCTGCTGACCGCAATGCATGCACATCATGTGGGCATATGTGTGCGTACCCTTATCATGACAGTTTATCGCTCCTTTTGTTGTGTGTACTACAGCAGTCACTACTCCTGACAGGGGTGTACCACCGTGGGACATCTGCATTTGCCAGTGTATGTTCAGTCTGCCCTACACGTCCCCCAATTCTGCATGATTGCAAGGTCTACTCGTGTGCACATTCCATGGTGTTCACACACTGCTGTTACTATTGCTGTGGGGGTAGGGTTATGGCTGCCACAGGTTCTGAACCTGGCTATGTGCAGATAGAGCCATTCCTTGCATCCTTAGGATCCCCACTGCAGTGCACTGGTGTGCCATGCTGACACCCCATCATCCTTCAGCCTTTTTGCAGATGCATGACAAGTAAGCCCTACACATGTGTGGCACTTTGCAGTGTCCCATACTCTGAACAACACATGTTATAGTATAGTCCCAGCTGATAATGTGGACTACTGTAATGCCTTATGCCATAGTGTATCTCTGCAGCAGTTGCCATTGTCCTACAGGTATATACACTGGTGTTGCACTGTATATGGGTGTTGTTCTGAACATGTCCCTAATGTAGGCCATGTCTCCCACCATTATGTTACTCCCTGTGGACACATTCTGCAATGACAGGATGTTAGTTATCATGCAGGTGTCTGACATACCCTTCCAATACCCCATCATGGTCACCCCTGTGACTCCGTGCATTTCACACCAACAATACGTACACATGTACAGCATGCATTCTGGAAAGATGTGTTAAATGTGTGCATGCAATATACCATCACCATTACATGCCCAGTGTGTTGGCAAGCATCTACATAAACCAAACTCACCAGCTACAGGCTGCTGCCTTGGTGGTATCCCAGAGGGACCTACATAAGAGGGTGAGAGATCCAATGTCAGTGGCCACAACTGTGGTAGTGCTACAGGGTGGGTGCAGTATTACAATACATCAATGGTACATTTCCACAATACTACCACATCTAGACATCTGTTTATCACTACTATGCAGCAACGCAATATATCTATAACATGTCAGATATGCATGATCTACCTGTACCAATGCGGATGCATATGCAACAGTGGTCTACTGATGTGATCTGTGTCCTTACCTGCACACTCGGACGGTGTTTGGGTGGCACCCACCTCCACAAAGGTGTCCGGAGGTTGGTGGCTGGCCAGACGGGCAGGTGCCACGAGGCTGGCCAGGAGCTGCTCCACACGTGTCGGGGGGATGGATGGCATGGCCCCCCCATTTGGTGAGGTGATCCCCTGGACTGCAACAGCATGCAGATGGGCATTGAGAAGCAGGTCAGTACAATGATGTTGAACCTGCTCATAAATGCAGTTGTGCAGTCTGACATCATTGACCCTGTGGACTAGGTCATTCCATAGGGCGGTCCACTCCTGCTGGTCATAGGGAGCCCTGCCAAACAGCACAGGGTAGTGCTGGATTAAACACATGATCAGCACTTCATTTTTAGCTGCTGAATATGTTGGCAGACGTGCATGTGACATATTGGCTGAAAGACATAAAGATGGAAACAGGTCTGAGCAACTCATACATCAAGGTTATCACAGTTCTTAATACACATCTCTGTCACCCCCCCCCCCACCATAACAGCTACAACAAACTGTACACACAACTCATTAGGTATGGCTACAGCTTACCTGCCAGTGGGACAGATATTGTAATTTACCACACTTTCTGCTATGTGATTGTAGCCACGTTCCCTGTGTAGGCACTATCATTGCTCACCTGTTACAGACTATTCACCTGCATGCCATTGTCAGGGCCATTATGGTTCCATATATGCCTGTGGCATGTTTGCTTTGTGATTGCTGCACATATGACATTCTGTGTTATTGGGAATATCTATGCATGCTATTGGACATGTTCTGGGATTGTGTAGACTATTACTACCAACATATTTTCTATAACAGTGACACAATAACATGTATATGTACTATTGCCCAGCAGAACTACCTCTCCAAATCCATCTTCCCATGTTACCTGGCCACATCACATGTGTGTCCCACCCTGGGGCCTCCTCAAGTCCTGGTCCAGCAATACTGCCAGGTGGAACCAACCCAGGGGATGTCATCCACCCCCAGGGGCACACACAGACATATTCCTGTCCCCTGAGGTCATGTCCAGGGTTTGTTCCATAACAGGCTCCACAGACACATGTGGGATGTACTACATCACTCTGAGGCACCCAGTACACATTCACAGGGCCAGCATGCTCCTCCTGCTCAGCCTCCAGGCCAGACACCTTCAGAAGGTGGACTGCTGTTGTGAGTAGCAGTGGGGGGGGCTTGTTCCCATTGTGTCCATATTGGAGCCCATGGCACATCCACATCACAGACCACACACACACCATCCAGGGTGTTTACCCACCACATGTGTCACATACCACCCCTGTAGACTGTCCTCTATATCTACCAACCTCGACCACCTCCACAACTATACCTGCTATACTTCCCCATATTCCCATTCCATACTTCACAGATGAGGGCAATGTGGTCCCAACAAGGGGTTAACATGTGAAATACCCATCTATGTTGCACACACTGCAAGCTGTGGATATCTGTGTGTATTGTTATGTGTGCTGTTTCCTCACACATAGCATGCATCACTGTGGTAGTAATATAGGGGACATGTATTTACATGCATATATGTTTGTGTGTGTGTTTGTATATATATATAGACATGTGCATATAGGTATATATCTAGATATGTGTAGATATATGTGATGTATATATGTGCTCATATGTATGTCTACACATGGGTATCTGTACATTTGTGGACATAGGTGATACATATATATATATATATATATATATATATATATATATATATATATATATATGTGTGTGTGTGTGTGTGTGTGTGTGTGTGTGTGTGTGTGTGTTCATATATTATATGTGTACATATGTACACATATGCATACCTATATGTGGGGTATACACAGACATCAGGTCCACAAACCCACAACACCTTCCTGCACAGCTGCACTGTTCTGCCCTGCTACATCACAGACAGGTGCCACATATGGACACAGCCTGACATTAGGGGAATATATGTAGGACCAAATTGCAGGTAACTCTATTGCACACCTATGGCATTCCTGCATGCTACATCATGGATTAACCTGAGTATCCTGAAAGGGGTGGGATGTGGATCCTACATATCCATTATAATGGCATTACTTCCACCACCAGCTATTGGCCATGTAATATACATACTTCCCATTACACAACACACTATGATGGCATACATCTTGTCAGTCAGTGCTGATCTGCACAGTTGACGGCTATGGCCCACTACCCACATGGACAGACACTAATGTCCATAGCAGTTGTTCAGTTGAACATCATACAACAACACCTGATGGCACATATAAATCATTTGACATAATCTAACCCATTATTATGGACCAAGTACTACATTCAATTACATGCATATATACTTCACATACCTGTTATGGAAATTATGTCTGTTCTGGATAGTTTGCAGGATGTAAGTAATGTTTTTTTTATTTATTTGTGCTGTGGCTTTGGCTTTCTCTTCCACTTTCACTTCCTCTTCCACTTTTACTGTCTCTCTCTCTCTCACTCGGTTTCTCTCCAGTAAATTGATTGAGCTGTTTTGAATAGATTGCGGCATGGATTTGTAGGTACTGCACATGATCAGGTGATAGCCTCTACACTAATCTGTGTCCTGCAGTTGTTACCTGCATGCAGCTTGCTGTGTAGTACTTCCAATTACCACTGTCATGGCAACTACCTACTATAAATCCCTACATCATGTGGGCATGGTCCCTTTACCTTTCCTATGTGATGGACATCCTTTCTGTATGTGGGCATCAGTGTTACAGACAGCATGTAGCAATACCTCTTACAGGAGAACCTGCACACTCAGGTCAGCTACATATTTGTAGGAGGTTCCAGAACTACAGACAGAGTGTGAGTAGAGTTGTTGTATGCATTGAATGGTACTGGTTTTACAGGGTTTGTGTGTACATACTAGTTTAACTTGTAATGCAGTCTATCTGCATAGCTCTCAACTGTGGGCCTATCCTCTTAATGGCCAGAGGTGTGCCTATTATGTTTTGTCTGTCCACCACACAGGTCTTGTGTCAGATATTTCACTGGCAGTGTGTGTTGAGTGCTATCAGTACATGGCTACATCCATTTCTGTTTCGAACTTCAAATTCCTGACTAAGGGTATGTTGCAGGCTATCCTGTAACACCAGTGGCTTGCTTAGTGTATGACAGCAGTTTTCCACATATGGGCCTGTGTTCCAGCCTCTGTCTTCCACCTACATACCAGGCTTTGCACATATGACATGCTGTCAGGGGTTGCTCTGTAGTGGGCTGTGAGTATATCATGCTGCCATCCCTGCCATCAGTCCACTGCTGCTGTGTCCCCCACACATACAGTGGGGTTGGGGCCATATATGTGTGTCCTTCACCTACACAATACATGTGTGTCGTTATGCACTCCAGAGGACTGTGTATGTAACAGTGGCATATGGCCCTGTATTATTGAGTCTGTGGGGATGCACCATAACTAACCTAGGCTGTTACAACATGTGGGGGTATCAGGGGTAAGCTGCCTTAAGGTATCTGGATGTACATTACCATACAATCCACCCTGGGTAAATGCAGGCCTACTGCCTCCTGCCATACAGACTGTTCTCTTTCTCAGTGTGCTTGTGATGGTGTCAGTTATGCCTTTATATGTAACAGTTACATCCCATTGTGTCCACTGAGGTCTTTAGCCCCTAGGGATTGTGTACAGAGTGTAGATAGAGGCTGCTGCACTATATATCTGCATTACTTACTGTTGATTGTTTGGTATCCTGTGGCCCAGTCTGTCTTTACTATTGTACTACTGGAAGGCCTCAGCCTGGACAGCAACATTTGTAAACCTTTCCAGACTACTGTATTAGTATAGCTGTTTCACAGTTGCATTACTCTGTTTATATGGATGTCAGCGTCTAAACAGCTATATGACATGGCATAAACAACTGTAATCGTACACAAATAAAGCTTTCCCATATATGCAAAGCTGTGTGTGGTGTTATATCCTTTGAGCTCTCTGTGGGTATATGTTGCAGGCAACGATTGTCATTTGTATGGGTGGCTCATACAGTATCCAGTTGGTAAGGTGGTAACTGTGGGCTTAGTGGCTGTTCCATATTGTGTGTACCTTCTACATATGTATCTTACTATACACATCTCTGCGTATGTGTAGTTACATATATATGTATGTATATATATATATATATATATATATATATATATATATATATATATGTATCTGCATATATGTGTCTGTGTATATGTATCCTAGGGATGTTGATTGCTTCCACATTGTACATTCCCTATGGGAGCCAGACTGAACTGCATGATATGTTACTGATACCAGCCTGACATCATGCAGGTAATATGAAGTACTGTTAACATCTTGTGCCCATGTTGTGTCAGGTCCTGGTTATGGGATCTGCAACAGTTGGTAGTGTATTGCAGGGCAGACATGTTTGGCTGTGGGAGGAATACCTATTCGTACTAGATATATGTTGTTTGGGGCCTCTCAACCCCATTACCAGTGCATGTGGATGTATATGTTTTTTTTTATGTTCCCATTGTTATCTACAAACATATGTCCGTATATACCTATATATATATATATATATATATATATATATATATATATATATATATATATATATATATATATATATATATATATATATATATATATATATATATATATATATATAAAACTTGCTGTATATATATATATATATATATATATATATATATATATATATATATATACATATAGAAGTAGACATATATATCTATAGATGTATGCATATGTATGTATATATGTTTATATATATATATATATATATATATATATATATATATATATATATATATAAATATATATATGGGTCTACCTAAAAACGCCGACTGGAAGATCGACAATGGAGAAGACCGGCAGTAGAGAATCCTGATGCTGAGAATACCGACATGTTAAGGTAAGTGTGCGATAGGGACGGATGTTAGGGTAAGGGTGTGGGTAAGGTAAGTGTGCGATAGTGACGGAGTTTAGGTTTAGGGGCGGGTTAAGTTTGTTAGGATTAGGGTGCGGGTAAGGTAAGTGTGCGATAGTGATGGACTTGAGGATTAGGGGCATTAAGTGAGTTAGGGTTAGGGTGCGGGTAAAGTAAGTGTGCGATAGTGACGGACCTTAGGGTTAGGGTTTGTGTTAAGGTTAGTGCATAGATAGTTGTGTATGTAAGGTTTATTGTAGGTTTGTAAGGTTTTTGGTGTGCTTGTGTTGTGTGTGTTTTTTGGGAAAGGTATTTGTTTTGTTGTTTGTCGGGATTTTGGTTTGTCGGGCAAGTGAAGTTTCGTGTTTTTAAACTTTTTTTTTTCGTTGTTTTCGTGTCGGTTATTTCGTTGTTGGTTTTTTGGAGTGCCGGTGTTATCAGGTAGACCTATATATATATATATATATATATATATATATATATATATATATATATATATATATATGATATGATATGTTATATCTGTTTAGATATTAATATCTACACACACACACACACACACACACACACACACACACACACACACACACACACACACACACACACACACACACACACACACACACACACACACACACACACACACACACACACACACACACACACACATACATCTGCATGTTGCAATACATTCCCTGTACTGTTAAATGACTGGGATAGATGATACATTTGTGAAAACATCAGGGTCATGTATATCTGACATTGCTTAGTGGTAAATGACTTTGGCTATGGTGTGCAGAGTCCTGGGTTTGAGCCTTACGGAGGCTGTTTTTTTGTTGCTGGGCAGAACAAGGACCGTTGGATACAGAGTGATTAAGGCAATTTTAAGCACTTGTAAGCAGGTTTGCGCATGTTTGCACAGAGGTAAGCACTGCTAACTTCCAGTTATAGTTTCTTATGCTGATTTATCTTTTCAATTGCTTAAACTGTGTAGGCATTGCTTACCCCCATGCAAACAGACTTAAACCCACTTGCAGCTGCTTAAAAGTTCTTACTTCTGCTTACCCCTGTGCTAATTTCTTTAAAAGAAAAGAAAAAAAAGGGTTGATAGGAAGGTGGTGAAAAAGGGGCATAAAGAGGGAAGGAAAGACAGTAGGAAAATAGCTAGGGATGTGCAGGAAGGGTGTAGGGAAGGTCCATAGCTGCCCATTTCGTCTACAGCAACAGCTGTGTATATACACTGCATTTGGAGCTAGATCTGGACACTCAAATCCCGGAAAGAGGGGTGAGGTTAAAAATAATATGTTGTGATGCCAATTAGACCAGATTTCATGTGTCCAGTGGACACGTGTGTGAAATGGACAGCTATGTATGGGGAGAAATTTTTTTTTGAGAACAGATTGCCCTTTTTTTCTTTTTTCACATGAGAGTGGGATTTTGGGGAGGGATAGTAGGTATATTTGGGGAGGTAGGTTGGGTAGGTTAACAGACAAGACAAAGAAGATGCATACAGGGGCAGTATATGACACATGTTGGGGGTACACACCTTGATAGGCAGGGATATTGTGAAATTGGAAGTCCATGAGCCCCCTTAGTGGAAACAGTGGAACTGAGATCCCCACCCATGGGCAGTCACCATTGCACCTTCACAGCCCCTAAGGTGGCTGTGCTGGGGACTGAGCCACAGAGCCAGGCCGATCCTCTTGTTGTGACACATGGCCCTTGAGCTGGAGTAGCAGATCTCTGACCTCCCTGTGGAGCTCGCTATGCACCACAACTCAGACCTGGTGACAGGTGACAGGTTCCTGTCTGTGCCCGCTCCCGGGGGGATGAACTCCATCCCCTTAGGCGGTTCCACCCGAAGGTGGTGCAGGGCCAACAGACGAGGAAGTCCCTGTTTGGGCCCAGTGCCATGGCCAGCTGAGGTGGGGCAGGTGGTTCTGCTGGGACCGGCCTTCCCAAATGTACTATAGTGTTTAGATTTTATCATCATATGTGGGTTAGCAATAGTCAACACATTCCAGGGATAGGTATAACAGCATGCATAGATATTCCCATTAACCCAGACACCAGATACGGAACAGTTGCATAGCAAACAGAACACATGCATATATGGGACCACAGTAGTAATAACAACAGCATGCAGGTACATTGATAGCACCATGCCACCAATGTTGGAATAATTCAATATGGCACATGCATGGAAACAAATTTAAATATATATCAACCAATAGGACATAATCAGAAGAGTGGAGTCATTACATACCAGTTGAGGTGGGTATGTAGTTTATTGTTTGAGTTATGTTGGGGGGGTGTCAATTAACAGCTAGTATATTCCTGTAGTCCACATTACATTCCTAGTCAGTGCTGTTATCTGTACCTTACAAGTATTACTACACTACCCTATAGCTTTAGTTTGGACAGTGATGGCTGTCACCATCATTATACAAGAACTGTTTTTACCTGCAGTATACACCTCTTACCTGGTATATCTGTGGAGGGAATGTTTGTTAACACTAACTGTTTCTGTTTCTACATATACTCCCAGGTTCCGGGTTGATGTTGTGCACATAGCTATACAACTCTTTCTGTACAGACTCTGGCCATGTCTTGACCACATACAGGTGTACCGGGACATATCTAGACTATTGCCCTCTTCAACCTTTAGTGACTTACCACTCACATATACATGCTTTCCTACTCAGTTATATTATGTAGCACAGTGTGGGTGACAGTGATCAGTGATACTTGATTATTCAGAGCAACTGCTACACTCACAATTTCATACAATATTAGAGTAAACAGTACCAGTACAGGGTATCAAGGTTTTTATTTCTTGGCATAGTGTTCGTATCTGAAGTACCTGTGGGAGCAATGTTTGTTAGCACTACCTGAATGTTGCCACACAAAGTTCCATATTATAAATTAGTATTATGTGCATACATATCACTCTGTTACTGTACACACTCTGGTCACAGCATGACAACATGGTGATGTAGATAGGACATACTTGGCATATTGCTCTCATAACAGTTTTGGGAGTTGCTAGAGTGACAGGTTTGTTCTCATAGATGTGTGACAATCAGTTGTATTCGGTGTTTGCTGCCTAAACATCTGGGATCATCCCACAAACTTCCCAGGGGGACAGGGTGACAGGCAGCAGATATGGCCCTATATACTGGACATTCTGGTCTTTTCTGTACAGTTGTGGGGTATGATTCTGTATGCAGCCTACTTCCACTCTCAGGATTCAGACCATGGCTGTGTCTTCTACAACTTAAACACTGTCCATCAGAGTTGTGTGTGCTATATGCATATTGCTGTATATGTCCTATCTGCTTTCTGTCTTATAATTCTCCTGTGATTTTGCATTCTGAACTTGTATTACAACACTCTTATGCAGGATTTCCTAGACAGTTATATTTTGTAGGACAGTGTGGGTGACTGTGATGAGTAATACCATATTATTCAGAGCAACTGCATCAGTCACAATGCCATACAATACCAAAGTAAACAGTACTAGTACAGGGTATCATTCTTGTATTTCTGGGCACAGTGTTGGTATCTGACAGACCTGTGGGAGAAATGCTTATTAGCACTACTTAAATGTTGCCACACACAGTACCAGATTCCACATTACTATTATGCAGATACATCTCACTCTGGTACTGCACACACTCTGGCCACAGCTTGGCAACATGGGGGTGTAAATGGGACATATGTGGCTTCTTACTCTCATAAGGTTTTGGGGGGTTGCTAATGTGCCAGCTTTGTTCTCATAGATGTGTGTCAATCAGTTGTATTTCCTGTTTGGTGCCTATACATCTGGGATCATCCCACTGATTTCCCAGGGGGACAGGTTGAAAGGCAACAGATATGGGCCACTTTACTGGACATTCTGGACATATCTGTACAGTTGTGGGGTATGATTCTGTATGCAGACTACTACCACTGCCAGGATTCGAACCATGGCTGTGTGTGCTAAAATTACAACAGTTCACGTCTCAGTTGCTTGTGCTATTCGGGTGTTGTTGTCTGCCTTTTCTCTGTTTTCTGTCTATGTGTCTCTCAGTTGTACTAAATGGCCTCTGGGGATTACAGCAGTCATATACAGGCATTCCTACACATTCTATTTATGGTGCACAGTGTAGGTAACAGTGCTTAATACAACAGTACAAAGATGTGATTGGAAATCTACATTACCATATGATACCAGAGTATACACATGCAGTCCAGCAGTTAGACCTTTATTGTCAGGCAATTATGCTTTTATTTACATGCAAACTATATGAGACTCTTCCTGCCATATTCTCCGGTGCATGTAGTACTTACAAGTTTTATACAGGCAATTAATTTACTTTTACTTTTAGATTTATTTCCTATGACAGTACATGCAAGAGTATTACTGACCTGCCTCGTGTTGCAACCTCTCCAGATGACTTCCATGGGCCTCCTGGTTTGTGGGCCACTCACTTGCAGCTGTGGAGGACATAAGAGGAATATTTATCGATACCTATCCATGATATACATGAGCTGGCAATTATTACACACATAGTGGAGTGATGCTTACACATAGCTGGGACATTCCCTGCCATTCCAACCTCTTGGATCCACTGCTCCAAGAGGTCCCACTTATGCCACTTCAGTTCCGCATAGTGATGCATGACCTGCTCACCAGTTCAGGGTATGCCAGTCACACTGGTGAGGTCATGGGCGAGATGGTCCCATGCTTCTGCCTTATATTGGGAACCCTGGTGCTGGCCCTGCAGCCGTCTCTGCTCATGGTCTTTGACAAGGAGTCCTACCATGACTCTGGACTCCTGAATGCACCAGCACTGTGCCCAAAAGCACATTCCCTCTCCCCTTCCTGACATGGTGCCTGCAAGGGGGAAGCTATGACCGGTTATAAGATGTATTCCTGCCTGTTGGGTTTAAGTAGGGCCGATTTCCCACACTTTACCATGACTGGACAGTTTTGAAAAGACTAGGCTATGGGCAAACCTGCTTACCTAGGGTTGGCACTGTTTAAAGGGGTATTACACTGGCCTACACATTGCTTTCACCTCCTAAGCTGGCCTGTGCAATGCTTAGCATTGCTTACATTAGGGGTTGCATTATATTTTCCTTCTGGCATTGATTTATTATTCATGACATCTTTTATATATATATATATATATATATATATATATATATATATATATATATATATATATATATATATGCCTGGGATCCATGATTCATGTGTACGTACACTGTATGGGGTGCTTGTGTTATACTGGGGACTTGAACGCTCTATTACAATTACATCACACATCTGTGCTTACTGCTGTACTCCAATTCACATATCTGTGTTATGTAGTGTGTTATAGAACATATGACTGTATACTGATTCCTTTCACAGTTTCAGTTTGATATTATTATAGTGAGGACTTGTTTGGTGATACCTCATTGGTCTGTACTGCTGTGATGGCTTGTTGGTTCACTACTGTGACTATAGTGTATAAGGTCCTGGGTTCAAGACTTGCACGACTGTTTATTTTGTTGCTGGGCAGAATAAGGGCCATTGGATACAGAGTGAATAAGGCACTTTTGTGCAGTTGTAAGCAGGTTTGCACAGGTTTGTGAGAGGGTAAGCAATTCTAACCTTCTGTTACTTATGTGTACAGGGAGTTAGCTTCAAAATTGCTTCACCTGTGTGCACATTGCTTACCCTCATGCAAACAAGCTTAAACATGCTTGCTAGTACTTAAATATGCTTACTACTGCTTTAGTGGTGCTTACACTTGCTTACTCTGCTTACAACTGCACTGATTTAGACAGTAATGGGGAATTTGGAAGCTGTATGGAGTTGTCATTCATTACACATAGCATCTTCCATTTGTATCCATGATTCCTGTGTACATATACTGTATGGGGCACATGTGCTTATCTGGGGACTTTGCAACATTATGACACTGACACCTCACATGTGCATTTAATGCAGTACTCCAGTTCACAATTATATGTAATTTAGTAGGTTATACAGCAAAAACATGTTCATAAACTGATTTTACATGGAAGGTGCTGGAGTGGGAATTGAACCGGGAATGCCTGCTCGTAAGGTGAATGCTCTGCTCACTACACTATTGCTATACTGCTTCATTTGTATATATCTTCCTTGTTATCCTCTTCAGCCATTTAAGCTGCATTAACCATAGCTAAGCATTGGGCACACCCGTGCACCTATGGTTAGCTTTAATTAGGTTAATTAAAAAAAGGGTTTGTTTATTTTATATGCATTTACTATTGCTGTTGTACATGTGGGGGAATGTTGCTGGGGCTATGCGGACACCTAAGAGTGGTCTCGCTCATTCATTTGGCCTTTCTGCTGTTCTTCATTGTGGGGTCATGTATATTCAGAGAGATCTGCTCTCAGACATGCCCCCTGCACTCGTACATGCTTCATGTAAGATTAGGAGCTCAGGCAGCACGCCTTCATTAACATGGATGGCATGCTGCCATCCTGCTCCTAAAAGGCCACTTTCATGCAGGACTAAGCTAATGGGGATGGTCTACTAATATAGATCCTGGTTTAGGATTTCAAAGAATTAACATGTGTTGGTCATGTTGGTAAAGAGTTAACAAAAATTAATTCATGTTAGCACTGTGGTCAGAAACATTAACAGTAATGGAAAACATACAGTCCTAATACAGCGGGGTAATGTTATACATTATATAGCTTGAGCCTCTATTAACAGAACCATAAAAGTTGCAGTACATGAGGGAAACAGTAAGGTATGTGGGAGGACAAAGATATTCCTTGACAAAGTACACATGATAAAGCAAATACATGCATCTTCTCTGTTCTGCATTTCTGCAGCAAGTCTGCCCATCTCATTCCCTCAAAAGATAAGGATGATGTTGTTTTTGAATTGAATGGAATAATTAATGATAAAACAGAACTTGATAGCACTTTTAAAAATAATACCATATCACCAAAAACATTTGTCAGACAAGCTTTACTAACCCTGCACTTAAATATATACTGTTATGGATTATGGATATTCTTTTGAATTTGATGACTAATTGACTTATTTACAACCATGCACAAAATAAATGTTAATATCAATAAATGGAATATGCAATGAAATATATTTGCTGATACTTTTTCTGCCATACTCACTTCTATTAAGACCTCCCCCCTCCTGGAACTTTTCTTCCTACCAACTTTCCACCCTTTTAGTCCCTCTTACCTTCTACCCCTCTAGTCCAACCACTTTCCCTCCACCTGTCCCCTCATCCGTAGCTAGTTTCCTCCTGGAGTTTACTTATATCTCCCAAGGACTGTGATGCCATTTGTAAATTCTGTCCTGAGCATCCACAGCTCCTTTGTGCTGGTCCTGTGGTTTAGGCTGCTTGTTTTCACCTCCTAGTAGGTCTTTTCAGCATATCTTTCTATCATTTGCAAGCCTCTAAGCAACTATTGTGCTAAACTCCACGTTTTTACTTGTAACTGTGTTTTAGGGTTATAGATGGCCTTGTGCTGATGGCTATCACTCCAATACAATGTTTGTAACTGTGTTGTAAGGTTATTGTTAGCCTTGTGCTGACGGCTTCATTTATCTGTGACCAACATGTGTTTTTGACCTCTGCAAGCTCCTTTTGGGACGAGTGGGACTCTTTTCTACACTGACTAATGCTGCATTAATTTAGCATAGGTACAAGAGGCTTGATTGAATACTGCTGGCTTGTCACGACCAGAAACCTGGTGTAATGATGTCCTGTTAAAAGGACACCAACCAAAGTGTATCTCTGAATGCCGGATAGCCTCTTAAGGTAGAATAACAATCCCCCTTCAAGCCATTCACTTAAAATCAGGTTTAGCAGCTATTTTTTTTCCATTTGTAACTATAAGGGGTCCGCACAGCTTCTACATGGTTTTGGGGACCGTTTTGCCCTATATACAATACTGTTTGACTGCTTGCTTTGTACTGTGTCATTTGCCCTTTGCTTAGGTTAATTACTGGCTTAGCAGCTGTAAGCTGCTTTTTGGGACAAGTGGGTCTCTTTTTATGTTGTCGCCAGCTGCATTACTTTAGTCTGAATACACAGGGCTCAACCGTTGCACTTTGCTGGCCTAGTCTGCTCCCCAGATGTCCTGTTAAAAGCATGCCAATGAACATATATCGTTGAAGGCCTTTATTTCTCTTTTAAGGTGGATCAATGGTCCTATTAGAGCTGTTAGCTTAATTACTGGCTTAGCAACTATTTTTTTTCTGTTTGTCTCTATAAGGTGTACCACACAGCTATTATATTGTTCTGAAAACTGTTTTGAAAACTGTTCAGCACAAGTTATTGCACAGCATGAACATATCATAGTTTACTGTGTTAGTCTGCTGAGCACTATATATTGCACTGTTTAGAGATTTTATAGTATTACTTTATCATTTACCCCTTACTTTCTGCTGCTTATATTTGGCTCTACTGCTGTATAACCCTGTCCTCTCAAATAGACTAGGGTCACTGATAGCATGCTGAACTGTTGAATAAATATTTTGTTCTATTTAATGAAGCTTATATTGCCTAACTTGTATTGTTCATAGCATAATGTCTGCTTCTTTCCATTGTTAATCCCCTAAACATTATCTTCCTCTGCATACTTGCACCATCCTCATCTAACCATAGCCTCTCTCTACTACTGTGCTTTGTTCCACCGTTCCTTCTTCTCTAAACATCCCTTACCTTCTACCTTTCCCCTCTACATCTGCAATATTAACTAACTCAGTGTTGTATCCCTCTCTTCTACAGTAATCCATCCTGGGTGCTCCCTCCCTGCTTTAAACACAAAAGGAATACCTCTGGCCATCACCTGAAGACACACTGAATTGGCCAGCTTGCCTGGTACTTAGAAAAATACTACTGAGAAGACCTCCCCAACAAGACTGTGTAAATGTATGTTGCTTAACACTAACTAAATGTTAACTTGATGTACTATCTATTGAGTCTGCCCTCCCATGTGCGCATTCTAGCAGCCTACCGCAGACTGTTTGCCCTCTCCCCCTCCTGTTATCACTACCTTAGAATATATTTAAACCCAAGACTGGTCCAACTATCCCTGCTGTTTGCTATCTCCTTCTACCATTAGGTGGCAGCATCTACCAATATAAATCCTAGATATTCTTTATAATCCCAACAAGTTTTATTTTTTCACAAACGGTTGTGAGTTAATATCCTTAGACTGTAAATATCTTCTCCCCCCTGCTAAACCACCCTCTCTAAACGCAGCCTTAATTTTCTGGCTGGAAATATTTACCTCATACCTTCCAACTAAAGCCTTTAAACTGCTCTTTGCTGATACTTTTACTGCCATACTCACTCTAGTGTTCTTTCCCGCTCTGTTCACCCTATGGGCTCATTCCACTCCCCTACCCTGCCCCCAATTCTCACCCGCCCCAGTACTCCTAGCTTTATTCCTATCTTACCCCACCCTCTCAGCCTAATTACCCAATACCAGCTCCCCCCTCATTACTCCTCCCACCTATAGCCATCCTTCTTAAACTCTGTAATCTGTACTCCACCCAATAATTATAGTCCCCTCCTCTTTCCTTAAATCCATAGAATACCTCAATCACTTTTTAAACCCTTTCTTCTTCATAGCCTTCTCTATTTTCCTAACCACTCATACCACTCTCTCTTTGCTCCAACATGCACTCCTCAATTTATCACACCCTCCAGTTCCCCAGCCTCCTCTTTATGTTCCTACTTCCCTTATACTATGCTGCCTCATATTCCACCTATGCTTGTCCAATACCACCTATAAAGACAACTACCAAAAAAACCCACCTTCTCCCTCACTCATACTCCCATTTCCACTCTGTCTCCTCTTCTCTCATTCAGCCTAACCCTCTGCACCTATTTCACCCTAAACTCATTTCCACTAAAGTCAAGACACTGTCACCTGCTCTAATCTACAATCTACCAAAATACATGCCTGACAGACCAATATGGCTAAAGGATATCTCCTTCATCACCCTAGTCCAAGCTGGTGATATCCATCCTAACCTTGGTCCTACATCCTTTATTAACAACACTCATCCCTTACCCTCTTCCTCCTATCTCAGCACCCTAAAGATTTTTACAATTAATGCAAAGTCTAAACAAAACAAGTACACCAATTTTAAGCTTGGTTAAGCCATAACCAACCAGATATATTAACCATCTCTGAAACCTGGCTCAAGCCCTTTATCTCCAACTCTGAGATTCTGCCCCCAGGAATTTATTGTCTCAGAAATGACCGACCAAATAAAAAAGGTGGAGGCACTGCCATCGTCTACTCCAACCTTCTTACCTTAATTCCCCTCCAAATTCCAATTCCTCAATTCCAAAACACTGAACTGACTGCTGGAATTCTAAAACTAAATAAACATAAAAAATATCTGTATCATTGCCCTATATATCTCACCTGGTAACAATATCTCTACACTCACAAATATTCTCCTATGAGCCTCTACTGAAATTAACTATGAAACATATATCCTTAGTGATGTGAATATTGTCTGGAATAAAATCAATTGCCCTTGTCCCTCCCTACCCATTAACCTCTATAACTTCACTCAAATAATCCTCTCCATCACTAGACCTTACAAAATAAACTCTTCCGGATCCACTATAGATTGGATCCTAGTCTGAGATCCAAATAAAATAACCAATTCTGGCACAATTCTTGATACTTTTAGTGACCACCTCCCAACCTTTATGCATTGCTCAACTAGTTCCTCCCCAATCCAGCATCAATACATTCAAACTCAAAACCTCAGTAACTTCAACCCAACTACTTTCTTAAATACTTTCAAACAAATTAATTGGCAAATTCTAAACATCTTTCCTTTTGACAAGGCTATAGAATACTTCAACTTTGTCTTCACTGATATTTTAAAATCACTAGCCCCACTAAGAAACAAAAGGATAAAAACTAAAACTGCTCCTTGGCTAACCAAAGAGACAAAACAGATTATGCACCAGAGACAAACTATGGAAGCTTTACCAAAACAATAAATTGGCCAATACCTTGTTCCAATATAAACAGCTCTGCAACCGTGCAAAACAACTAATCACCAAAGACAAAAAATCCTGCTATATCAAACTTCAGTCCAATAACAATAAAACCCCCAGAAAATTCTGGAACTCAGTAAACTCACTCCTCAATCCAGGCTCCAAGAATAATCCCTGTCCTGACCCAAGACAATCTTACCTCGAACCAGGCTCTGAATTTAACTCATTTTTCATAGAAACTATTACTACCCTCACCAAGACATTTGCCAATAATAACCCAACTGCTCTACACTCTCCCCCTTCTAACTCACCTCATCTGTTTGAACTCAAACCCATCTCTACTAACTTTATAAAAAAAATTTTGTCCAAACTTAAACCTTGCTCTAACGCTCCCGACAATATTCCGTCTTCCTTCCTAAAATGTGCTGCTAATGGCATTGCTCTCCCAATCAGCATCATTATTAACCAATCCATAAAATAATCATACGTCCCCAAACTCTGGCGCTTAGCTTATATTCTTCCTCTTCATAAAGGAGGCAAAAATACCAGCATCTCAAACTTTCACCCCATTGCTTTGCACTCAGCAATCTCCAAAATCCTAGAAAAATGCGTCCACGTCCAACTTATGCCTTTCTTGACCCAAAACAATCTTCTCACTCCTACCCAGCATGGCTTCCATCCAGGCGATATCACAATAACCACTCTACTCTCTTTCTTAGAAACTGTCAATCAAGCCTGAGATTCAGGACACTTAATTTCTACTGTTTTACTTGATCTGTCTAAAGCCTTTGATACTGTTTCCCACAAGCACCTTCCCTGTCATCTCTCAAACCTTAATCTCTCAGATAATGCTTTATCCTGGTTCTTCAGCTATCTATCAGACAGATCACAGGCATTCAAATGGAAGAACTCCATTTCTTCCTTCCTTCCTAACCCAAATGGCTTACCACAGGGATCCATCCTTGGGCCAATGCTTTTTAATGCCTTCATCAATAACTTTCACACTACTATTCCTGATGCTAAAATCATTCAATACACAGACAATTCAACCTTAGTCTGCTCTGCCTCAAACCTCTCTGAATTGCTGAATAAAACACAAACTGTCTTCTCAACAACTGAAAACTGGATGCGCCAAAACCACATCTCTCTCAATGCAAATAAATCAAAGATTCTACTATTCCCTCCCACAAAGACCCTCTCCTATGTTAAAAACAACTTCAAAGTCTATAGTCAAACCAACTCACCTATAGAAGTGATCTCCTCTGCCAAATTGCTTGGCATTACTGTAGATGAACACTTCAAGTTTGATATTCATATTCAACAAAATATTAAGAATACCCACCAATAGCTAAGTATGCTGTATAGGAATAATCACTTTCTCTCCAACTCTACCAGGCAAACTCTGGCCTCAGTTTATCTTCCTCCTTTTTTTTATACGGAGCCCCTCACCTGACTAACCTGTCTTCCTTTATCACCTCCAAACTAGAAAACTGCTACAACAAAATCTCTAAATTTGCCTCTAAATCTAAAAATACCACCTATCACTGCCTAACCCTACAATCCCTGAATTGGCTTGAACTCCCAAACTACCTAGACTATCTTCAACTCACTACTGCATATAGACTCATATTTCACCCAACAAAATGTCCTGCCCTAACTAACATCCTTCCCCCTTATACACCCAACAGAGCTCTCAGATCTGAAAATCAGAACTTAATTATTATCCATAAACCTAAATGTCTTGCTGGCCAACTTCTCTTATCTTTGTCACTAGGCAAAAATGGAATTCCCTTCCCTCCACACTACGAACCATACCAAACTCAGAAAACTTCAAAACCAAACTATTTAAACACATTTCCACTAAATGGAAATGTACCTGCCTTCACCCAACCTAATCAAAGGGGGTTCTCTCTCTGGTTCCCAAGCTTTACAGCTCTCATAGTTATCTTCCTATGATACTATCTAAGCTCTCAACAATTTTTATAGCTTCTCTCTAAGCTCTCAACAACTCCTACAGCTACCCTCACACAGCCCAACCTTGTAAATATTATAAATAGCATTCTACTGTTGATGTGTGTATGTAAAGCGTATTTACATTTTCTTAAAAAGTTTGTATGTAAACTGTTTCCACACATAACACATATCTGTTTTCCTCAAATGAAACTGTATGATCCTTACCTTCAAGCTTAATGAATTTGTTATCTATGCATGATATTGAATGAATTTATGAGTAACTATTCTATATAATATTATCTTAAATATTAACTATAAGTTGTATCTAAATTGTATAATGCATCTTGGAGCTTTTCTCCCAGGGCCTCCACTGAAAATAGATCAATTTGGCCCAGTGGACTTCCCTGGAAATCAAACTGTAAATAAATAAATGTTTCTCTAAAGAAATGCTATGAGTGAAATAAAGCAAGAGTACAAGTTAAGATATAGTTCCTATTTGCCAACTGGAACCCACAGCATGTCAAAATGTAGGCATGCTGGCTGGTTTCTTTACAGGCCAATCTAACAGGCAGCACATGTTTTTTAAACAAACAGGTACTGCTTTACTAACCCTGCAGTTAAAGAGCTGATGTTGGCAGAGCATTATTGATTACAGACATATTTCAAGGAACTCGACATCTAACTTAGTTAAACATAACCATGTACAAAATCAACATTAATATCAGTAAGTGGAATATGCTTCTCTACATAACTGTTACATGAAGTAAACCAGGATAACAAGTTCAGATGTGTTTCCTCTACGTAGATTGGAACCCACAACATACCAAAATGTAGTCATGTTGGCTGGTTTCTTTACAGGCCAGCCTAAAAGGTACTGTTGGTGTTTATTCAAGTTCCTGCAGAGAATAGATGAATATGGAAACTTCAAACATTTATTGGACATTTTATTGTAAAGAATTGCAGCTATCAACACATAACTGAAAGGGTATGTGTAAGCCGATGGACAGACATTCCTTTTGACTTAAATAAATGTGACTATATTAAGAATTTTTGCTTTATTAGGAGGAATAAATTAAAGAAGTTATGTATTAATTTTTATTCAGACATATAACCACTTGTAGGTTGCCCAATGTAAGGTGAAACTTCAGTGGCAAAGGAAACACACCAGAGCCCTCCAGCAGACCACAACTGAAATGAACAGACTGGAAACAGCACAGCTTAGTAACCAAGTATAGTTTACTTTTTAGGCTATTTTACCTTCAATAAAGGCATCATCAGAGATAAAATCACAAGTAAAATAACACAGGAAAGAAATCTGTTTAAATCTATCTCTCAGTAAATATTAACTAATAAAAACCCTTATCAAGAACACGTGTAGCAGCATTTAAAGTGACAATGGATATGTTACCATATGCAGCTGTTGATGGACATGACAAGCCCAACAAACAGTGTTTTACAGACTTTCACGTTGCACAGCAATACATACTGTTAAGGTTAAGCATGCCCTGATTGTCCTTAGCCAAATGGAACATGGGAGAGGCAGGCCACTTCTCAGCAGAACAAACATTGGCCATCAAGCATCAGTGTCTATGGTCCAAGATGCACGTATTTCCACTGCTGGCTCATCTACTGTGATACTGCCAGTCACAACAAGACCTTCAACTCTCAGTCATGTTCCTTCCCCTCAACATGGTATTGTCATCCCATCATTTTCCAATGTGGCGCAACCTGGGCCAACTGTTTCTGTACATGGTAAGGGCAGAGTAGACTGTGGTGTGAGACATCAGGAAGGTTGCCCTAAACTGTGCTAGAATAAGTCCAACACTTTCATAAACATAACTGACTCTTTGTATTACATTGCTAGTTTACTGTGATGTATTTTTCTGAACCTGTTAAAAGGTCTATGTTCTGTGTTGTTTCTCTTTTTTCACGTTATTATATTGTAAAAATAAGAATGTGTTGCACTTATTGTTTTCCATCTACTGATACAACAATATGAGTGTGTATGCATACCTGTTTCAGTTGTACCCTGAGTTGCCTGTTGTAACAGAGATTTCCATATATTCATAATGTATATATTATGATTATGGTGTTGTGTCTGATACTCAGTGTGCCATTAGATGCAATCTATGCTACTGTAGTGGGGCAACACCTGAACATCAGTGTTTATTCTGTGTACCGATGTATGTTTGTCTTGTCATGACTCAAAGTTGTGGGTCAGACACTGCCATGTTGCCTGGGCCTGCAATTGTGCTTGTACCCTACACTGCTAATACCTGTGTCTTCTGCTCTATATCCTACTGCTCCTCCTATAATACCTATGGAATGTCCTCTTCAGACATCTAGGGTTCTTGGGGTAGTTCACCCACACCTGCATCTGGAAGACTGAGATGTTCTATTTAACAAGTTGTGCAGCATGGCACACACTGTCATTTGTGCTGCCTTTCAGGTGTGTATTGCAGTGCAGCCCTTGATGTGTACAGACATCTGAACCTAGCTTTTGGTACTCAGAACACATGCTCTAAATTGTTTATGGTTGTTGCGTATGATCTGTTGTAGGCCCCCTGTGCAGGGTTGGTTGGTTTACGGTACAATGTCATTAGCCATGGTTCATTTATATAACCACAGTCACCTGCTGTGGGGAATAAAAACACATTTGGTTAGCATGGATATTGTTTTGAGGGGTACCCTTAACCTACATCCCAGAAGTGTTCCTGTGCTTATGTTGTAGTGATCCCTCAGGTACTTCATTGTGCTGGAATTCAGACCTGAGTCCACTCTCTCTCCATATGGCAGCATTATGGATACTTCCAGCATGTGCCATGATGTTTGTTATACTGCCATCTACTGCACACACAACTTGGAAGTTGATGGATGGCCAGCCCTTTCTATTTATGTATCAGTCTGCTTCAGGACAGACTCATGTCTTGATTGTGTGTGTGCGTGTGTGTGTGTGTGTGTGTGTGTAATCTTTTGCACAGAGTACATAGGAGAAGTTTTCAATGCTGTAAAACTTGTGCATTACAGTTGTCCACTCCATGGGGGTGTATGGATAGTGTATGTGGTCATCCACATCACTGCACATTGCTTCCAGGAATTTTGTCAAGATATGTCTCTGGAAGCTGTCTGTGACACTCCCACAGCATCCCCATATGTCTTTGGAATGTTGAAGATGCAAGTACACCCAGGCTGAGACACACTCTGGTTTTGAGTGGGATAGGGTTTCCTCAGTCTCTGCACAGACATGTGTTAGGCACACATGTTGCTAAGAGCCTACATGAGTTATCTGCTTAGCTGGTGCCTGTCGATTATTTGTTGGACTGACAACTGGTTTAGTTGCATCCTTGCTCTGACTCTAGATGGCAGCCTTCTAGGATGCATATCCACAGTCACATTTATGGCTTGTATCACTGCAGCCTGATGCAGTTCACTAACTGCAGGTTGCATTTTTATGTGTTTTTTTTATTGCTATGGAATTTGGTAAAATCCATAGTATTAGCTTTTATTCTTCGAGGTCAGTAAAGCATATGCTGACAATATCAGAAACAGAGTCGGCATGGCACCTTGTTGTATTTAAGTTGAAATGTGCACAGGATGTGTATGGGTGTGCGCTGAATCTGTAATTATCCTACTTTGAATAGCTAAGTGCTAGTACTGGCTTCATTGTGTCTTCTGAAACTACATACACAGCAGCTACACTGAATTCTTCCTTCATTGTGCTATGCTATCCACAAATATCTTCCATGAGCTTTATGACTTAGCAATTTATTATAGAATACTTTTTTTGTGTCAAATAATTGGAAGGTTAGGTAGTAATTAAAGTTTCAAAAATTTTCAACAACATACAGCAAACACAGTATCCCCTAGTAATGAGTAATAATGAGTGGATTTTATGTTATACTGTTGAATTAAAATTGATTGCATTATATGGGTGGCAGGCATTTAAAAGTGATCATAAAATCATAAAAGTTTAGTTCATCTTTTTAGAGAAAGAAGATACATCAGTAAAGTTGTCAGAACCTTGTTTCATACATCATGTAAAGAAGATTGTATATATTTGTGGAACATGTAAAAATCAACAAATGAACTGAAAAATTGAAATGGAAAACATTCACTTTATTGAGAATTTCAGATTATTTTTGTATTTCAAATTGAAGAATCCAAAAAAATGTTCCGTCTCAAACTAGAACAGAGTTAAATGAGATGTCTATAGAAATGACAGGGCACTGAGCTGTACATAATGAAAACAAAATAAGTAAAGAACATGTCCTTGTGTTTTTTTGTAAAATAAAGCAAAAGTAAAAATAGGGATCGTATGAAAAATAATCACTTGAGGTAAATTTGTGAACACAAGTAATTATATTTAGTACTGAATATAAAGGACAATGAATGAGAAGGTATGTAAGCAGTACTTAACTTCTGTAAGTGACTGAAGAAGATAAAAGAGAGGTTATAGACATTAAAGAAAAAAGGAAAAAAGAAGGAGGAATGTGGATCTGATTCTTGGTATTTGAAGGAATTACTGAAATGCCATTTCAGGCAGGGAGAAGATATAGGCTATGAGATCTGTGCATCTTTCTGGCAACTGCCAGTTATTCATGTAACTAGGCACATTGGTCTGAAATGTCAACACATGGGATACATACCTACAGACACAGACAAACATGCATGTACATATACAGTTATGCACACACATACACAACACACACACACACACACACACACACACACACACACACACACACACACACACACACACACACACATACACACACACACACACATTATTTCCTAGGGAAGGGTGGTAATATTTTCCAACACCTCAGCCTTCTGTCCAGGCTAGAGATAATAAACTGCCACCACTCCACATTGCCTGACTGGGAAACTATCACTTACTATTCCACTCTTGATGATAACCTAAAACATATAAACACAACTGGTAGTACATATCACGAATGTCTGGCCAATTAGAACTGGACGCCAATAGCTTGTCACCCTTTATCAAGAAATTCTCTCCTATCAGTTAATAAACAGCTAGACAGGCCATCACCTGCAAGCATATTAGATGTGAAAAAAGACTACCTTACTTAAGAATGACTGAGCTAAAGTGGGATAAGCAATTAAACATGGGAATAAATGTACATTAGCATACAAAAAAATAAAATTAACAATTAAGTAAACAGATTAAAAGAAAGAAAAACTTACTTATGCAAAAAAAAAAAAAAAAACAAAAAAAAGTTTCCTATTACTTTACTAGAATAATTATTGTAGCTCCCTTGACTATATGAAGAAAGACATGATCGAGATTGCTGATTATGTGTCTCAGGCAGGTATGAGACTAGCACTGAGGAGCATACTACCTTCTCCGAGAGTGATGCCATGTTACCAACAGAAAATTAGTGATTTTAACAATTGCCTTAGCTTCTGGTGTCAATCCAAGGAGATACTGGCCTGGGATGACATGGCTGACAGGCCATGCTGCTTTTCTGGGGGTGGTCTACACTTTCCCCCTCTATCCTTTTGGATATTGGTAAAGACCTTTTCCACCCCATGGCACCTTTTTTGGCAATGCCAAACTGATAAACTTCTCAACTTAACTGAGCCTATGAAGGAATACCTGAAGGTGTTACTGCTCAATGCTAGATATCTTAACAAGAAGCTCTGCTCCCTGCAAGTTTTCCTTTCCCTGGAGAGTGTAGGCATCATTGTAGTAACACAGACATGGTTTAAAGTCATGGAGAGTACCCTGGCAGTGCAGTTATAATGCCGTTCACACTTTTAGACCAGCTACTGCTCAGGAAGGAACTAAGGTTGGAGGAGTCTTAGTCTATTAACAAACCAAAAGACCAGCCAAGCAAGATTTACACAACCAGTAGCCACATGAGTCTTGCCAGCAGCAAAATGGATCAAGTAGGATACTAATGCCACCAATGATATAAAATAATGGGCCAGATTCACGAAGGCTTGCACGGAGTCTTAGAGTAGAGTAAGACTCCATACAGCCAACATGTCCATCGAGCGATCCAGGAACAACTGGTAGGGGTGTGCAACTGAGATCTCTAAAATAGTCCTACACGGACAGGGCTGGGATATGCAAATTACCTCAAATGCAGGCAAAAGCTATGCAAATGAGGTAAATTTGTGATCCAGGAAACCCGAACCTGTCCGAGTAGGAGTAGTGTTACATGCAGATATGTACTCAGTTGATAACTGAGTACGGTTCTGCAAATAGCAAAATGAAGCCGTGTCAGCTGGAAATAAAGCATGAATGTACAGGAGGAAGCATGCCAATGGCAAAAATTATGGCCATTGGCAATGGGAAGGGATGCAAATTAAAAATAAAATAACTTTTTTTTTATCCCAATCTCTGGGGTTTAACCATAGCACAGCACCGCACAAACACGCTGCGCTCTAAAAGCAGAAAATTAATAATTAAGATTCACAAATGTGGATTTTATAGCTAAAAGAAGTTACAATGCAAATAAAATAACTTTTTTTTATCCCAATCTCCGGGGTTTAACCACAGCGCAGCGCCGAGCAAACACGCTACGGCCTAAAAGCAGAAAATTAATAATTAAGATCCACAAATGTGGAATTTATAGCTAAAAAGAAGTTACAATGCAAGGGAATGGCAGGCTGAAGACAACATGGCCACCGAGTAGAGGTTGCTAAGGGGGGAAGCTCAGTCTAAGAGATGTAACTAAGCATTAGTAGGCAATCCTATGCAAATGAGAGTTAGGATTGTGAATTGCAAGTTTACATAACAAATGAGCACAGTCAGTGGAGTGTAGGAGTAGGATAAGGGGTGTAACAGAGTATGAGATAGGTGACATCACAAGGGGGGGTATGTATGAAAGGAGTGAAGCTCATTGGAGCAGAGTGTGATGTGTCAGCTTACATTCACATAATAGTGAAAGAGGTGTGTCAACAGGTAGGCCAGGTAAAGCCAGGAAATTGAAGGTGTATGCCATGGATAACACCAAAGTTTCTTGCTGAGTGTGCATGCACGCGTGTGTGCGCCAGTAAACCCGAGTAAGACAGTGTGCGCGTGTGTTAGTGTGTGTGCGCACATGTAGGCTTGAGTAAGCATATGTAAGGCTGTGTAAACAGTTGTAAGTGTCTTTGCGCTGGTGTGCGCGCGTTTTAACAAGAATAAGCAAGGTTTAATCCATGTAAGCATGTGTGCGTCCGTGTTGGCTACTGTGCGTGTGTTTGTGCTTGTGTGTGCGGCGCTCCCCCCCCGAGGAAACAGAAAGGAAAAATTAAGCACACCAAATAGTGGAAAGTTACCAGGGAGTACTAGCAGAGCTAGCAGGTGAAAACAATCAGAACAGGCAATTACCCAGGCCGAACACAAGCCCAGCCCAGCCCAGCACTTAAAACTCTGCAAACAACAGTCCATTATGTTTCTCTTAAGAGACACTGCAACACTGCAGTAAGCTAATAGAAGTGAAAACTGAAAAATCTTCACTGAGACAAAAAATGTTAGGGGCTGCCATTGCTGTTATAAGGTGACATATGCAACATGCTGAGGGTGGTGATAATGCAAATGCTGCTGGACAACCCACAGTGAGGAGACGGAGAAGAGTGTACAGGCCCAGGGTTACCTACCAGGGGCTACATGAGCTGAAGATAGTGGAGCACTATAGAGTGGACAGATACCTCTTGCAGCAAATTGTTGAGCTGTGCAGGCCATGCCTCACACACAGAACCAACAGAGGGGAACCCATCCCACTGGAAACTAAGGTATGTGTTGGCCTAAGAATATTAGCAACAGGTACCTTCCAGAGACCAACTGGTGATATGATGGGGATATCACAGGCATCAGCATCCAGGGTACTGTACCAGTTCCTGGATGCCATGTCAGCACATGTCGGTGATCATGTATATTTCCCCAATTCCCATGAGGAATTGGCCAGCAATATGCGTCTCTTCCAGCAAATAGCAGAATACCCTGAGGTAGTGGGTGCAATAGACTGTACGCACATATGCATCAAAGTACCAGCCGGTGAGCGGGGTAGGGTCTACTTCAACTGCAAGGGCTTCCCCTCCATCAACTGCCAGGTCATATGTGATGCCCAGGGCATAATACTGAATGTGTGTGCTGGCTGCCCTGGAAGCTACCATGATTCCCATATCTGGCATCTGACGCAGCTGTACCAGACATTTGCCAATGGGGATATCCCACATGGTCACCTAGTGGGGGATGCTGGCTATGCACTGGAGCCGTGGCTGATGACACTCATCAGAAACGCACACACACCTGAACAGGAACGCCATAATGAGGCACACACACAAACACTAAATATAATCAAGCATGTATTTGGGCTGCTCAAGTCATGGTTCCAGTGCCTGGACACATCTGGTGGAGCCTTGCAGTACTCACCAACTACATGTACCCAAATTGTCATGGTATGTGCTATGCTACATAATATGATCCTGCAAAAACAGCTGCAGCAGGACCAGCATAGGCCTGGGCCAAACAGCCCCCCACCATTGCCAAGGCCATCACAGGCAGAGCGTGACTCAGAGGAGGAACAACCTGAGCCTGCCCCAGTAGGCAGAAGGAGGCATGCCCAGTATGCTTTGGCCTTGGCAAAGAGGCAACACATAGCACATACACTGGCTCAGTAGGAACTCTGGAAATGATACCTCTCTCTGACCCACACATATAGTAAAAGGGATGCCTACGTTGACACTACCTGCTTTCAAACATGTATAGGGAGTGTAGTATGTGCATCCAACATAGGCAGCCCTGCATCAACACCTGAGGCATGATTGCTATGTGTTAAGCAATATAAAGCAGTGCTAAACAGCATTTACCATCATGAAGTATATGTAAACAAAATTGCACACACTAACTACTACAAATGTGGTCAATGCAGAGTAATATTGACCAATGTTCAGCAATGAGGGTAATATTGAGCAATGTTGGGCAAGCTGGGTCTAGGTAGGGCATAGCTGAACAAAAGCCAACATGCTCATATTTGCTCTACTGGCCCCTAAGCAGTCTGGTCTGCTCAGTATGAAAATATAAGCAGCGATGGGCCTTGAACCCAGGATACCGTGCACTATAGTCATAGCACTGAATCACTAAACCATGACAGTATTGCAGTGGTTAACCTGTATGAAGAAATGTCGATAAGTCTATGCAAAGCATTTCATGGGAACCCTGCAGGTACAGCATAATCCCTGTTGAGTTATGACACAAAGGTGAGTCCTGCAGTAAGAATAGAACCTGACTTTCAACACACACAGTACAAATGTTAATACTGGACATGTAGACATACATCAACAAATGTAGTGGACCTCAGACAGCAACATACTGAAAGGTCACACTGGGCATGCTCACACACTTGAATACATGAGACAAATGTCAAGCAACAGAACACTGACAGTCTAAACTGGGCATGCTCACACACTTAAGCCATGTTGGAGTACAGCATCGGGCCACATATAGCAGGCAGTTGCATGTGTTAACCCACGAACCTCTCACTACCCAGCAATCTGCCCTGTGCACACACTGAATGACAACAGACACATAAATAATATAGTGGAACCCTGCCATAAGCAAATATGTTCTGCAGATACCTAGGCGGTTCATAGAAAGTGTGAAAGCAAAGATGATAAAAACCTGCAAACAGTATCAGCAATAAGCATTGTGTATCATGAAAATTATCATAGGTTCAGAGGTTGATGCTTGGCTATCTGTCCTAGGGCATCTACAAGCATAGCCAGAGTGTGGTTGGCTTCTGCAACCCAGTCTAATCAGAACACTGTGCCTCTGAATAGTAGGTCACACAAGATAGCCCATTCATGTTGAGTGCATTGTGCCTCTGTTTAGCAGGGCCCCAGAAGATATTGCATGGGTAAACATGTGATCACCCATCCACATGTCAAGATGTCACCTGTAGGTGGTCAGTGGGTGGCTCTGCCTATGCAAAACCGGGACTACACTCCGGAGTGAGTGGAGGCTTTCTGATAATAATCTGTCCCCCCAGCATGCCCTTTTAACATCAGTGCTGAGGTATATGTCCCTGGAGTATGTAGCTCCAAGGGAGTTGGATATCCTGAGGTGGAGCATGTCCAGTAAACCTGGGTCATATATTGCCTGCAACTACAGGCACACAACACATCCATGTAGGTGGTAAGTGACTGAGTATAGCTGGAGTTACTGTATCGGAACTGTGCAGGGCATCTGTGTGAGTCCCTGTATCTGCTCGATGAGTAACATTTGTGGCCATTACAGTTGCTGCAGGTGTCAGGTAAGTTACATCCGAAATGTGGCATAGTAACCAAGCATGGTCGTGAAGAGTATAGGGGCACAATGACCACACGTGATCAACATGTGAAACCATGTGGGATATGGTGGGCTATGTAGACGTACTGTCTAAACACTATGGCAATAGGATAGTCAAAGGCGAGAGTACGAACAGGTTGTGTCCCCAAAACTGTAACAACCACTACTGTATGTAATGGATCACAACCTATGTGGTAATGTGTGGGAATTTTGTCATCCTCAAAGGGGATGACTATGCAACTAATGGCATGTAGCCATGGGCCATGGCTCAGGTACCATTCAGTCCAAACCAATAACTATGCAAGTGGGGGATGCACGGCCCAAACCAAACTATGAAGAAACAAAGATGGCCAGCAAGATTAGCAGATGAATATGCAGCCAAAGACCAGATAGTGAATAATCAGACTTTTTATTGTAAATAAAACAGACCGGTTTCGGCAATAAAACGCCTTTCTTCAGTGTTGAACAAATAACATAATAAGAATGCAAATTTATACATAATATTGGCCAATAGGCACAAGAATGTGCTGTTAGACCTCATGAATAATGTATGATATATTCTGTTCAAGCAAACACAAAACTAGGAACATGGTAAAATTGTATAAGATGCCCTAAATCATTATTTCCAAACATCACGAAAATCAATAGTATACTATGGAGCCGTAAAGCTATAAATGTACATAGTAAATATGGAAGCAATACAACGAGAACAAGCCAGTACCACGAATCCCACTAGGCAGCAAGGCACTGAACTCTCCGTTTGATGACACAGAACAATACTGTAGGATCACTACAGCTCTTTAAGATAGCTCAAAATTTCAAACACCAGATGGAGCAGGAAAAGTTAAAAGTCCTTTTGTGCACAACAAGAAAACCATCCAAGTAACAGGCAAGCTTTGCCTGTTCTTAACAGGCTTTTCACTTGTTGTGTGCAAAAAGCCTGTTAACTTTTCCTGCTCGTCCATCTGGTGTTTGAAATTTTGGAGCTATCTTAAAGAGCTGTAGTGATCCTATCTACAGTATTGTTCTGTGTCATCAAACGGAGAGTTCAGTACATAGTAAATATGTAACTCCATAGTCATAATTATGCTAAATATTTGAAAAAATAAATAAAGGAAGACCCATGTGGGGCATATTTCAAAACTAGACGTAAAAATAATAATAATTCTGATTGCTTTAACAATGTATATATAAACATATATGTGAATATATATCTATATCTAAAAAACCATTCAGAAAGTGATAGGCCTATTACTCCTAATAGATTAAATGAAATTCAGTGCCTCCTACTGCATAGGCTAACAGTTATCACTGATCATTGGGACCAGGTCGGAACGTAATGCTCAAAATAATTGTCCAGTATCTCTCTTAGTAATGCATGATACATTGCAAAAATACAAATAAATAATTCAAAAATTATTATACCTGATATAGTTGTTGAACAAGATAGAAATCAATACAGCCTTTTCATGGCAAATATTAGAGATGATCATTGAGACCAGGTGAAAAAAGTGCGCCCAAAGTTATTATCCAGTACTTCTCTTTATGATTAAGAATACCATGCCACCCTTGTGGGTTGCTACGATCACCCACCATACGGTCAATAATCATGAACATGAACTGTGCTTGTAGATGTTTTGATGCATGTCGATATAAAGCATTGGTCTCCCTTTTATTTTTAATGTCACTGCGATGTTCATTTATTCGTGACCTGAGTGGCCGGGAAGTCTGTCCCACATAAAATGCCCCACAATGGCATGATGCCAGGTACACAACCCAATCACTGCTACAGTTTCCAAAAATTTTGCAGTCAAAGACCTTACTGGTATTACGACTCAAAAAGTTCTGGGACTTGGTGATCTGTTTACAAGACCCACAGTGACCACATGGGTGTGTACCCAATAACTCATGTCCCATTATTGTGAGTTGTTTGTGAATTGCTCCACCACTACCAATATGTTTGTAATGGGAGAGATGGGACCCCAATGTTTTGCCTTTTCTATACGAAAATTGACATTCCTCACCCAAAAAAGGTCTATGTTGTTCATTGGCTGTTAGTATATTCCAGTGTCTATTGATAATATCCCTAATAACGTAATAATTCCTACCATATGTAGTGATGAATCTAATGGTTGTTGGTCTGGAATCACCAGAAGGGATCATATAATCTAGCAAATTGTTCCTATTATTCCTGGAGGATCGTGTCCATGCAGTATTAATATCTGAGAGTTTGTATCCCCTACTAGCAAATCTGCGACCGAAATCAAGACTAGCGATGTCATAGTCTGACTGGGTGGAACTAAGGCGTTTCATGTGCATAAATTGTGAAACCGGGATGTTTCTGATAGTATGACGTGGCTGCATGCTGGATGCGTGTAGTAAGGTATTATATTGGGGGTACTTGCAAAACACTCTGGTGGCCAAAGTATGATCATGATTCCTGGAGATCGTAACACCCAAAAAGTTGATAACCTGCATATCATAAGTGATAGAAAATTCGATTCCCCAGATGTTGCCATTGAGATAATCCACAAATTCATGCAAATGGGAGGAACCTCCCAGATATGCTCAGAACTAGTTCAAAATGATGTGAAGATTACTGATCCTACAGACATTGCCAACATACTGGCTGACAGGTTCAGTGCAAACTTCTCCCCCCCTCCTCCCCAAAAGGAGAGATATCTATACCAAGCGATTGCAGCCCCCCAAACATCTCCAACGCCCAAGTGAGAACTGCTCTCTCCAAAGCAAAAAACACAGCATCCATGGGACCTGATGGTGTCCCCGGCTGTGTGCTCCACGAACTCAATGAGGAATTAAACCCACAGCTAGGACAGCTGTTTAATCATAGTCTTACCTCTGGATACGTACCCAGGGAGTGGCGCACTGCAACTGTGGTCCCACTTCACAAAGGCGGTGCCTCCACCGACCCTGGAAATTACCGCCCATTAGCTTGACAAGCCTTATCTGCAAAGCCATGGAGAGGATCATAATGGACCTCATAAATAAAGACATAGGAATTTGCAGACTTTGGATCCATCCCAGTTTGGCTTTGTCAAAGGCAGATCATGCCTTCTAAACTTGGTTGACTTTTTCGAAACAGTCACCAAAGCCATTGATGAGGAAAAGGCAGTCCATACAGCCTACCTCGAT
This sequence comes from Protopterus annectens, assembly GCF_019279795.1. Taxonomy (NCBI): domain Eukaryota; kingdom Metazoa; phylum Chordata; order Ceratodontiformes; family Protopteridae; genus Protopterus; species Protopterus annectens. Next base: position 1,798,082,693 of record NC_056726.1, read on the forward strand.
CTGGCGAAGGCCTTCGATACAATACCCCACTCGGGTATCATTGAAAAACTCATCAGCTTAAATGTTAACCCATACATCACAAGATGGGTTGCAAACTGGCTGAGTGACAGAACCCACAGGGTCAGAGTTGCTGGCGCCATGTCAGACTCAAAGCCTGTCACAAGTGGTGTACCACAGGGCTCAGTCCTGGGCCTCTTGTTTGGCATCTACTTTTCCGAAGTACAAGCAAACACAGGAGGTTATGGCTGACAAAGTTTGCAGATGACTGCAAACTGGGCGCCATAGTAGAAAACACATCTGACACAGATATCCTTCAGAAGGGTCTCACAGAAACGGATAACTGGTGCCAGAGCCATGGCCTAAAGTTAAATGCCAAAAATGCATAGTCATTCCTTCGAAAAACAAGGTTACCCTAGCTACCAAATAGGTGGCAATCCACTGAGCATAGAAGAAGTTATCAGGGACCTGGGGACCCAGGTTGATAGTAGTCTGTCATTCAACACCCATGTAGCTAAAGTAGTTAGGAAGACCTTCTACATTGCCCACCTTATCATGAAGGATTCTCATCTAGATCAAGGAGGTCATAGTCTCCCTATACTCATCACTCATCAGACCAATGATTGAGTACAATGCCCCATTCGGAATGTATCTGACCCGACACTTGCAGCAGCTGGAGAGGCCACAAAGTTCCTCACCAAAAGGATAAAGGGTCTCAAACATCTGTCCTATGCTGCCCGACTGAAAGAACTCCAGCTCTATTCAGTCGCTTACCACTTGCTCAGAGGTGACCTTTGCCTAACATACAAGGCCATGTCAAACCCAGATTTGATGAATATGCTTCACCTCAAAAATCTAGATCCGTCAGAGCCACAAGGGCGGAGACTTAAACCTCGACACGGCTATTAATAGGACGCGCTGGAGGGATAGATTCATCACCCAAAGACTCCCTATGCTGTGGAATAAAATCCCGGTATATGTGAGGCAGAGCACCTCGCTGGCCTTGTTCAAGAGAAATCTTGACCAATGGATGGGAGATCGCAGATATACCCCAGGGATTACCTCAGTGTCACTGCTCAACAGAGGCACAGCAAAATAATGGGTATAGTTCCCCATACTAAAGGGGTGGCGTAAGCCACAAAACTATGGGCTAGGCTTGTAAATGCCCTCGGGCAGATAGCCTAGTATGAACCTATAACCCACATCCGCACACCATACCATCCAACAGTCATCCAGGTATCTACGCCAGATGTCCATTTCGACCAGGTATATATTATGAGACGTATCATAAATCATGCACTCTTCAAAAAATGCCATGAACAGGTCAGCATAAATGGGAGCAAAAGATGTTGTATAAGTATGCATGTGCCAGCAGGACAGCTGATTATGGCACCCAGTTTGCAGTCATCTGTGAACATGGGCAGCCATAGCCCTCCTGTGATAGCCTGTACATCACACAAATATATACTGAACAAGAGAGGTCCCAGGACTGAGCCTTGTGGGATGCCATGTGTCATGGCACCTGCAAGGTTTCCCATGTCTATGTGCATGAGTCCCATTACAATACACCCCATAGCTTTGCAGAACAGGCTAATTAGCCTTTTAGGCCGATATTGACTGTGGTCTGTTGTGGCAGCAATCAGTGGAGCGGGACCACTATCGCTATACGCCATTCCGTAGGTACATATGCTGCAGTAACTCTTATGTCAAACAGTGATGTAATGTGAGTGTTATGTCTGTCATGGAGGCTGTGTACGACACAGGCTGGGACATCGTCTGGTCCCATTGATGCTGTGATGTCCACTGTGGGGAGGGCAGCACTCACCTGTTTACTCGTGATGTCTGGGAGGTTACATTCTGTTGGTATGGACAGTACCACCTTAGGGGGGATGTGGGGGACACATCTGCATGGAACCTGTTTGTCAGGATGATGGTAATGTCAGTGGGTTCAGGGTATGTGTAGTCAGTATGCAGTAACACACAGCATATCATTGAGTGTCAAGCCAGGTACCTGAATTGACTGAAGAAGGCCTTGTGAGTGTCCAACGTGTCTGGTGCAATTGTCCATTAGAAGCATGCCTGACATAATTACCCAAGTGATTGTAGCTGTCTGCTAGTACAGATCACAGATGCCTTCCCTGTCTGGGATTGTGCTCTATCATGTAGTAGCTTCCTCCATTTGTTGTAAAGCATATGAATGGCTGGGGTCTCCCACACAGGTCCACTGTCATTGCAGGAATGAGTCCAGTTGTTATTTTGGATGTAATGATCCATGCGGTCCACTAGGTGTCCATAGAATTTGTATGTAAAGGATACAGCAGTCTGAGCCATACTTACCACTGACCCAGGGTCTCTGAAGGATACTACCGTGGTTTGGAGGAGTGTGACATTTTCCTATGGGAAGTTCATCAACATTACCCGGGAAGGGTGTGGGGATGGGATATGGATGTCCAGTGAGATAAAGTATGTTCTGCCCTTAGCAATGAGGGGTATATCGTAGGTGTAGCACATAGAGTCCCCATGCCAGTGATGATCATGTCCAATATGTTGTCCCCTCGTGTGGGTGTGGTGACCGGTTGTGCCATAGCATATGAGTGTAGAAATAGTAGCAACTGTTGGTCAATGGTGTTGTGGCTTGAGTACTATCCACAGTCAATGTGTGGTTATTTGACGTCACCCAATATAATGGTGTTTGGGGAGACCTTCATATTGTCCAATGTTCCCAAGAAAGCTGAGTGGGGTTGCTGAGTTGGGGAGTGTGGTCTGTAGCAGGCAACAAACCAAAAGGCCAATTTGCACAATGTTAGGTGCATATGTATGGTCTGTGATGCTTTGTGCAGTGCTACCAACCCGGAGTATGTGTATCTGTGATGTATATGGATACACACCCTAATTGTGTTGGCCATTCCGAGTTATGTGGTGAGAAAGCATGGTACGAAATACAACCTGGTAGTGCTGGTGTGCATGTGGGAGCCTGAACCATGTGTCTGTTAGTGCACAGATATTGCTATCCTCCATACTGAGAAGATCCCTGAGTGGGCGCAATTTGAGGGTAATACATCTGATGTTGAGCAGCATTACCCTCAGTGTCGTGTACTCTGTAATGTCTATGGAGGTGGTTCTGTCCTTTGAGCCCCGCTTAAATAAGGCACTATGGTGGCAGCAAGTACGCTAGCCAGTATTCAAAGGTCCAAGGGTGACAGGTGCAAGCTGTCCATAGGGAAGCTACGTGGCATGTCGAGCATGTCACCCCAGGGTGACAGACACTGCATCCCCTTTGAATAACACCAATATGTTAGCCAACTGTTAAACGTGATCAGTGTGTTGGTATACTGTGACATCATACTTGGTGAGTGTAAGATGCTAGACAAGGTCAGGGTAATACTGGGCTGGGCTACATGATCACAGAGTTCCTCTATGTTTCATGTCATGTGGTCCAGGGAGGAACATCTGAGGTTGTACGCACCAGCATGGACAATGATGGAGCCAGTCCTGGACTTGCTTTGGAGTGACCTGAGTGCATGTGTCATGTGGTGGATCCTGGCACCTGAGAGACAGCTCAAAGTGACTATTCCCTTGTTTGGCCTGGTGAGTGGTACGACAGTGTGTTTGACATTAAGTGTCACCTATAACAAGTGTAACAGGTGTGTTGTTTAGCCCAAAGGGCAGTGACTGTGTAGCACACTGACATTGTGAACTGTGTCACATGTGGGCATTGTAGTGGGGTAGCAGTTGTATGTGTGCCTGCTGTGGAGGTCTCTGCTGCTTTGGCAGAGTTTATGTAGAGCCTACGAAAATGTGTATGTGTGATAATGTGGTTTGTGTGCTGTCACTATCGGTGTATGTGAGACTGATATGTGTGTGTGTTCACCCTCACCACCTGATAGACTATGCCAGTCATGGGTCGAGAGAGCACAGCATCCTGTATGTCAGTATTGTTACATCTCCCACATGTATGTGAGTGTGATGTGAGGAGGAGAGGGTCATCTGTGTACATGAGGCAGATGTGACATTGTGTCATAACCACAAAATTCACTAGCTGGACTGGAGAGTACACATTAAACTGACCCCTGGACATGTCAGTGTATTATGATGACATACTCTGTAGCCTGAGCACAAAGGATCAGTAGGGTGTTAAGTGTGTAAAAGAGTATAACCAGGATTAGTGCTCAGGTTTGTTGGTGTTTTGTAAAGAGTGGCTGAGAAGGAGTCCGGACTGAGATTCATGACATGTCCTTCAGCTATGTAATAAATAGTAATGTACACGCATATATGTGCTGAGTCGGGGACAACTGTACCTTACTGACATTGCCAACATCCTATCAGACAGGCCCATGTATACATACTCACCTCCCACAGACGATAGTCCCTGACATCATACCAGGAGATATCACATGTAGAATGGCTGAACAGCTCCCCCCAAAGCCAAAAGCATGGCAGCAAATGGATTACATTGTTTCCCAATATGTGTCATGCATGCACTACAGAACAAACAGACCCTGCACCTGAACAGTCTGTTGAGCCTCACCCACTCCACAGGTCCTGGAACTGTTGAATGTGTTACAGCAACATAAGGCATGCCCCACATGTGTGGGTGCACAACACACCATGGGAAGTATAGTCCAGTAAGCCAATAAAGTCTGATCTGCAAGGCCATGGAGTGCATCATGGCAGATGTGATAAACAGAGTTATTGAAAACCGACAAACACACAGCCCTACCAACTGTGGTATGTTCATGTGCAGATCATGGTTCCCAAGCATGCTACACCATCTGCAAGGCAGCCATCCAGGACATACATCATGGAACAGAGCTACACATGTCCCACATAGACTTTGAACAGCTCTTCATCAACATCACAGACACATGTCGTATCCACAAAATCAATAATCTGTCCATACATATGTGTTGACATATGGAGGGATGTCAATCTGTCCACAGATAGATCACACAAGGTGACACTCACGGGATCCTGTACAAGCTGTTGATACCTGCCAACCTACATGGATCATTCCTGGGATTGCAAAACAATGTGTACACACATTACCATCTCCAGTCTGATGATGTCATCATCCTACAAATCCAAGAAAAATGCGTATGCAAGCACTGAAGCCCAATAAACTCTCCTTTGACTGGAACAAAATATTCCTCAAATCGTAGATAAAAAGTTCTTTATTACTTTACCAGTGGTTAAAAATGCACGAACAGTTGATCCAAGAAGAAATAAAAAATAAATCCAACTTGCAACATCAAGTAAATCAAGCGCTTTCACCTGTTGCTGTGACAGGCTTTTTCAAGATGAACCACCTACAAAATCTGCTGTGCTTATATACTAGCTTTTTAAAATCAATTAACCAATTAAAGTGAATACAAAATTAATTACCCCAATTTGAAAAACAAAACTTTGCTTGCTACTGCAATTGCTTTTGGTGACATCATTTTACCGTAATCTAAATCAAAGCTTACAGTGAGCGTATTTGACTTTGACAATCAGTGGAGCGGGACCACTATCGCTATACGCCATTCCGTAGGTACATATGCTGCAGTAACTCTTATGTCAAACAGTGATGTAATGTGAGTGTTATGTCTGTCATGGAGGCTGTGTACGACACAGGCTGGGACATCATCTGGTCCCATTGATGCTGTGATGTCCACTGTGGGGAGGGCAGCACTCACCTGTTTACTCGTGATGTCTGGGAGGTTACATTCTGTTGGTATGGACAGTACCACCTTAGGGGGGATGTGGGGGACACATCTGCATGGAACCTGTTTGCCAGGATGATGGTAATGTCAGTGGGTTCAGGGTATGTGTAGTCAGTATGCAGTAACACACAGCATATCATTGAGTGTCCAGCCAGGTACCTGAATTGACTGAAGAAGGCCTTGTGAGTGTCCAACGTGTCTGGTGCAATTGTCCATTAGAAGCATGCCTGACATAATTACCCAAGTGATTGTAGCTGTCTGCTAGTACAGATCACAGATGCCTTCCCTGTCTGGGATTGTGCTCTATCATGTAGTAGCTTCCTCCATTTGTTGTAAAGCATATGAATGGCTGGGGTCTCCCACACAGGTCCACTGCCATTGCAGGAATGAGTCCAGTTGTTATTTTGGATGTAATGATCCATGCGGTCCACTAGGTGTCCATAGAATTTGTATGTAAAGGATACAGCAGTCTGAGCCATACTTACCACTGACCCAGGGTCTCTGAAGGATACTACCGTGGTTTGGAGGAGTGTGACATTTTCCTATGGGAAGTTCATCAACATTACCCGGGAAGGGTGTGGGGATGGGATATGGATGTCCAGTGAGATAAAGTATGTTCTGCCCTTAGCAATGAGGGGTATATCGTAGGTGTAGCACATAGAGTCCCCATGCCAGTGATGATCATGTCCAATATGTTGTCCCCTCGTGTGGGTGTGGTGACCGGTTGTGCCATAGCATATGAGTGTAGAAATAGTAGCAACTGTTGGTCAACGGTGTTGTGGCTTGAGTACTATCCACAGTCAATGTGTGGTTATTTGACGTCACCCAATATAATGGTGTTTGGGGAGACCTTCATATTGTCCAATGTTCCCAGGAAAGCTGAGTGGGGTTGCTGAGTTGGGGAGTGTGGTCTGTAGCAGGCAACAAACCAAAAGGCCAATTTGCACAATGTTAGGTGCATATGTATGGTCTGTGATGCTTTGTGCAGTGCTACCAACCCGGAGTATGTGTATCTGTGATGTATATGGATACACACCCTAATTGTGTTGGCCATTCCGAGTTATGTGGTGAGAAAGCATGGTACGAAATACAATCTGGTAGTGCTGGTGTGCATGTGGGAGCCTGAACCATGTGTCTGTTAGTGCACAGATATTGCTATCCTCCATACTGAGAAGATCCCTGAGTGGGCGCAATTTGAGGGTAATACATCTGATGTTGAGCAGCATTACCCTCAGTGTCGTGTACTCTGTAATGTCTATGGAGGTGGTTCTGTCCTTTGAGCCCCGCTTAAATAAGGCACTATGGTGGCAGCAAGTACGCTAGCCAGTATTCAAAGGTCCAAGGGTGACAGGTGCAAGCTGTCCATAGGGAAGCTACGTGGCATGTCGAGCATGTCACCCCAGGGTGACAGACACTGTATTCCCTTTGAATATGTTAGCCAACTGTTAAATGTGATCAGTGTGTTGGTATACTGTAACATCATACTTGGTGAGTGTAAGATGCTAGACAAGGTCAGGGTAATACTGGGCTGGGCTACATGATCACAGAGTTCCTCTATGTTTCATGTCATGTGGTCCAGGGAGGAATGTCTGAGGTTGTAAGCACCAGCTTGGACAAAGATGGAGCCAGTCCTGGACTTGCTTTGGAGTGACCTGAGTGCATGTGTCATGTGGTGGATCCTGGCACCTGAGAGACAGCTCAAAGTGACTATTCCCTTGTTTGGCCTGGTGAGTGGTACGACAGTGTGTTTGACATTAAGTGTCACCTATAACAAGTGTAACAGGTGTGTTGTTTAGCCCAAAGGGCAGTGACTGTGTAGCACACTGACATTGTGAACTGTGTCACATGTGGGCATTGTAGTGGGGTAGCAGTTGTATGTGTGCCTGCTGTGGAGGTCTCTGCTGCTTTGGCAGAGTTTATGTAGAGCCTACGAAAATGTGTATGTGTGATAATGTGGTTTGTGTGCTGTCACTATCGGTGTATGTGAGACTGATATGTGGTGTGTGTGTTCACCCTCACCACCTGATAGACTATGCCAGTCATGGGTCGAGAGAGCACAGCATCCTGTATGTCAGTATTGTTACATCTCCCACATGTATGTGAGTGTGATGTGAGGAGGAGAGGGTCATCTGTGTACATGAGGCAGATGTGACATTGTGTCATAACCACAAAATTCACTAGCTGGACTGGAGAGAACACATTAAACTGACCCCTGGACATGCCAGTGTATTATGATGACATACTCTGTAGCCTGAGCACAAAGGATCAGTAGGGTGTTAAGTGTGTAAAAGAGTATAACCAGGATTAGTGCTCAGGTTTGTTGGTGTTTTGTAAAGAGTGGCTGAGAAGGAGTCCGGACTGAGATTCATGACATGTCCTTCAGCTATGTAATAAATAGTAATGTACACGCATATATGTGCTGAGTCGGGGACAACTGTACCTTACTGACATTGCCAACATCCTATCAGACAGGCCCATGTATACATACTCACCTCCCACAGACGATAGTCCCTGACATCATACCAGGAGATATCACATGTAGAATGGCTGAACAGCTCCCCCCAAAGCCAAAAGCATGGCAGCAAATGGATTACATTGTTTCCCAATATGTGTCATGCATGCACTACAGAACAAACAGACCCTGCACCTGAACAGTCTGTTGAGCCTCACCCACTCCACAGGTCCTGGAACTGTTGAATGTGTTACAGCAACATAAGGCATGCCCCACATGTGTGGGTGCACAACACACCATGGGAAGTATAGTCCAGTAAGCCAATAAAGTCTGATCTGCAAGGCCATGGAGTGCATCATGGCAGATGTGATAAACAGAGCTATTGGAAACCGACAAACACACAGCCCTACCAACTGTGGTATGTTCATGTGCAGATCATGGTTCCCAAGCATGCTACACCATCTGCAAGGCAGCCATCCAGGACATACATCATGGAACAGAGCTACACATGTCCCACATAGACTTTGAACAGCTCTTCATCAACATCACAGACACATGTCGTATCCACAAAATCAATAATCTGTCCATACATATGTGTTGACATATGGAGGGATGTCAATCTGTCCACAGATAGATCACACAAGGTGACACTCACGGGATCCTGTACAAGCTGTTGATACCTGCCAACCTACATGGATCATTCCTGGGATTGCAAAACAATGTGTACACACATTACCATCTCCAGTCTGATGATGTCATCATCCTACAAATATACCAGGAGAACAGAAATCACCCTGTAAAGCATATAGTGTGCCATGTTAATGCGTGTCTTTCTAGTATCATGACATAGTTAGTTAGGGGTTTGAGTCCTGCAAACGCCAAGTGTATGTTTGTGTGTGTGTGTGTGTGTGTGTGTATGTGGGGAGGTGGTTTCCTTTGAGAGAAGTAGCTTTTTTGGAGACTGGGAAAACACATTAAAAGTGGTACTTCCCTCTTTGGAAAGTCCGATGATGTCAGCATCCTACAAATATTCAAGGAGAACATAAACCACCCAGTAATGCATATAGGACACCATGTTAATGCGTATCTCTCTAGTATCATAACATGGATAGATAGGGGTTGGAGTCCTGCGAACGCCAAGTGTGTGTCACAGGTGGTCATTGCAGTGTTGGTTTTGCTTTAACTACGGTATGACAAATGTTTAAAACAGTATGTGCATTGCACACATCGGGTATCTGCGTGTCAAATAAATATGTGTACATGTGACCTCAATCAGTACATAGATGTGAAGCCTGCATACGACATGAATACATTTGTAACCTTCGACAGATTGTGCCGCTGCTTCACAAATCATAGGTCACATATGTATGTCTGTGTCAAGCCCGGCCAATGTAGTGATCCATGGCCAAGGACATCTCTGCCACACACACCCATGACAGGTACTATAGAGTACTGTGAGTGAGGGTAATTTGCGGGGTATATGTCAGACATGTTCATACAACAACGACTGGCAATAATGGACAGTCATTATAGGTGTACACCAGCCCTGTGGATATGTATGCAGGACCCTAATGTGTTATGTGAAACACAGAGGGACCCCAGAATACCTATGGATATGTGGATACCAAGGGACAGATGACATAACATGTGTCTGTCTGTACACATTTGTACCCAACATACATGTTGAGGGCTACCACCTACGTTGTACTGTCGGGATAGTAAATGTGGATGAATATGCCATAGACAGCTTACTGCTATACAGCATGTATTGGACAACAGGTATCTGTCTGTATGATATCCTTGTGTAGGATATGCGTCCCATCCAGGGAATGCAGTGTAGGCCAATACATGCATTTCCAGATGTTGATGGACATATCCCTAGTGCATGCACCTAAGAGGGCTATATGCCACACAGGTGTGGTCCTAGGAATGTGTGGCAGTCAATACCACTGGTTACTGTAATTGTATAGTATTGGGAGGATCCAACTGTTAATGAGTTCCCTACAACTATGAGTCATTTGTCAGGACATCATCTAATGATTGGTTATAGTCATGTTGTTGAGATGGTGTATACAACCAGACTGCAGATCATTGACAGATATCAACAGTATCACCCACAGCATAGTGCCAACCCATGTCATACACACATGTGTACCCATGTTAGTACATATCTGTAGTAGAATGCATACTGGCCATAGAAAGATACCATAATATGTTAACAATGTGAAAAACAGGGTAAGTCGCACATCCCATGTGTCCACTATGCACGCACATGCAGACAGTGCGCACACACCATGTTCACAGATGTACACTCGCTAATTAGTAATGCACACATCACACACGTACTGTCCACTCACTAACACATGCTGGCAACACTGTACACTTCAGCCAAGTGGCACATGGGTGTGCATTACATACTCAGGACTAACACTGGTGTAAACAATGCGACAATGACTATCACAGCTGTGATGCATAATGCCTGCTCAGGTATACCTACAAGGATATTATTACACTTTCCTGTTGTCAACCTGCAACTATTGCTACACTGCTATAATGTCACCCTGTGCATCAGAACCATGTTAGCCTGTTCCTGCATCAATGTTACAGATGACAGGAGGTGGCACAGATGTCATCATATGCACAGGGTGTGTTGTAGGTCTGCCAGAGCCCGACATTGACGCATCCAATTGACATGTCTGTGTGTGTGTGTGTGTGTGTGTGTGTGTGAGGGACAACAGTACTGTATGGGCCAATGTTGATGTAATGTGTGTGTGTATGTGTGAGCCCTAGTTGTATGGTAAATGCATGTGTGTCTGCATGCACACAACTCCACCATGTGGCTGCCATATACGGGTGGTTGTGAGACAGCCACAGATTGTACCTGCTAGGCCATACAGATTACTGTCTCCGCTCACGGTGCTACGGGCAGTATTGGGTACCAACACTGACTGGGTGCTGTCATCAGAGGCAGAGGTAAGATGACTGGACCCATGTCCCTGCTGGGACTGGCCAGTGCTACGTGCACATGGTCTAGTAGGATGGTCAATGGACAGGCCAGCCCCAGCATTGCTAGGGCTGGTACTGCCACTACATGAGCGGCTGTGATCCGTGGTCCGTCCGCAATGACTGCCAGCTGATGCTGTTGCTGGCATGTGTCTACTTCAGCTTCTCATCCATCCCACACGGTCCTGGCTCATGACTAACACATCGTGGAGGACATCTAATGTCTCCCTCCACCGGCTATCAATGACCTCAGTGTAATTCTGGATGGCACCGGCAAGGTCACGGATGCTGTCATTGATAGCAGTGTAATGGGCCCCCTGCACCCTTAGTCCCTGTCGGGTGTACCGTTCCATACATGCCTGTGCCTGCATTACAGCCCAGAACATACTGGAGGTTGTAATACCTCTGGGGGCAGATCTGCCAGGGGCAATACGACCAGTGGTGCTCCCACGAGAACCCCTGGACATCCACCTATGTGGTACCGTTCCAGTAATCTGGCTATGGCTGCTGTGAGGCGATGCACGTGCCATAGCTAACACACTCTCCTGGTCAATGCCAACTGTATGCTGTCCCTCAGCTAAGGCCATTGGTGACAAGGGATGTATTGGCAGTATGAGTGTGCGCATAGATGAGGTTGACCACTGTGTAGTGTCAATTGGTGGACCAACGACAGACCCTGTCAGACCTTCCTGTGCCACAATACACGTCTCATCATCTCCACTATCAGTGACTGTGACATCAGGTTCCCTGCTGCATTCAGCCACCCCTAACTCAGCACCTGTGGAAGGAAGACAGGAAACACACTTTACAATCTGTACGTGATGTTAGCATATATGCACACATGCACACATGCACACATGAACACATGCACACATGCACACATGAACACATGCACACATTCACACATGAACACATGAGCACATGCACACATGCACACATGAACACATGCACACATGAAAACATGCACACATGCACACATGAACACATGCACACATTCACACATGAACACATGAGCACATGCACACATGCACACATGCACACATGAACACATGAACACATGAACACAAGCACACATGCACACATGCACACATGCACACATGACACATGAACACATGGACACATGCACACATGAACACATGCACACATGCACACATGAACACATGCACACATGCATACATGAACACATGCACACATGCACATGAACACATGCACACATGCACACATGAACACATGAACACATGCAGACATGCACGCATGCACACATGCACACATGAACACATACACACATGAACACATGCACGCATGCACACATGCACACATGCACACATGCACAAATGCACATAAATACACTGCTCACCACAGCACTTACACACACACACACACACACACACACACACACACACACACACACACACACACACACACACCAGCAATCCAACATATGCACAATAGTGGGTGATGGTGGGTTACAGTATCACAAGGAACAGTCACCACACATGTGTCAGCATGCAGAATATGTGTTGCTCATGACCATGCAATGCAAGTGTAGACAGCCCTATCTAATGACATTATACATGGCTTTGATGTATGTGTGTAGTTGTTCAGTGATTGGGTACACCCTGGAACAGAGTGTGTACATGGACACAACATTGCTGTGTAAGTATTATCTGCTCTGCAATGTCATGTGCACCATCACTCAATGGTATACATACCATGGCTGCATGTGTTATCTGTGTGACACATAGATTACCATGTCTGATGACAGTGTCTGTGTCCATAGCACATAATAGTGGGCACAGGTGTAGCGTATGCATGCAATGTACAGACATGGGATGAGTGGTGCATGTAGATGTGAAGGAATGCCAATGCTTGACATGGACATTGTACAGTGGTTATGGTGAGTGTGGCACATATTGCAGATATGTCAGTGCCAGCCACGACATGGCATGCTACATGACTGCAGCATTAAACACCACACATACCCAATGTGTGTCATGTGACCTATACACCCAATAGCATTCCAGGACATATATGTGACTCTTTGTACAGATGGCGATTGATGTGCAGAATGTGTATACAAGCATATGTAAGCACACACACGCAACAAGTTATGCATGGTGTGTATAGGTGCATATGTTTGCATACACAGAACAATGATGTGCACAGCAAAAACTGCTATGTGTAGTACTGTGGTCACTGTAACCGGATGGGGTGTAGTACCATGTGCCATCATCATCATCATGCATCTTGTGGTCAGTCACGGCTACTACTGTGTGACAGACCAGCACCTAGCATGCTGTACCTGAAATGCAGTGCCGTGGATACGTTCACTATTACACAGCCACTTTGTACATGGGTGTATGAGGTGCCCAGTAGGGAGCATTGCCTCACATGACTGTGTTATGTGTTGAAGAGTGTTGCACAGCCCCATGATAGGCCTCTACCCCTGAGGTACATCATGTGTGTGTGGATGACATGTGGGATACTGACGTGTGACCTTACAGTGGGTGTGTGGTTACACCATATGTAGCATGACTTTGTGTACTGCGTGTGATCAATGTGTTATGTTGTGTACAGGTGTTGCAACTGTGCCTATCCAATGTGCAGTACAGGGTTGCCACAACTGTGTGCCATGCTCTGTGTATTGCATGTCATTGAGGCAGCTACTGACATTACTGAGCTGTGCAACATCTCACAGCAAACATGCATGGCATGCATTATGCATTATGCGTAGGTGTGTTACGTGTACATGGCCTACACCTCACCTATGACATGCATATTTCATTACCAACATTGCAGGCATAACACACTCACCAACATGGATCGGCTGCCCTGCCGTCACACCAGAGGTACCTACGGGAATATGAGAGAGTTTGTCAGTGGCCACAGCTGTGGCATTGCTACAGTGGGTATGCTAAACTGCAGTACAACAACAGTCAACAGTCACAGCTGTAGGTGTAGGGATATTATTGAAACTATCCGTATTGCACAACACTAGGCAGCTGAACTGCTAAACACACAGTACACATCTCATGTACACATAATCTAACAATACAGTTAACTGTAGTCTACAGTTTGGGCATGTTACCTGCTTGCTCCAGGTAGATATGCTGGGTGGCTCCGGCCTCCATTACAACACATATCAGTGGTTGTTGTAGCTGTTGTCCAGGAGCCATCACGCTTAGGAGCAGCTCCTCCGCTCTGGTGAGGGGGGGGTGAATGGCCACCCCTCCACCTGTGGCAGGCTGCTGTCTTTGGATATCAGACGCATGCTGCCGGACTTGTCTAATTAAATCACTGCAGTGATGGCGTACCTGCTCATATGTCCAGTTATGCATGCCTATGTCATTTACCCAACTAACAAGTTCCTGCCACAGTGCAGTCCACTCCTGCTGGTGCTGGCCGCTTCTGGAGAAGAGCATTGTATACTGCTGCAAAAGGCTGTTGCGTATCACCTCTTCCTTCTCCGCTGTATACGCTGGGTTGCAGTGGTGGGCCATCTGGATGAAAAAGATATGAACAATATGTGTGAGAGTGTCCTGTGTCACACTTTACACCTTTACCCACAGATATCACTTTACTGCCATATATACCATCCTCTTGGCTGTCAGAGGTTGAACACGTTCAATACCACTTATTGGTTCTCAGGCCACAACTAACTAACACTGCCTGGCAGACTCTATATAACACACCACTATACAACAGTACCCGACACACTGTTTGTGACACATTGCACAACCTCAAGACAGGGGTGTATATCACACCGATGCACGGACAGAGATGTCATCCATTACAATGGATGTATAGTACAGGTACAGTAGCACCAATCAATCACCCTAGTCATTGATGCCATAGCCCTGCCTAACAGATGTGTCCAGTTGTTACTATAGGTGGCATACTGCTGTAACAGACTATATATGTTGCTGAATACACACATTTGCCCTGTAACATACATATGATCACAGCCATTGTACAGGCATAATCACACACACACATCAGGCAAACATACAACACACCACTGTATGCCAACACAGATGAGCATTACCTGTGTACCATACGGTACTGTGTGCCAGTACTTACACACCCTTATGTCTGCATTCTGTCCTCTGTGGAGACTACAGGAAACACACATGACAGTGTTTCCAAGCAATGTGAACACACACCATACTGTGCTGTTTAGGCCTACAGCTTCAGGTAGTACTACAGTTCATATTGGTGATGAATTCACCAGCAGTACCACTCACTAAGCATACATGTATTTCTTTAGCTTACAATGAGACACCACATTCTTCAATGGAGAACTACATCACATCATCTGCCGTACTACAATGTCTGCCTAACAGTACATTACACATAAGTTGCTGTCCTCACAGCTAGGATAGGCACTACCATGTCAGATACAACATCACACTAAGCTATCACACCTTTACAGACCTTGCACACATTCAACGTTACACTGATGCAATGTCACATAGCAGCTATTGCTTTAAGTACATGTGTGAGTGCATAGTGTCATAGGTAGGTAATATGCTATTGGCCCTAGGGCCTATGGCAGCCTAGCCATATGCTACCCTGGCCTTTGACACACATGTACTTTGATTTCACTTGCCCCTGCCAACCTGAACCACAGAGGTGTTTCCTGGGGTGTATTACCAATCTCCCACACAATCATCAGGGGTATTTATGGCAACTGCTAAGGAGGATCCTTGTTTGCTATTGCTATGTGGTCTATTCCGGTGTATGGCATATCTCGGAGATGGGATCCTATCCCTCCAGCATGTGCCATTTAGTGAGCTGACAAAGTTTAGGGCTCTAGACCGTGTATCCCAGAGGGATTGTGATATGTTGCCATGGTGGTTGTCACCCAGCTATGGGTGTGACATACCTCTGTATGTCCAGCAGAGGTCACCTCTGTGTGGCCAGTATGCAATACAGTGTACTTGTGATTTTGTGAGTCAGTCTGCATAGGGCATCTGTTTGCAGCCAGTATTACCCTCTGGGGGGGGGGTCTGTCTGTGGCCTGTTCACCTGGTGTAGTTGTCATGTGAAGTACATACCACACAGGGCATTGTGATGAGTACAGGGGAACTCTACCCTATATGTCCATAGCTGACACACCTGTTGTCATGACACATACTACACAGACAGATTACAGGTGTAGTGTGGCACTGTCTTCATCAAAGCGGAGGCTACTGTCCACATGTGTCCCATGTTCCCTTATCACACCTTCACTGTTAGGTACATCTCTACCTATGTGGTAGTTAATGGGTACACTGTTTTGGGAAGGTGGAATGGCACTGCAGTATCAACACTTGTCTACAGGCCGTGCCTTCGTCACCACACACCTGTTGCGGTACACATGAACCCGTGTCTCTCTGTCTCTCTCTCTCTCTCACTCTATATGTATAAATATATATATATATATATATATATATATATATATATATATATATATATATATATATATATATATATACATATATATTATATACATGCAAATCAATACGCATACATGTACACATCCATTGCTGTCTACATGGATGTACATATAGGCACATGTACAGTCCACCTTTAATGGTGTAATTAAACACACCTAATCACAGAAAGTATGGGAAGGCCGGTCCCAGCGGACCCACCTGTCCCTCCTCAGCCGGCGAGTGCACCTGGCACCAGCAGGTCCGGTGCCCAGCCGGGCTCCTCTCCTCCATTGGTCCTGTGCCACCTTCAGGTGGAAGCACTGCAGGGGATGCGACAGTTGTGGGATGTACAGGTATGTGATTAAACTGCACAGTGTTGTGCAGAATGCATGTGGGTGTGTTCAGCCCTTGTTGCATTAGCAGGCCTCACTGGCTGTAACACAGCAGATCTGACACATCTGTCCCACAGCATTTAACTACCACATGACATATATCAACACTACCTTAGCTGGCCTTAGGCATAGGCCAACTGGGTGGCCTTCTAGGGCACCGCTCTAGCAGGGGTGCCTTTCCACTATTTATGTGGTGTAGTACGACAAGGATGAGGGCACCAGGAAGTGTGATAAAGGGCACCATGGAGCCCTTTTGCCTAGGGCACCAGTTATCCTATGGCAGCTCCTGCGCACTGCATGCTGTTTTCTAAGCCACACACTATGACCTACATGGATATATGCACATATCAAACTTCACTGACAGATATCTGTCCACCCTTCACTAACAGTTGCAGTATGTCCCTTGCCCTATGCACATATGCAGATACAGATAGATACATACTGCTGCCACACATGGATGATTTGCAGTGTGTAGAGTACTCTTCAGGAACATCTACAACATGCCAACACATACATGTGAGTTGCATACCTTACCTTAGTATTTCCCTGCTCCATGTGTTACGGTTTTGTAGTTTTTATTTTTCTGTCTCTGTTTCTCACTCTGCTCTGTTCTGTCTCTGTCTCTGTCTCAGTTGTGTCTGTGTATATGTCTGTGTCTCTCTCTCTCTCTCTCTCTCTCAGTCTCTATCTCACAGCACCTGCAATGATATAATTGCATGTGTGGACTGCAGGTACAGCCTGTTTTTCTAGGTATCTGCACTTGTGCATGTGACAGCCTCTGCACCAATTGCTGCCCACCATTCAGTAATTGCATGCAGCCTGCTGTTTGGTGATTGCATTACTCACTTTGATTGCAGCCCACTACTATAAAATGGTAGTTTAGGTAGGCGTAGCTCTTTCAGATTTCCAAGGTGGGGCCCATGCTTGTTTGCTCTGGACACCGTTGTGTCAGTCTGAAGGTTGGTATATGTCTCTTATCTGATGCTAGGGTTGTAGCTAGTGATATGCATGTTGTACTCAAACCTGAATGTTGCTGCTTCCAGTACACACATCTCAGTGTAGACATGTACGCACCCCTCCAAATGCTAACACAGGATACATGGGAGTATGTACTTTTTTCTCACTTACACAATTAACTGCCATACAAATGTGGTTATAGCACTGTATTCCTGTTGCAAGTATTAATCCTGGTCTGATACTGTGTGGTGTTTGTAAGGTGCTACTGTAACATTATTCCCTGCTAAGATGGCTGGTTCTCCTTTCACAGTCATGTCATGCAATTCCACAACCACTGCTGGTAAAGACCCACAGAAAAGGATTAGTGTTATACCATTCCTAATTTTCATTTACATTCCCTCATTGTAATGCATGAGACCACATGCTGTGGCTTAGTGGTAATTCATGCAGTCTATTGTGTCCATGGTCTGGGGTTGGAGACTGGCAGAGGTATTTTCTTTTGCTGCTGAGCAGAACAAGGGCCTTGCCATAGAGTGACTAAGGCACTTTTTAGCAGTTGTAAGCAGGTTTGCACGGGTTTGCGCAATGCTTAGCGACTCTTAGCTAAGCATACACATGCACAAACTCGCTTAAACCCGCTTACTACTGCTTAAAAGTGCTTACTCCCGCTAACCCCTTGCGCTAATTTCTTTTAAAGAAAAGAAAATGAGGAGATAGGAAAGTGGTGAAAAAGCACACAAAGAGGGACACACAGTAGGTAAATAAGCTTGGGATGTGCAGGACGGGTGTAGGGAAGGTCCATAGCTGCCCATTTCTTTAACAGCAACAGCTGTGCATATACAATGAATTCGGAGTGAAATTTGAAACCTTCCACCCCTGGGAGAGGGGTGAGGACAACAAAGTATGTTGTACTGCCAATTCTAATTATCAGCTTACACATTTGTCCGATGGATGTGTGTGAAATGGGCAGCTATGTATGGGGCATAATTTTTTTGTGGGTACAGATTGCCCTTTTTTTTTTTTCAGGTGAGAGTGGGAAGTGAGGTAGAGGAAGTAGGTATGTCTGGGGAGGTAGGTTGGGAAGGTAAACAGACAAGACAGACAAGACGCATACAGGGGCGGTGTATGACACATGGGGTGGGTTAACACAATTGATGGGGTCGGATGTTTGGAAACCGCAAGCCCATGAGCCCATAGATGGTAACAGTGGAACTGAGATCCCCACCCATGACCAGTCACCACTGAACCTTCACAGCCCCGAGGGTGGCTGTGCCAGGGGCTGCATAGGATGGGCAGGCTCACCCATGAGACGCGCCACTCTCACCTCAAGCTGGCGTAAGGGATCAGTGACTGAACGCTGGATCTCCCTATGCACCACAGCCCGGACTCTTTGAAGAGTGACAGGTGGCCCTTTTCTGCCCACGCTTGCATGGGGGAGATGAGCCCCATCCCCTGCAGCGCTTCCACCCGAAGGTGGCACAGGACCAACAGAGGAGGGGAGCCCAGGCTGGGCACCGGACCTGCTGGTGCCAGGTGCACTCGCTGGCTGAGGAGGGACAGGTGGGTCCGCTGGGACCAGCCTTCCCATACGTTCTGTGATTAGGTGTGTTTAATTACAACATAAGCAAAACAGCATTCCAGATTAGTTGTAACAGCATGCAATAATATTCCCATTAACCCAACACACCAAGGGTACAACAGTTGAACCGCAAACATAACACATGCATATATTGAACCACAGTGGTTATTCCAACAGCATGCAGGGATGTTTGGTAGCAACAGGCCACCATGATTGTGGTGTTTAAACAGGGCACATGCATCAATGTGAATGCAAATATTTATAGAACAATAGGACATATGTCCCAACAAATATTTAAGATTACACACACCCATTGAGGTGTGGAATTGCATGGTTTATGCACATACAGTAGGGTGTATAAAAAACCTTGGTTAACATCTTATAATGACCTTTTAGTCTACACTACATTCCTAGTGACTGCAAGGGTATATCCCCTACCTGTATTATTATACTTGCCACCCTACATTAGGTTGTGTAATGGGTTTGGCTAGTTCAATATATGCCTGACCTATATCTGACATACTAACTGTCCAGGATGCAGATGTTACTGCTACATATTTCTTGATTGCATTTCTATTTCTTTATCTACATATTTGGGATGTTTTCACATGACATTTTCACTTCGATTTGTACAGAACCCTGCATTTCTTGACACACACTCACATTTCTGGGGATAAACTAACATGCTACATGTGTGCCAGATTTACTTATGCATGCCAGCCAGTAACTGACTGTTGTGGACCGTATATATGTTTCACAGCTACTAGTACTTCCTTCACCCACTTTATATGGGACTGCACAACTCTGGGTTGCCAGCACCTTTTCAAACAGTACTGTTTGTATACTGCAAGGGTACAACAACATTTCAGACTCTGTGACACAGACACACTTTGGGTTTTAGAGCTTTATTAATGACATTACACACTTTTCCACAGGCTCACTCCTTTATTTGTTTTAATAGTGTATATGGCAGACATGTTCAAGACATATTGTACCTTTATTAGTAGGTTAGAACAAACATTTTTCAGGCCACTCACTTATTTTATATGACAGTGCCTGCAGAGATATTAGTTCAGACATATGTTACCTTTCTTAATGGGTTTCTACACTCTTTTTCTGCCTCTCTGATGTTTTTATCTGACAGTACATGCAGAGGACTTATTCAGGCAATTTTATGGCTGTATTATTGGACTACAACACTTTCTTTCATGCTCTCTCCCATATTTTATATAACAATACATGCATAATAATCACTAACCTGCCTAGTGGTGCAGCCTTAGCAGCCCACCAGCATAGGCTTGCTGATTCATAGCATGGTCACCTGCAGCTGTAAAGTAAATGAAGGGATATTGAGACATACCTATCCATTATACATGCTCCATTATCAATTCTTACATACTGCATTCCATGACTACATACTCAGTTGTGGGGCATCCACATCCCATGGGCCTCCTGTATCCATTGGTTCAGGCGGTCCTGCTTTTGTCTCTTCAGGTCTGCATGGTGGTGATGGACCTGCTCACCTGTCCGAGGAACGCCTGTGGCACTGGTGAGGTCACGAGCTAACCGGTTCCAAGCCTCTGCCTTGTACTCCATCCCTTGGAACTGGCCCTACAGGAGTCTTGGCTCATGACGGTGGACAAGGAGCCAAACCATGTATTTGGACTCCTCGATGCCCCAACATTGCGCTCTGAAGTGTGTCCCCTCTCCGACACCAGACATTCTAACTGCAGATGTGAGCTACAATCAGTTATGGCGTGTATTCCCACCTGTGGGGCTTAAATATGCCGTATTTCCCACAATTTTTTGTGATTGGCCATTTTGTAAAATTCTCAGCTGACTGCAGACCTGCTTAGTAATGGTTAAACTACCATTCGTAAGTATATGTATGTTAATAGTGGCTGTTTCCCCTATGTTGTCATGGCTTAGAGGTTCTGTACTTTGCTTCTGATGCACAGAGTCCTGGGTTCGAACCTTGTCATTCATTTTATTTTCATACTATCCAGACAGGCTAGGGGGTGTGGCTGCATTTAAGCAACTTTGCTCTACGTTGCTCCTCGGTGCCCTGGTTGGCGCGGAGCGCACGTCCGCACAAACACATTGCACTGGGTAAAGCACCATTGAACTCTAGGCAACTCTATTGCGCTGGGTAAACCACCATTGAACTATGGGCAACTCTATTGTGCTGGGTAAAGCGCTATGAAACTATGGGCAACTCTATTGCGCTAGGTAAAGCGCTATTAAACTATGGGCAACTCTATTGCTCTGGGGGAAGAGCTGCTTAACTGCAGGCAATTTTATATCCGGATCCTTTAAAATATTTATTTTGTTCACTGATACACTTCCATTTCACTGCTTTTTAGTAATGTTTAAACATATTTGTCAGGTATTATTTCATATACTGATTTAAAAGATTGATTGACTGAGAAACCTTATACCTTCTACTATCATATTTCCTTAATT
Source organism: Protopterus annectens (assembly GCF_019279795.1). Lineage (NCBI taxonomy): Eukaryota > Metazoa > Chordata > Ceratodontiformes > Protopteridae > Protopterus > Protopterus annectens. Next base: position 1,798,104,655 of record NC_056726.1, read on the forward strand.
CTCAACTGCAATCCTACTCTGTGTTCTCAAACAACCTAATGACTTTACATTTTCTACTGTTCTCCCAAAAAAAAAAAAAAAAAAAAAAAAAAAATATTATATATTGTATATACACTAATATGTATGAAATTACCTGAATGGAGTGTAGTTTTGATATAATTAATGTTCTTTCGCAATACGTAGATAGCATTATATGTGTTCTATTTTTCTTGATCTAGACTAATAACTATCCACGGTAACTCAATGTCTGTCAAAGGATCTCATAGTAAATCTTCAATTTGTATAACCTTTGTTTTAAATCTGTGGAGCTTTTCTCCCCGGTCCTCCACTGAAAATGGAAATTATCCAGCTGGACTAGCCCGGTCAACAAATGTAAAATAAAAATAAATAAATAAAAAATAAATAGGAAGGGGAGTGGCGGGACTCAAACTGTGAATGCCTCTTTTTTGTGCGAACGCTCTACCATTATGCTACTGCTATTTGGTGTGATTTGCATTAACATTCTTTCTTATGCTCTTCCATGTCAGAATTCCTAATTCTAGCTAAACAATGGGCACACCCGCACACACCCGCACAAATACGGGCAGCTATTTTGGGGATTTAAAAAAATATATTTAATGTTTTGCATTTTAGAATTGTGATAGGGGTTTACAATATCAGGAAGTGGGTGTTGGGTGTAGGGGCATTAGAGCGGACTCGCTCTTGTGTGTGTGCTTTGCTTAGTTTTAAAACACTTGCAGGGGCGTGGACATTTAGACTGCTCAGCAGCCGGACATGCCCCCTGCTTTCTTACATGGTCTGTGTAAGACTTAAGGTTGAGTCAGCGTGCCCTCATGCATATTCATGGCATGCTGATGTCATACCGTTAAACTGCAGCCTCCGAGTAAGACTTATTAAGTCTTACATGGAGGATTTGTGAATACGGGGGAATGTTTATTTAAAATAATAGAAAAGTTAAGTGCTTTTATTCTAAATTGTACAGGACTTCTTCAGAACTAAAGATCTGTCTGGACTACAAAGGTTTAAATGGCTGATTACATCATGTGATATCATTCACCAATTAATCTAAATTATGATATAATTAAAACTTAAAGGACAAGCACCATAAAAAAATACTCATGCTACATTGAATAAAATGTAATACAGAATTATAAAACTGAACATAATTTTTTTTAAAGTATAAAAAATTACAAAATTCTAGTAACCCTTGCACAGTTAAAAACATTCTTCAAAATTAATTTGTTACCTTTTAGAAACCATTTTCATAATTACAGTTTAGGAGCTCTGAGTTTTGAAATGCTGCTAACAGAGATATGTTCATTCAATCTGCGTTGTTACAATTATTGTAGATTTGCTGTACTTGAGCAAGTATACAAGATTCCACAGGGAATGCCATGGGAAACACTTTTGGAATATCGGGAGCTGCAGTGGCAGCTCGGATTGTTGGCTGAGAAAGTACCCATAAGTCTGATCAGCCTCATATGTAAGGTCATGGAAAAAATCATCATGGACATGATAAACAAGGGCATAGGTAAGCTGTAAATCCTGGACCCATTACAGTTTGTTTTTGTTAATGGAAGGTCATGTCTATTAAATCTGGTAGACTTCTTTGAGAGTGTCATCAGTGTAATGGATGAGGGCAAAACTGTGCACACAGCTAACCTCAACCTGGTCAAGGATTTTGATACAATGCTCCACTCAGGCATTAAATGCGGTGTAAACCCTTTTATCACCCACTGGGAAGCCAACTGGCTCACTGAGAGGACCAAGAGGTAAAATAGGTGAGGCAACCTCCATAAAAATGTCAATCCCTAGCGGATTCCCACAGGCCTGGTCAGGAACTTAACAAAGGGTACTCCATTGTCTGCTGACTATCATTAGCCTTTATGCTTCATTGGGGCATTACTCCTCACAGGATGAAAGCATTACTGGCTAATTTGTTCCTTGTTAGGTGACTGCCTATAACAGGAGCCATTAAATTGGGAAGCACCAGTATTTATTTTTTTTTTGCTCCCAAGCTTGACTCCGATGGCTAATATAAGCACTCACATAATCACAGGGACTTCCTATGCCCTCCCACAGCATCTTTGTGTTCCCACACACAACAGACCTAAATGGCTACCTTGACTGCCTAATGAGAATCAGGCCCATTTCAGTTATTCAGAAGCCTTTGTGACCTTTAAACTTCTATTTGCAATGGAACAAATCATCCAAATGGGTGACTATTATTCCATCACTCAAGATGGGTGAGACAGCATTAGGCATTCAGTCTCCCCCTCCTGACTCCACTCTGCTCTTCCCATACTCTAGCTATTATTCTAACTCAGGTCACCTGGGTCACAGCCAGGCCTTTATCCCTCTGCAAGTGTCAAAGAGCTTGGTATGCAATGGGAATTGTGCTATCTACTTGTGCCTCTATATGTGATATAACCCTTGCCTGCCTTCCTTTATAGACAGCAAATCTTTGTGAGCCATGATCTTCACAAGGGAAATCTATCTTAAAGAATATGCTCATGTACATGATTTCCAGCTCTCATTAAAGAAAGTAAAGCAGATAACCCTTGTCATTTCTCTATTCCCTCTCAACAACTCCAACGGGTATTCAAGCTACGCACTGAATATGAGGGCTCCTGGGTCATAGAGCTTTAACATCTATACCAGTTGCATTGGCTAACAGAATAATAGGTTAGTTTCATACAGTGATATGTATGTAAGTTTGCTGCAGTGAAATCCTCCATTAGTCTCATTGCCTTGCTTTCATAACACATAATTACAAATATTCCAAATTAAGAAATTGCAGTAGAACAGATTTAAAGAAGTAAAAGAGACAGAGGCAGCATATTACCAAAATAGTATATCTCATGAAGTCAGTCATGGATAATTTGAAATGTTAGTGATCCCTCCACAGTTTTTAAGACATTTTGATGAATTCTACTTACTGCAAAGTGACTTCTGGTGTGGGAATGCTAACCCTATTTAAGCTTAACCTTGAACATTGGATGAAAAATAAAAAAATCACCCCAGGTCTGGCCTCATGTCTCTCATAGACAAAGACAGACAATAATGCCCAAAATAACATACCCCAACTGCCATACACATAATCTCTAGAAAATTCTTAACATGCCAGCTACTAAAAAATCCCCACGATACATAGGGACACAATTGGGTTGGATTGCATGGCTAGGCTTATGAAGGCCCTTTTGGTTGTTAGCCTAATATATTACTATGGACCTGTGAACCTATCCTCATTTTCACAGTGAAACGTAAAAGAGAATAGTCTTTGCAGTGGGTGAGGAAACTGACTGTGAGGATGAGGGGGCAGCCCTTATACTCTTTCTATATCTGGTGATTTTATATAGGTAGAATTAATGAAATAGCCACTGTTTAGGTACTGAAACAGAACATGCATCACTGTGTTTTTCAGGGTGTACCTACATTTTCTTTGGATGATATGTGGTCAAGTGGCCGTAATTTAAATTGTGAATGTCACAGAATACTTTACCACAGTGTGTTGGATTGTGCACACTGGTGGGGAAAGTTTGATGATTTGTTTTCCCATTTTGTCTACTATTGCATAACAGAAAGCTATTTATATATATGTGATATTTAACTTACAAGGATGTTGGGGGAATTTTTAATGTTTCTTTATATGATTTGTTTTACATTTTTCAAATTACTTTTTTCTTTTGTTTTCTGAAATGAATGTTCATTAAAGAGTAACTCTAGTACTGTAATGTGATCAACTGTAGGGAAACCATTTTCCAGTGATACTGTATTCTTTAATACCTTTAGGAAGCCAGTTTGTCAAAGTAAACTTCTGCCTTCAGGGTCAAATCAAATATAAGCTTTTTGGCATGCCCTGTGACAGAATGTGGGCCTAGAAAAAGAAGATAAACAATGACATATAGGTCATAAAACCTTTGGAGAAGTGGAATAATGGCTTTCCACTTGTTACAGAGGATGGATCTATAAGCTACAGTGTCCTCTGCAGAACCATCTGCAAGCTTCACCTGGCAGAAAATTTTGCACTTTTCCTGAGTGCCACTTCTGTGCAACTGAAAGAGAGACTATTCATTCTTCTCTGGATTAGTTATCATCTTTTTATACTGGAAGGAATTTCCTTTGCTGTAGAACACTTAGCTGTTTTCTCTTAAACATCACAGGGTCTTGGGCTTATTTTCCTGTGGAAAACTCACTAAAATACAAGTTATTCCAGCAGTTACAATTTGCTGGATCATCATGCATCAGCTCTAACTTTTAGACCACCAACCTAATGACCTAACTCTTTTTAGAAAACAAAACAATGCAGATTGCCTTCACCAGAAGCACAAGTTAATAAAGTTGGAGCACTTTAGTCTGCCAGTATCAGTCTTCATCAGAATAATAAAAGCTAGGATAGTGGCTAAAGCAAGAGAGATGGTGACAGTTGATATAATAACCCAACCCTATGTAGAACATGAAGAAAATAGGTTGATGATGTGATGATGATGATGATGATGATGATGATGATGATGTGGGGTTAACATGGAATGTTGCTTCTCTAAATCCCATTGCAGATAATATATGGATTGTTCAGTGTCATCATATTTATCATCATATTCTCACTGGCAGTTTTAAGTATCTTGACGTCAATACTTACTTTATGCATTAGCAATGAAAGTGAATTGACAGCATTCAACAGCTATTCTTTGATGTCCAGTTCATTTACTCCTGTGGTATCCATCTTGTTCTCTCCTACTCATGGCATACAGCAATGGAGGCACTTCAATTAAAGATAACATACAAAAAATAAAACTTCAATGGCTAAACACTGAATATACATGTTTACAGGCATATTAGCTGGAAGTCCCTATTCTATTTTAGCATTTTAAGAGTCTTAAAATCAAGCAAAGAACTACAGCACTTCTTTCTACCACATGCACTCATTTGTATGCCCCTGAGTGACTACCTAATTTAGCCTGAAATTCACCTTTCCACTCAGCAGCTGCATCAGTCTCTTAGCATGCTTTTCTAGTGTTTGAAACCATTGTACTAGATCACCAGTTATGTTTGTAACCCCCACCCCACAAGTAACATCTCTATGGAATACTTATTGTGCCTATGATTCTGTTCCTTCCTAAAGACCTATTAAATATACACAATCTGAACATTATTTCATGCAGCCTTAGCTGCCAAAGGGTTTGCATATAGTACTGGAAAGAACTTGACATTCTTGAGACCACTGCTTCAACTGTAAGCAATATGCAGTGCTGTATTTAGATCTTCCAAATAATACAAAAGCACATATTTGCACTTTTTATAACATTGACCATATTATGTGCCTATTGTCCTGGCTCTTACATTTTTTTAATGACACCTTTGATTTCCGTTCAGTTTAATTCTAGTTCCATTTTACTCTTTGAGAGCTACTGGTACTTTATTTGTAACATCCATCAATGGCACTGTGATAGCATTTTTGCAGCATAAGAGTTGACCAAGTAAAGGCAAACTGTTGTAGAAAACTTGCCTAACTTTATTAACAGTCATAGATGCATTTGGATTAATCAGAATTACTTAAAATCAAGCAAAATATGTTAAAAAAGAACTAAATGTGTGTGCAACTGCATATGAAAAAAAAATGAGATGCAGGGACACTTTAAAAAGAAAATACAAAGTGAAAAATAAGTAGTTTGGAAGTGTAACAATAAATGTTGCCATATACTTGGACTGAAAAAGTGTATAGTATTGGGTCAGGTGTTTGAGTTTTCTCATAAGAGGAATCATTTTGCTATACTGTACAGAATATAGAAATGCAAGCCGCTATCAAAAGAGATGCATGTGGTGAAGTAGTACCAAGAAAATGGTTACTTTTTTATTGATGCTATACATATGGGAAGTGCTAATGTTATTCAAAAGTGTAAATCCGAGACTATGTCTGAACAAAGATAGTGCTGTAATATTTGGGATGAGCAATGTAAGACAAGGCATACAAGCATACATTTAAGCTTGTTTTCATGGCATAGTATAATGTGATGAGTTGTGTGCTAAAACTACCAAATTGTTGAAAGTGAGAGAGAAATAAAAACCCATCCTTGTGCAGGTTGCTTATGTATTATGGCTACAGAGTACTATCACTGTGTTAGAAATTGCTTAATGTTTTACATACGAAAAGAATATAAAACATGAGACGTAGTGTCAAAGTGAAGGAGTAGAGGTTTATTCAATAACTGGTCTTTTGATTGTAAAAAGTTCATTTTGCATTTGCAGAAGGCAATTTTTAGTTTCATAGTTATAAAGATTTGTTTGCCTGTTCTGCATCAGATACAGCTTGTTCTGTATATATATCTCCAGACAACATGCTTCAGGAAGTCTCCAGTAGCTTTAACAGCATTTTAACAGAATTGTACAGTGGAAGACATGTGGGTGACTTGGAAAGTATGTGGGTGCAACACCTTAAAAAGCAATTAAAATGAAACATTGGCCCTTATAATAGAGGAAGATTTGGCTGGCATGCTAAAAGTAACATTCTCAGTGCTTCAGGGTGCTTTCTAAGTTTGTAGAATAGATCCTGATGATGTGTACATTTGATATGCTTTTTAAAAGGTACATATTTATTTATTACTATTTAGAATTTAATGTTTACCAAAAATATTTCAGAAAGTTGTATCTCAGTTGACCTAATTGTTTGATAGCATAGTTACCATTATTAATGATATTCTGCTATGGAATGTTGTTATAGTGTACCAGGAACATAGATGGATTATGTCTGCTTAATGATGTGAATGAGTATCACCCCAAATTAAACACAAGCAAGTGCAAAATCAAAGTTACAGAGCAAAGAGACATAACATATGTCTTAACATCAGAAAGGCATGAAATCAGATAATAAAAGGCAAAAACTGTTTTGTAGTTAATCTCATCAAAAGGTGAACCAGCACTGTTATATTAGGCATGTTACTTTATGTTTCAGAAATCATCTTACAGCTATTAAAGATCAGGTGCATTAAGGAAGCTGTTAACAAATAGTGCAGCATGGCTAAGGAAACTGGAACAGAAAAAAAAAGCATGTTGAATTGTTTAAGTTGCTGGTTACCAAAACACCTGTGTTGGAGTTTTATGCTGTGAATAAGGCATATTAGCAGATGGGGCTAGTGCTAATTTAACAGGGGTTGTTGTTTTACAACAAAGAAGTTCTGTGGTATATGAGTCCAGAGCATTTTATGACTACTACTAAAGTTATGCACAAACTGAGAAATAATTATATGCAATTGTGTGTGGCTGCAATACATTTCATCAGTTCATTTATGTTAATGAATATCAGCACAGAGCAGTTGTAAGCAACTTCAGAGAATGTTTTTCCCAATTTTCATGCCCCCAACTGACCACCAGCTACCTGGCTGCACCATTTTGCATTGTGTACCTGGTACTACTACCACTCGAACTGGGACTGTACAAATGGTGTGTTCGGAGGGAAACGTGGAGCAGAGATCCTGCAGCATCATATATCCTGGTCCAGCATGCCATGGTATGTTTTTGTATGTACTAAGTGGGCAGAGATAGTGACATTATGTGCATTAACACACACATCAATTAGCTCCAGCTCTCCAATCAAATGCTGAGATTAAGGCAATATGATCTGTGGTTATGGCACCATCTCCACGAGCAGGGATGTATTCTTATCACAGGAAGAAAGCCCTACCTCTTTCCATCCCTCCTTGAGTAGGTCAGCTAGCTCAGTTAAGAGAATCTTTAAAATAGTAATTGTATAATCTTTCAAAAAGGTTGCAGAGGACACTGTTATATCCACAAAATTATAATATGCATGTTTCTTTTAAGCAACAGGATAAAATGCAGATACCAGGTATACTGAGTCACTTTTATCTTTAAGAGAAAAATGAGGATAAATTGGGACATGGACTGAAAGTTAATTGGTTATTCATCAATTTCTTTTGGAAGAAAGGAAGTTTACAGAGTTTCAAACATTTGCAGAAGACTATACAGAAATTAAGGTGCTGCTGAGGGAAGTTTCAATGAAAAGCTTACTTCAGGAGACAAATCCCATTCTAAAACTTATATTCTCTTAATGGTCATTCCAGAATTGGATATTCTGAGTCTCTGCTGTCTTATTCACAGCAAATGGTTAATTGTTCCTAAATACCAGAGAGAAAAAATGTGCACATAATTCATTATCCAGATTTACGAATAGTTCAAGCAAAAATCAAGAGGTATTTTGTTTTGGCCAATTGTGATAATTCAGGCTCAGCAAATGTGCTATGAATAACTCTTACCACAGTACTGATCCCAGAAAACCAGCAATGGCATAAACATTTCCAGGAAGACCATGGTCTAATTATGGTTCAAATTTTTTTCAGCATCATGAGATCATCTATTTAATTGCTGCTGATTATTATTCAGAAACTATCTGAGTGATAAAATGAGTGAAAGATTCATTCAAACTTGTTTATAAGTCATAGTAATCAAGAAGATATGTAAGACAGTGGTCCCTAATACATAAATGTAGAGTTTAAATGTTTTTGAGAAATGGAAACTCCTTTATGTTTATAGGTTCATAAGAGATTACTAGGCTAATGGCTCAAAAGCCTTTACTACCCAAATGTACCTAAAATGTTGATACCTGAGGGCTAGATGATAGCTAAGGTCTATGCCAATGTCTATGAGCATTCTACAGACTGCCCCTGTCTGTAAGGGAAATAGGTACCACTCTGGGAGCCAAATTATGATTTCCCTAGCCATTCATCAAATTTCATTTAAAGAGGGTCGGGGAAGGGTTCTGCTAGTTGTGAATAGATAGCCTGCTCCAGAAATGGGGTAAACTCTGAGGCACATATCTGTCCCTCCAGCATGTTTTGTTAATGTCACAAACCAGGTTTAGATTCTTGTATCTGGTAATCCTCATGCTATTTCTTTTTTGTGAATATTTAACAGTTCCATCAAGACCAGATGTGAGAATGTCTTGTAGGTTAGGTATATATTACCCCCTTAATAGTCAGTAGGAGGCAGAATAAAGGGATAGGGCTTTTAGAAATGGTTATCCTTTCCTTGGGAGGCTATTTTTGCCTGGAAATTGGCTTTTGAAGACTTCACTCGCCCCTGAGTTGCTTATTTGGACTACTGATTGAGGTTTTGCCCTGTTGTGTATGTCTTCTCCTACTTCTGGACAGGAGTTTCTTTCTTTTGTTGTACAACATAATTATACCAATGGTCCACCAGGGTGGCTTGTTGATGTAGTTTGTCCTAGGTTTATTACAGTCCGGTACAGCTGTTTCTATGCAGGTTGTACAGCGCTTTTGTGTACACCTCTTTATAGGCCTCTGTATTTTCTCGGTTTGGGGTAGCTAGGAAGTAGTTGGCCTTTGACAATTTTCAAAGGTTCTGGAGTTATATGGGGGTTCTAGCTTTATTTACATATGTGATGTCAAGTTCAGGTTAGGCATGGTTCAGTGATCAAACTGAAAGAAAAGTTGAAACTAGTATGCATTTAATGCAGAAAGTGCAAAGATGCAATATCTGTTAAGTTGCTGTAATAGAATATAGAAATGTTCTCATTGCAAAACATTTAAATGTGACCAGAACTATTACTTAGTGAAAGCAGATTAAAATCTTAGCTGCCCACTTATACTCATTTAATATCTCCAGAGCACAGCACACATATGCAAGAGAGATAATGAAGGAAAGTGAAGTCTGACAAAAACAGCACTCTGAGGCAAGAACCCTTCTAAAATTTAAGAAAAGAGATTGGCATACCAACCTGAATTTGTGGCCTCTAAACAAGCAAGCTCCTTTGTGGTCAAGACTCAGGAAGGAAAATGTATAGAGGAAACAGATGAATTTCTTGAAGAAACAGATGAGTTTCTTGAAGTCTGTTAAGAAACCTTTGCAGTAAATGTAACCTAAGACAAGGTTTTTTCAGACAGCTGTATGTCTAGTGAGGCTATTGTGAAACTGCCATTTTCAAAAGATGTTGCAGGTTGATCTACCTCTGGTATGAATACGCTACAAAAAATATTCTATATTTGGAAGACATTAACATGCCAATTTAGACAACTGACTGCTAATAATTTCTGAAAATGTTAGCAAATGTTGTTTAGGAAAGTCAGTCTGTGCGCATTCTATTTATATCTGAGTGGTTTTGTTATGGAAAACAAATGCTATTAAATAAGTTTATTTCTATTCATATAACATAATGTACATTGCTTATCCAGCCTTGTGCTGTAGCCAAACATTAGGCTATCATGTGGGATTTAAGAAATAGTACTGTATCATTAAATGTGCTCATACCATTTAATATACAAATACCAGGATGTATGTGGTCATCTTGTATTCGGCTGTGTGTATACTCCGGTTAAAGTACATCACCTTGCCATCTCCTTATTTTATTTGACATAAAGACCTAGACAGTGCAGTATTTTCTTTTCTTTACTTTTTTTTTTTGCAGCAGTAGCAGGTTCTGGGAAGTTTTACAGACAATACAAGGCAGTTCTGTGAATGTTTTTGTTAAAATGGAAGACTGATAAAATGTACCACATGCCAGGAAATTACTACATCTAACACTGTTTGTCTGCTACCATAGGATCCCAGATGGTGGAGAAAAGTGAAAATATTTAACCCATGAGGGTATCTTCTGGAGCATAGTAAATTAGAATAAGTACAGAGAGTCCTGCAAGATGGAAAAATAAATAAATACATAAACACATGCAAACAAATAAACATGCATAACTATCTACTTACATATATAAATAAATAATCAGCCAACCAGCATGTCTGTTACTGGGAAAGGGCTTCATATGGCAAGTTGTCTGCTTTGGTTGTTCTTTTATTTAATTGTATTTCGATATCATTTAATGAATACTTCTTAGCATTCTAAAAATTTCTAGGATCAGTTATTGCTCAAGTTGAACATTTTCATTTAAGCAGGATCTGTTCTGATCTGTGTTTTTATCTTTGTCACCTATTGCTTAATATGTATACATGTGGCAAGAAAGTTTCTTAGCTGTTTTAGTTAACTTTGTCCATTTTTTCTTTGTTTCTTCTTCTGGTATTTGGTCAGCAATCTAAATCTATTTCAGCATATATTAATTAGGGCAAGAATTTGTGAGTCCCTACTGTTAGTGTTGTAGACCTCTTAGCTGTACCATATTTTCCTGCATGATGCAGATTCCATATTGTATCAGCTGCAGCAGCCAATAGCACTCTAGCAGCTTAAGGCTCTGTTTCTGCAAATCGTCCCTCAGATCTGTGGTACCAGAATAAGCCTTGGTGGGTTTTGCACAGTTCAATATGTTCATGAAGTGCCCTTTATGCTAATCTGGGTAAATACTAACAGAAAAACAGACTGAGCGCAGTCTTCAACCTTATGAAAAGGAAGATCAAATCCAAACTTGTAGTTGTTCAGCCCTTCTGTATTTGGACATGTGCTTTTTTGTTATATAAACCTTTTTCTGTACACAGTTGCAATATTTTCCATGTGTTTCACCATGTTGCAAAACAAAGATCTCCAGAAGGCTAATTTTATGGTATGGAAGCCACAGCTCAGTCATTAGTAAATGTTTCAGAGATATATTGGAAAACTGAAATTTTGTCCTCCTTGTGCTCTTTTTGAGAATCCTCTGCATCTAGATTTTGTTTGCTTTGAATCAGAGGATAAAACTAAAGATTCAATGTAGCATGATGCTTAGCCATTAAAAAGTGTTGCAGGGCAAACAGGGTGAAGTAGGGTTCTGTGTCTCTTGAGAAGTCTCCCAACTCAAACATTCTGCAGTTAGCTTCTTAGAGTCAATCTGGGACATTGAAACATTAGTAATGGTTGAACCTCATTGATTTCTGTTCCTCAGTTTGGAACTGCACGATCACTGTTCCATAGAACATTGGTAGCACTGTAGCTTCCGTTGGTTTGTTATCAGTTTTTGAAAGTGACTTGGCTTTTCTTCTTATTCCACAGAGTTAGTGTGTGTGTGTGTGTGTGTGTGTGTGTGTGTGTGTGTGTGTGTGTGTGTGTGTGTATAAATATATATATATATATATATATATATATATATATATATATATATATATAAGGCAAAGATTCTTATGTGGGGTGGTGGTGGGGTTGATGCCCCTACTACAAAAAATAAATTTTATTGTTGAATTCATCAAGCTAATACTTTGACCAGTTTCTCTGACCAGCTGAAGATTCATAGCATTTAGTGGTGAAGCCTAGCAGCAAGAGGTTCCCTAGTTCAGTTCTTTGCTGGGGTGTCTTCTGTGTGGAGTCTGCATGTCCCCCCTTTTTTCTCCAGGTGCTCCAGTTTCCTTCCACATTCCAAAGATATGCAGTAGATGGATTAGACACTCTAAACTGGCCATAGTTGTGAGTGTGCGGTGTAGAAGGACTACTTAAATCTTGCTGATTGTCACTATTGAAGTGACACCCTGACTCCATCTGCAAAAAGGGGTTATGGATGAATGGACAGAAATGCAGGGGAAGCAGTCCCCATGCTCAGCTGCAACATTCTTCTAGCTGTAGAAGTCAGTCACATCTCCTTAACTTTATATGCTGCAGAGACCACTTTTGTTATTGTCAACACCATCTCCCTGACATGTTTTTGGGGATCCCCTACACATCACCAAATCACCACTTACCCAAAACCCACATGAACAAGCTGAGAACACCAACAGCAACAAAACACCGACCGCTTGGAACACTGACTCGGAACTAACAGTACATCAGCCATTAGCCAACCAAGAAGAACAGTAAATGGGAACAAAGACAACACACCCACATGGGGGGGCTTCACCCCCCACCCCCCATGTGGGGGGTTTCCCCCAAAATCCCCCCTAACAAATCATTCCAACTCTGAAATCTCACTGCAATGGAGGTAAGGGGCAAAGGTCAACATGCTGGCCGAGCAGTTACTTACCGTTAGTTCTGTGTTGCTGTTCCAAGCAGCCGGTGTTTTGATCCTGACGGTGTTTTTGGCTCATTCATATGGGTTTTCGGTAAGTGGCAATTCGGTGATGTGTAGGGGACCTGTTTTTGGATAAGTGAAGGTTTTCTTTTTTATTTTTAGATTTTATTTCTCTTTAGTAGGTTTCACGTTCAAACCAGGCATAACTAAAAATATAGAGAAGATACTGGACTTTATCAGACCAATACTCTTTATCTGAAAAAGACAGTAATACATATAAAGTTAAAAGATTCTGATTAAAAACTAACACATTCACTGCAGAGCACACCTCAAGCAAATTTCTAGCAAATTAATGTTGAAAAATCTGAGGATATACCAATAATTACTTTTTAATGCATATTAGTAGGACAAGTGCTGCTGCTGCTGCTAGTTCTGATCATAAGCATAACACTGGTCTGAGTCAATCCATAATCCTCAGCACAGAGGACTAAAGCTGTTAATGAGCTAGTAGTAGTCCTTCTCAAATGGTGGACATACTGATACTGACTGCAGTGCAACCCTGTGTTCTACTGCTGTCAGGACCCAATTTAAAGGCACATGTCTTTTCAGCCTGCCTTATGCCTTTTATCCTGGAGTTTAAAGGTTCTTTAAAAACTGAATTCATTAAAAGTAGGGCAAGGATAGACAGGTTATAGGTAAGTACTTGGTTAGCTACCATTGTGAATTATTTTAAGCTTACTTCATTTTTCTTCAAGGTGAGAAACAAACTGTATATCTTGTGTCTTGGAAGCAAACACTTTGTTTATTATGCCAACCCCCAACCCCCTGACACTGTGAGACTTCTTCTCTGTATTTTGGCTTTTCTTCATACCCTTTCAGGCTAGCAGCCGGGGGGATTATTTTTTGATTGTAGAAAGGTTTTCAGTACTAGATATACTTGTTTGGTTAGTGTAATAGAGGTGGTTTGAATTAACCATTTGACTCGGGTAGTGTCAACTAAGATGCTGTGGCCGTCTTTGTCTTTCAACCAGGAACAGAACATGGGAACTACCGACCAATAAGCCTGACCAGTCTGATCTGTAAGGCTATGGAGTGAATCATTATGGAACTCATAAATGGAGAGATTGGGAACCTCCAGTCGCTGAACCCCACACAGTTCGGCTTCGTCAAGGGCAGATCATGCCTCCTGAACCTGGTGGATTTCTTTGAGACAGTTACTCAGGCTATAGATAAGGGAAAGGAGGTACACATGGCATACCTTGACCTTGCTAAAGCATTTGACACCATTCCCCATTCAGGTATTATTGATAAGCTCACCAGCCTGGGCATAAACTCTTATGTCACAAGATGGATCGCAAACTGGCTCTCAGACAGATCCCATAAAGTAAGAGTAGTGGGATCTATGTCTGAATCCAGAGCAGTAACAAGTGGTGTGCCTCAGGGCTCTGTCCTGGGGCCCCTCCTGTTTGGCATATACTTCTCAGAAGTACAGGAAAGCATGGAAGGGCTGTGGCTGACTAAGTTTGTGGACGACTGCAAACTGGGTGCTATAATAGAGTCTCCGGCCGACATGGAGATCCTCCAGAAGGGCCTAAATGAGACTGATGCATGGTGTCAAAGCCATGGTCTCAAGCTAAATGCAAAAAAATGCGTAGTAATCCCCTTTGGAAAAAACAGAGTACCCGCAAACTACAACTTAGGAGGTAATCCCCTGAAATCTGAAGAAGAAATAAGGGATCTAGGGACCCAAGTAGATAGTCAGCTTTCCTTTGATAACCATGTTGCCAAAGTGGTTAGAAAATCCTTCTATGTGACCCATCTGATCACGAAAGGGTTCACATCAAGATCTAAGGATGTAATGGTGACCTCTACTCTTCCCTCATCAGACCCATTATTGAGTACAATGCACCAATTGGAATGTACCTGGCTAGACATCTCCAGCAGCTGGAGAGACCACAAAGGTACCTAACCAAGAGGATTACTGGCCTCAAACAGTTGCCCTATGCAGCACGATTGAAAAAGCTAAGACTGTTCTCTGTTGCATACCGCTTTCTCAGAGGCAATCTCTGTCTAACGTACAGAGCCATGTCCAACCCAGAATTGTTGAACATGCTCCATCTTAGCAAAACCAAATCTACTCAAGCTACATGCTCTAGGAATATAAACCTCAACACAACAATAAATAGAACATGCTGGAGGGATAGATTCCCTTTGCAGAGACTTCCCTTACTATGGAACAGGGTCCCGATCTACATAAGACAGAGCCCCTCACTATCACTCTTCAAGAGGAATCTTGATGAGTGGATGGGTAACAGAAAGTTCACACCGGGGATTACACCAACAGCACTACTAGATAGGGACCAAGGGTACTAGCTGCTAATACAAGGGTCTAGGGAACTACTAAAGGGGCGGTGAATACCGCACAATGTGGCTGGGCTAATATATGCCTTCAGGCAGATAGCCCAGTACCAACCTATGAACCTATGAACCTATGGATGCCCCTTTCCCTTTTTGTTGATTATAATGGTAGTGATTTTGAGCTGTGTATTCAAGTTCCCCAAACAACCACAATACACAGTAGGCAGAGCATCAGCTACAGACCCTGAAAACAGTGTTGAATGTAGATGACTGTGCTCTGAGCCTTCCATAGCTGACTTAATCTCTTTCAATAGTGTCAGGCATTATGGAAAATTTTTGGAAGCTTTTTGGTCCTGTAGTCTGTATGAAAAAAATAAATATTTTAGCAATTAGTGATTCACAGTATGAAAATGGTGGGTTGTCTCTTTAGGTTATTACTTTAATTATTGTCAAGGTTATCTGATACCACTGGGGGAAGTGAAAGCAGCTTAAAATGGAAGTTATGTTTCACTCTCACAAATTATCATGGGAATATTGAAAGTATGGAAGAATGTCCATTTGTCATTTTTGGAGGCTTGTGGCCATCAAAATGCTGCTTTTCCCAGGCCCAACCCTGTAGCCCTATGAGGTAGACAGATGATGCCCTGACTGTGACCTAGATGACCTGAGTTTTATTAGTAGCATGGATGTTGGAGAGGGCTGGGAGAGGAGTATGAGAGTGACAAGTCATTGGCAGCTCTGCCATCCTAGGGGGGAAGAGGAAGGTGATATGTGCTCACTGCACTGAAGACACTTGCAGGTATGTGGGTACATAACCCACATAAATTGGCTAAATTACCCTGTTCTGCATAGTGCAATTTTGGCATGAGTAAGAGTGGTATGTATGGTAGCAGGCATGCACTGTTTTGTGGTGGTTATCGCAGAGCTTGCAAAGTTGCCAGTAGGATGGAGGGAATGAGGGAGGGAGTTAGGGACCCTGCATGAACAACTGAATTGCCTTACTTTACACCATACAACTCTTACAAGTAAAGCTTGAACAGTATTTTAATGGCTCATGATTTATCATGCACTATTGTAAATAATAAACTAAAAATATCAGCACAGGCAGATAAAATACTACCAGTCTGCACTAAACTCCTCACAACACAGCCCCAAACAATTCTGGTCCTCCATAAACTCCATCCTCCACCCAGGTAAAGTTAGTACCCCTCCTCCTAACATCCCTCACTCCTCAGAAAATATTGCTACCTCATTCAACACACACTTCACCCAAACCATACTATCACTAGCTAAACAACACAACCCCCCTCCCCTCCAACCCACACCTTCAACTAGTAATCTCCCCACTGCCTTCTCTTTTTCTCCTGTACCTACCTCCAACATAAAAAACTCTTAACTAAACTTAAACCCACCAAATTAGCAGCAGACAACCTCCCAAGTGAATACCTACAAATCGCAGCTGATGCTCTGGCCTACCCAGTATCCATCTTGATTAACCGATCTCTGTCAGAAAGTTACGTTCCCACATTGTGGAAAGTCTCACATATAACCCCCCTCCACAAAGGCGGACCCTCTGCAGAACTAACCAATTACCGCCCCATAGCTATTCTCTCTCCACTCTCCAAAATACTAGAGAGATGCATACACTCTCAGGTCTCACACTACCTCCTTACTAACAACCTCCTTTCCAGTACTCAGCATGGTTTCCGACCAAACCATAGCACCACCACTGCCTTACTCTCCTTTACTAACACTATCCTTCAGCATAAAAACAATGGCTATCTCTCCTCTGCTACCTTCCTAGACCTATCTAAAGCATTTGACATGGTCCCACACAAACAACTTATCTCTGTCCTCAATAACCTATCCTTCTCACAATCAGTCACCAACTGGTTTCAGAGTTACCTGTCTGACCGCCAACAATCCATTGTATGGCAGAATGACATATCTCCCCAACTACCTGTCTCCATAGGGGTTTCCCAAGGATCCATCCTTGGACCCCTACTTTTCTCTGTTTACACCAATAATCTAGCCTCTGCCACCAAACATGGCACACTCATCCAATACGCAGATGACTCGACCATCATCTGCTCAGCCCAGTCCCTACCCAAACTGCAAAAAGTCACACAGGAAGCCTTTTCCTCTGTTGAAACATGGTTATCTGATGCCCAATTAATACTCAACCCAAACAAAACTAAACTACTCATCTTCCAACCCACCAAACATACTCAAAACAACTCTCACTTTAACATCACAGCAAAAGACAACACCACTATATACCCAACTGAACACACCAAATTGCTAGGAGTGGAAATAGACAATAAACTAAAATTTGACATTCACATATCCATGACCATAAAAAAGTCCACAAAAACTAGGAGCATTATACAGAAATAAACAATTTCTCACCAAAGCAGCAAAGATTTCAATAGCAAATTCCCACCTTATCTCCACCCTACTTTATGCCTCTCCAGTATATACCAACCTAAGGCAATGTGATCTAAACAAGCTAGAGACCTGCTACAACAAAATCGCCAAATTCGCCACAGGGGCATCCTACCATAGTCACCACTGTCTCTCACTTGCTGAACTGGGCTGGCTTGAACTCCCTCACCTCCTTCAGTGGTATCAACTCTCACTCACCCACAAACTAGTAAACCATCCACTAAATGTCCCATCCCTCCAGAATCTACTCCAACCCTATCGCACCACCAGACCACTAAGATCCAGCAACAAAAATCACTTGCAGATCACTAAAGCCAATAACTCTGCTGGTGAAGCACTATTCTCTTGCGCCATAGCCAAATTATGGAACTCACTCCCACCCACAATTACCTCCGTACCATCATGCACCAACTTCAAAACTTTATTAAAAGCGCACCTAAAAACATGCTGGCTATGCCCTTGCAACTCCCACTCTAATATCATCCACCCCATCCAACTACTACCTTTCTTTCCACTCCACTAACTATCTTGATGATAGCAAGCTCAGATGCTCATAAGCCTAGTACTTATTATACAGCAGGAACTTCTCATTATTACATTTGTTAATGCCTGTTATGTACTTCACAGATAAAGATTCTAGTTGTCTACTGATGTACTATGTTCTTCATCTGTAAATATGTTGTAAGTAATTTCTATGTTAAATTGTTAATCGCTATGTAATCCAATGTAGCTACTGTCTGTTTATTTTACTGTGGAGCTTTTCTCCCCGGGCCTCTGCTGAAAATGGACCCACGTCCAGTCGGACACTCCCGGTCAACAAATTTAAATAAATAAATAAATAAATAAATAAATAAATAAAAAATTAGAAAATACACACATAAATATAAAGGAAAAGTACAAAATAAGCAATTTATTGATGACCCAAAAAAAGTTTTATAGAGAATTGGGAAACAAGGTAAAAGGAATTGAAAGACCATCAGAAAAAAAAAAAAAAGAAATAGATACATTCTAAAAAATATTTATGAAGATCCTGCAGAACATACCAAAGATGTTAAATGGATAGAAGAAGTAAAAGAAAGAATAAGAAGTTCAAATAGACAGGATATGAAATGGGATGAAGTAACAGCCAGAGAGATTGAAACAAAATTAAGAAAGGCTTCTAATTGGAAAACCCCAGGCCCAGATGCAGTACCTAACTTCTGGCTAAAAGTATTAACATCTTTGCACAAAGATTTAGCCCTGAGTAAGAACTATTTACTATATGAATATCCTGAACAGAAACCAGCCTGGCTAACAACAGGAAAAACAATGCTCCTTGTTAAGAGTGAACCTGCAAGCTACCCTAAAAACTATAGAACAATAACTTGCCTTCTGATGATGTATAAACTATACACTGCAACTGATGCCTCAGAGTTTATAGTCATTTAGAAGAAAACTCAATCACGGCAATAGAAAACAAAGGGTAATAAAATTAAGTCATATGGAAAAAAGGTTCATTTGATGTTAAATAAAGAAGTACTGGAGAATTGTAAAAAGGGGAAGAATATAAGTATGGCATGGACAGACTACAAAAAAGCATTTGACAGTATTCATGGATAAAAGAATGTTTAAAAATGTATAAGATACACCCTACACTGATAAACTATATTACAGTGACCATGGAATAGGGGCAAACCACTTTGCAGTTAAGCCATAATAAATGACAAATTATTATTCCAGGGATAAAAAGGCAAACAGGGATATTCCAGGGTGACTGTCACCACTTCTATTTTGCCTTACTCTTAACCCATTAAGCTGTCTGCTTAACAGATTAGGTCATGGCTATAATTTGACTCCCAGAAAGCAACAAAGTGTAAACATTTCTCACCCTCTCTTTGTCGATGATTTAAAACTGTATTGCTCATCAGATGAGGAACTGAAAGCACAACTGCAAGTAGTCAAAACTTTTTCAGATGATATAAGAATGTCATATGGTCTTGATAAATGTGCAAAAGCAACCTCTAAAGCAGGAAAGCTGCAGCACCAAGAAAACATCAGTTTGGGACAAGAATGTGATACAAAAGAACTTGAGCAAGAGGGAGTATATAAATATTTGGGAACTGATGAAGCATCAACAATAAAACATGAACAAATGTGAATAAAACTCAGTAAGGGATATTTTAAAAGACTTAATCCTGAAAACAGCATTGACATCTAGGAACAAAGTTCAAGCTATAAACAAATGTGCTCTTCCTGTCATAACTTATAGTTTTCGACTGATTGACTGGCCCCAAAAGGTACTGGCTAGATTAGAGAGGAAAACAAGATGGATGATTCATGCTCATCAAATGATTTATAAAAATTAGTGCATAACCAAGATTATATATTCCCCAATCCGAAGGAGATATGGACCTCCTTGAAATTTGTTACATGCATAGATCTGCAATCATGGGACTGCATGCATATCTGCTGACCTCACAAGACCCAAACACAGTCAAAGTTCTGAAACATGAGGAGAACAAATCTAAGATGTCTTCCTTTGTTAGTCCAGCAAAAGTATATTGGCATCAAGTGGGAATGGAAATCAAACCAGAAGTAGAGAAAAATCAGGCAGCAACTGAATGTGTCAAAAAACAAAAGAAAGAATATATGGCGAAGGATCAAATGAGAAGGCAAGAAATGTGGAAAATGTATAAATATAGTTGCAAGTATAGAAAACTCCTGGAACAACCTCGTGTTGATCAGGATTGAACACAGGAATGGTTAAGCTGAGGCAAATCCAAATGAAAAGATGAAAGGTTAATATTGGCAGCAAAAAAAAAAGGCAAGGATGTAGCCAAAAAACAATTTATTCACAAACCAAATGAATGTTAGCACTTTTGGACGCACTAAAATGTGCAACTTTCATCAGACAAGGAACTTAATTAATGAAGGGTTTAAAAACCCCGCCTCAATAACATCATCATTACCTGAAGCCAATGATCAGGCAAAATTTAAAGCAGCAACTCACCCCTTACCATAAATGTATACAATACATAAAAAACTTCATATATTTAATACATTATGTAAAACTCATTCCATTTAAAATATACAAATGAATATCTATATTTATATTTCTATACACATTATATATACAAGTGATAACATCATACAAATGAAAAATAAAGAATAAAAAATATATATTTATACATAAAAATTTTTTTTGTTAACTAATTTTAACATCTTTCAACAGACTTTAATTTAAGTAAAGACTTCAAAGAGCTAAGTTTATTTAATCCAGGAAACATATAAGCATTTGTTAAAAGTTGCCACCACAATTCTCTCTGTTCAAGGTTTAAAGGCCAAGGACCAACCCTAGGGTTAACTTTAACCTGCTCAATAACTAAAAATAAAAATAAAAATAAATGATTATTGCAGTCATTAATATGTCTGGCTAAAGCATTTGTACAGTCTTTTTTTATAATACTGTACTGATGTCCATAAACTGCTGCTTTGCATTTTGCCTGAGCATTGGGTTCAGGTAATGATGATGTCATTGAAACAGGGTTTTTAAACCCTTCATTAATTAATTTCCTTGTCTGATGAAGGTTGCACATTTTAGTGCATCCGAAAGTGCTAACATTCATTTGGTTCGTGAATAAACTGTTTTTGGCTACATCCTTGCCTTTTTCTTTTGCTACAGTTTGGTCTTTGTCATTTTGCTTAATATTGACAGCCCAAGAGAGTGGACTATGTACACATTGGTTTACAAAGTCCAATGAACATGTGAAAGAAACAGACAAATGCAAGTTTTGTAAAACAGAATTGGAAACAGTTGCACATCTTGTTGCTGGCTGTGACATACTAATGACAAAAGGACTGTATACTGAAAGGCATAATAATGTGGTAAGACTGTTGCACTAGGGATTGTGTAAACATTTTAATACTGAAGTAGTTGAAAATCACTGGAAACATGATCCACAAAGCATCATAGAAAATGATGGTCTACATCACATAGGATCACCCATTATGAACAGTTGAAAAGACAGATGTGAGAAAACCAGATCTAGTGGTCCATGAAAAGAAGACAAAAGTAGTATTGAGCAGTGAAATTGCTACACCCAGTGATTACAGTGTCTTACATACAGAGAGACACAACTTCCTAAAGCATCCAGATTTGCAGGCAGAAATGAGAACAATGTGGAAGAAGGATACCCAGACAGTTCCAATAGTAGTAGGAACAACGGGTCTTATAAAAATAATCTACAATCATATTTAGATATGTTACCGATACATGTAACTCCATATGAATTGCAGAAGAGTCATTACTGGGCACATTGTGGGTGCTGCAAAGAGCACTTCTTGCTGACATCAAGGATTGAAACAATACTAATTTCATGAACTTTAATCATACTTTGACTTAGGAATGGGGTCCTTCCAGCCATGGTATTAGAAACCGAAAAGATTTGGAG
This sequence comes from Protopterus annectens, assembly GCF_019279795.1. NCBI lineage: Eukaryota > Metazoa > Chordata > Ceratodontiformes > Protopteridae > Protopterus > Protopterus annectens. Next base: position 1,798,126,772 of record NC_056726.1, read on the forward strand.
AAATTAAAAAGAAAGAGAAATAAAGCATGGGCAGGTAAAAGGAAGATCCAAATAGAGAGATGATAAAATCAATAAGCAAAGGTCATACTGCTGGAACTAATTTCATCCTCAAGCCTTGGTGAGTACCTTCACTAGGTGGGCCCTGTTTTTACAAAATCTCATCAAGACAACACTGATATATAGTCTATATTTTATATAACATATCCTGGACAGAAGTAGGTTAAAATAAAAAATGATAGCTGGGTGCACAAGACCAAGGATAAAAAAGTGCCCAACCCGGATTGGTGCACTGGTTCAAGGACTGGAAAAAAATACAATGTAGAATCCTCAAGGCAAGGAAGCATTCCTACAATGGAGTTAGGGCAGGCTCAGGGGGAGGATGGCCCCTCTGTTGTAGAAGGAAGTAGTAGACCACAAAAAAACACAAAATCTGGCAGCCAAAAAAGACTCATAAAGATGACAGAGTGGACTATTGAGTATAAGAAAAAAGTATATAGTGTTACTGTTATGCAAAAAGCCCAGAAATTCTGGATAGAGGATATACAAAAAGATTTAAGAGAGAATTTAGAGGAAAAAAAAATATTTGCACAACAAAAACTGTAAAAAGCTTCAGATGCAAATGTGCGTTTATTAATACAACATATTCATGAAAAAAACATTACATAGATCAAGAAACCTTGGGCCATTTGGAAAAAGAAGTGACCTAGGAAGTGCAAAAACATTAAGAACAAAATCTAGAGATTTTTGAAAGGTATTAAAAGAAACATGAACATGGGAAAGAAAGAGAGATCTGAAATGCTACAATATTTATGCAAAGGAGAAAGCCAAATTAATCAATACAAAAAAGCAGCTCCAAAGATATTTGAAGAGAAATACAGGCAAACACACCCAGATATGGAAAATTTCACAATACAAAAAGTAAGATCACAAAGGGGGAACACTCAACAGAAGATTAGTAAAGTAGAAGTTAAACAAATAGAAGCTGAAATTATGGAATACCTGCAAAGTGAAGGATTTAGTGTAGAAAGTCTAACACAGGTTATGTCACAACATGATGAAACAATGAGTCCCAAAAGTAAGGGAAATCGGGAGGAGTGAGAGACATCTGAAGAAGAAATATGGGCAAATGATCACTGGATCATACGCGATTACTAGGCCATTGACCCAGAGGTCATTTCAAGCCTAGCAGTTTAATCCCAATGTAATACCATAGATACTCTAGTCAATACCCAGGATTGTATTTATTAATGATTGCCCATGTCCAGGATGGTTGTGGGCACTATCCCTGGTAAGAATTTATGGTGTGCCATCCACTCATCCAGCTTTCTTTTGAACAGTGTCATAGAGGTGCTCAGCTTCACGTGAATTGGCAGCCTATTCCAAAGAAGTGGCAGTCACTGGGAGAAAAATCTGTCCTTTCAGCACATCCTATTCAAGTTGCAGACCATATTTAGGTCTCTGGAATGGGTAGCTCTAGTCCTGTTTGATTTATGGATGTGCAGCAAATTCATTAGGTTTAGGTCGGAGATTGCTCTGTAAGCCAGGCATAAGTGTCCCCTAACAAGTCTATATGATACCGATTATAGTGAAATGGACTTTAATTGGTCTGTGTAAAGCACATGCTGGAGTCTCTTGATCTTCTTAGTTAGAAACCTCTGAGGTCTCTCCATTTTCTGCAGGTGCTTGTACGGTACATACCGAGAGGGGCGTTACACTCAATTATGGGCCTGATTAGTGATGAGTATAGAGGGATTATTACCTCCTTAGCTCTAGAGGTGATGCCTTTGCTAATTAAGTGTGCTCTGTAGAAAGCCTTCCTCACTACAGTAGACACATCGTGGTCAAAGATAAGGTCGCAGTCTACTTGTGATCCCAGACCTCTTACCACTTTGTAGGTACATAGGGTATTGCTTTTAATTTGATACTGCGAAAGGACATTGTTTTTTACTGAAGGGAATGATGATGCATTTCTTTGCATTCAGTTTGAGACTGTGACTAAGACTCCAGTTTTTGGTCTGCATAAGACCCTGCTGAAGTATACTGACATAATTTGGGGATTTAGTAATTGTACCCAGTATGCACTCAGCCACAAACTTGGTCAGCTATAGCCCCTTAGTTTTAGTCCAAACGTCTGAGAAGTATATACCAAACAGTATGGGGCCCAGCACTGACTCCTGTGTCACCCCACTGGTGACAGGTCTGCTGGTAGATATGGAGTCACCCACTTTGATAGTGTGTGGTTGGTTTGTGAGCCAGTTGGCAACCTATCTTATAGAAAAGGGGTTTACAGTCAGTTCACTATGTTTATTGATAATGCCTGAGTGTGGGATTGTGTCAAAGGCCTTTGCCAAGTTGAGGTATGTTGTGTGCACAGATTTGCCCTTGTCAATGGCCCTGGTCACATTTTTAAATATATCCATCAGGTTTAACAGGCAGGATCTGCCCTTGATGAAGCCAAATTGGGTTGGATGTAGGGTTTGGAGGTCATCTATGCATTTTATTTCTGAGGTCCATGATGATACATTCAATGGCTTTATATCATCATCACTGCACTCATCTTCATCAGCATCATCTACTTCAGCATCACAAATACGCTTCTTATTGTGAGGTGAACTGGAAGGAACTAGTTTGCAGGGGCCTGAAGCTTCTTTAAGGTCCTGAAGGTAGTCATAGTCATCATCAAAAAAGACCCCATATTTCATCTGCTCTTCCCGTCTCTTGGCAGCATCCCCTCTCTTTCCAGCTGGCAAGAGTACTCTTTGTGGTGCAGTTTCATCTACTGCCAAAGGATCCCATTGACTCCTATGCACAAGGTGGAAAGTCACAGCCTTCTTTTTGTCTATAAAGGGCTTCTTCTTCCTATGAGGCATGCTTTAGCTGACTGCTGTACTTAAATGGGCACACGTTTCAAGCTTTCAGTGTTCGAAAAAACTACTGAATTCCAGTCCACCACCATACAGCTCAAACTGGAAAGCTATTATTTTCAACTCTAAAACAATGCAACCTATTCATTTCAAAAGCATGCAATATACAGCTCCATATACTTCCACCAAGCACACACGCATGACATAAAAAAGATGAGGCTGATCAGACTTATGGGTTTATAATTCCCTGGGTCTGTTGTTAAGCCACCTTTGTGGAGGGGTATAACTGTTGCTGTTCTCCATTTGACAGGAACAAAGCCAGCAGTTAGGCTGTGATTGAATAGGGTACTTAATGGTGATGGTAGTTCATGTTTTAGTTTCTTTAGAAGACAGTCTGGGATGTCATCTGGTTCCATAGACGCTGTGTTTTTTTTGCCTTAGACAAGGTTTTAATTACCTGCTCTTTGGAAATGTAGGGTGGGAGGAATTTGTGATTAGTTTGGAGAGGATAAGGGAGTAACATTTTTACCAAATCTGCTTGCAGGTTTGCTATCTCTGTATGATCAGTGTGTGATGCCATTAGTCACTATATAGTCAGTATATCTCCTGTGGCTTAGTGGTACATCATGCAAACTGGTGAGTCCAAGGTGTGGGGTTTGAGACTGACAAGAGTATTTTATTTGGGGTTGGGAGGGTGGCCTAATGGTTAAGGTGTTTGCCTTACAAACACAAGGTGCAGGGTTCATGTCTCACAAGGGATAATTGGCTAGGCTTAAAATAGCTCGCAAGGGCAGTTAGCTTAGTACTAACCTATGAACTATGAACTAGTTTGGCACATGCTTGAGTCCGACCTTTTAAGATACTTACATATTTGTAAAATGCGTTATGATTATCCTTGGCTGTGATTGATAATTTTTTCTCAAAGTTACCCTTAGAGGTTTTGACATGTTGTCTTATTTGCCTGTTGAAGCTGAGGAGGGTGCTTTTCCATTATTGGGACCCTGCCAAGTTTGTTGATGCTGGTTGTCCACCAGGGCAGCTTTTCTTACTTGGGGCTCTGGATTTGATCATCTCTGGAATAGACAAGTCTATACACTTATACAAGTGATTGTACAGGGCTTTAGTGTAAGCTTTAGTGTATTTACCGCTTCCAGTAGGGGTGGAGCTTGGAATGCATTTATACCTTCCCCTAGGAGAGTATAATTTGCCTTGGTGAAGTTTATTAGTCTAACTTTGCCCTTTATGAGTTTTGGTGTTAGTGCCAGTTCAAATGTGACTGATTTGTAGTCAGATTTAACGAATGAAGGTCCAGCAGTGGCATTGGTACATTTGTTTGTCATGTTAGTGAGGGCCAGATCTAGTATGTTTGTTCCTCTTGTTGGGGTTTGAACAACTTGTTCCAGGGCATTTCAGTTAACAAAGTCAAGGAACGTTTTCACGAGTGAATTAGGGGTAGAGTAGGTTTCCCAGTTGCTGGTGGGATAATTGAAATCCCCCATGACCAGAGTGTTTGCCAATATATGGATTGACTCCAGTTTGGTCAAGTAGGCCTCTTGCACATCATGATACATGAAGGGGATCTATAACAAGCTATGACGTGAATGTGGGTCTTACCCACAATAATCTAGACATGGAATAACCTGACAGAGTTGTCTAGTCTGACTAGCTGGGAGTTGAATTTATGTCTAATATAGATAGAAACACCGTCTCCTTTGCTTCTCATGTTTGTTTTGTGGTCTGAAGGTGTGGACGGCATTGTAGCTTTGCAAGGCTGGGATACACTCTGAGGTCTTGAACCAGGTTTCTGTGACTGTACAGACATCAACATCCTCCAGTGATAGAAGTGCTTCCAGGATGTGCAATTTTTGGTTTCAGCTCCTAGTGTTTAGCAGCATAACCCTTATTTTGTTATGGTTGGCAGTTTTCAAACTGGCAATTCTGTTTTTGAGACCTTGTCTAAAAAGGCATTATAGGGCAGGCAACAGTCTTTTTCAACAGCCAAAAGCCTAGTGGTGCCAGGTGTAAACCATCTCTGGCAAAGCAGAAAGGTTTGTCGATCATGCCATCCCAGGCTGACACAAACTGGACCCCCTTTGAATGACACCAAAAACTAAGCCAATTATTGAACATTTTTTTGTTTATACTGTGGCGTCATTCTAGGTGAGAGTAATATGATGCTTAAGGCTGGGGACATACCTGCCTGGGACACATACTCAGGGAGCTCAATTATGTCTCTCTTCTGGCAGGAGAAACAAGGCTAGTTCAACTGTCATCCAAAATGTTAGGTTTCAATAATTATTATCACAAAGGCGGTGCTTTCAGGACTGCTCAACAGGGGCATAGGAAATTAACTTTCTTGAGTTGGCGTAAGCCAGGGAACTTTGTTGGCTAGGCTTACTTAGGCCCTTGGATCGATAGCCTAGTACCTACCTATGAACCTATGATCTAGTAGGTGCTCTGTAGATGGATATTTATGATGGGGTTTTTGGCTGGTGGTTTAATAGGTCACAGCTCCCTTGCAATACGTCTTAGACCAGAGATATACTAAAGATGAGGACTGCACTAATGTACTACAGCTGTATCTACGGGAAAAATTGTCAAAATTATCTGCCTGGCTATGGTGCACAATTTCGTGGCAGTGTGCAGTGCTGTGAGATGCACAAACAAGCAAAAACCCACTCAAATCTGGGGCTTAAATACCAGAAGCTAAAAACTTAAAAAAAAAACTTTACAATAACTTAAAAGAACTAATGAGGGCGCTTACTCCAAGCCCTAGACCAATCACCCTTCACAAGACCAGTTCCAGTCAGCACACTTCTCTCACAAGGGTACAGCAGGGTTCCTTCCAATCAAAGATGGCTTGGAAAATATGCTCACAATACAACAGCCACTACAAACAGACCCAGATGCAACAAACCCATATCTGGACTAGGCTATAGCTACTTGCTATGCTAATTTAGATGGGAAACACTAAATGTTTTAAACAGCACAAAAAAACACAGATACTAAAAATGATTTCAACAGCAGAAAAAACAGCAAGGCGACACTAAAGAATGTTTTAAACAGCAAACAAATCAGTTATTTAAAATGTTGCTTGATGGGAAAACTGAACAAACCGAACAGATTATTTGCAAACAGTGAAAAGTAGCAGTGAATACTTTGCAAACTGCGAAAATAGCAAAAAAAAAACCTTAGCAATAGTGAAAACAGCAACAAAATACAATTTAGCAGGCACAGTAAGGCAGACAAATGCAGCACAAACAGTGCAGTTTAGTTTATAATATTAAAATGCGATATTAAATAAGCAGAACACAACAAAAAGTGCAGTAAATAGTATAACCAAGCAAAAAAAAAAAAAAAAAAAAAAAAAAAAAACAGGCAACTTATGTTTTTTGGGAAGCTAAGAGTTGTGGCTGGTAATCAATACAAAAAAAACAGTACCAAAGACATTTGAAGGGAAATACAGACAAAGGCATGGAGAATTTTACAATACAAAAAATAAGAAAGCAAATTGGGAAAGCAGAGGAGAGCAAATTAGTACAAAAGTTCAGTTGGACTTGCACAGCAAGGGAAGGCAGGAAACTGTGGCCGCTCTGACATAGTCAATATTGTGGAGTAATAGGACAATGAGTACTCATATGAAACAGTAACAGATGACAGAGGATCCAGCTGAAGAACCTTCATTTTTCCACCTCGGCGCTCCCCATTCTACTGTTTTATAACTGAGCAACCTCCCTCATAAGGAAGATGTCCTGGGACTACCAATATCCCTTGGCATCATCAGTGTTCTACGGAATACTTCCTTACCTCAAAACCACCAGTGTCTTGCTTTAACCTTCATTTTTCCACCTGGGTGCTTCCCATTCTACTGTTTTATAACCAAGCAACCTTCCTCATAAGGAAGACATCCTGGGGCTGCCTAAATCCCTTGGCATCATCAGTGTTCCACAGAATACTTCCTTACCCCAAGACCACCAGTGTCTTGCTTACCCTTTGTTTTTCCACCCAGGTGCTCCCCATTCTACTGTTTTATAACCAAGCAACCTTCCTCATAAGGAAGACATCCTGGGACTGCCTATATCCCTTGGCATCATCAGTGTTCTAGAGAATACTTCCTTATCCCAAGACCACCAGTGTCTTGCATTAACCTTTGTTTTTCTACCCAGATGCTCCCCATTCTTCTGTTTTATAACCAAGCAACCTTCCTTATAAAGAAGACATCCTGGGACTGCCTATATCCCTTGGCATCATCAGTGTTCTACAGAATACTTCCTTACACCAACAGCACCGGCATCTAGCTTTAACCTTCGTATTTTCACCCTGGCACTCCCCGTTCTACTGTTTTATAACTAAGCAACCTCCCTCATAAGGAAGATATACTGGGACTGTCTATATCTCTTGGCATCATCATTGTTCTACAGAATACTTCCTTATCCAAGACCACCAGAGTCTTGCTTTAACCCTTGTTTTTCTGGCAGGTGATCCCTGTTCTACTGTTTTATAACCAAGCAACCTCCTTTGTAAGGAAGACATCCTGGGACTGCCTATATCCCTTGGCATCATCATCGTTCTACAGAATACTTCCTTACCCCAAGACCACCAGGGTCTTGCTTTAACCTTCCTTTTTCCACCCGGGTGCTCCTCGTTCTACTGTTTTATAAACAAGCAACCTCCCTCATAAGAAAGACATCCAGGGACTGCCTTTATCCCTTGGCATCATCAGTGTTCTACAGAATACTTCCTTACCCCATGACCACTAGCATCTTACTTTAACCTTCTTTTTTTCACCTGGGCGCTCCCTGTTCTACTGTTTTATAGCCAAGAAACCTCCCTCATAAAGAAGACATGCTGGGACTGCCTATATCCCTTGACATCATCACTGTTCTAGAGAATACTTCCTTATCTCAAGACCACCAGCATCTTGCTTTAACCTTCGTTTTTCCACCCGGGTACTCCCTGTTCTATTGTTTTATAACCAAGCAACCTCCCTCGTAAGGAAGAAATCCTGGGACAGCCTATATCCCTTGGCATCAACAGTGTTCTACAGAATACTTCCTTACCCCAAGGCCACCAGCATGTATGTGTTACTAGTTTGTAATTAATGCTTTTTAGTCATTTTAAGAAGTTGTTTAGATGATCCACAGCATGTACACTAGCAGCCTGCTGTAGTCTTTATCCCTCTCTCCCTGCCCAAATTTTTTTATTTCCTCCCTTGCCTGTTTTAGTATGTGTAATTATCTTTTCATACCCCCCCCCCCCAGGTGGCAGTATACATACACTCCGTGTACCTCCAGCTGAACATAGTAGAAGCCCTAACACTGTTAGTGTTTCTTTCTAGTGTATTTTTTCCTTTGCTTCAGTCTTCATATTTAACAGCTTTGTTCAACTGAGTTTTACCCAATCTTACATAACTAGTGATTCCCTTACTTCTGAGATTGTCAGTAGCTCCATGCCATTGTAAGTATCCAAATCACTGATTAGTTTTTGGGATTCCACCTCTCTTCTCCTCACCTGTTTTTAGTCTTGCCCACATAAAATGCGGGACAATTAGAACAAGTTGCCAAATAGATTAACCTGTGTGAGTTACAGTTTAAAAAAATTATTGTCATCCCAAAACAAAATCTTGTTTAGTATATAACCTGTTTTGTTCACAGTAATGTATACACACTGGGAGCAGTGTTCATATTTTCTAGTATTGGGAACGCCATAATAAGTGTATTTATCCACATTTTATGTGGGCAACTGTAACTCACAGAGGTTAATCTGTTTGGCAACTTGTTCTAATTGTCCTGCATTTTATGTGGGTAAGAATAGAAACAGCCTCAAGCAGGGGCTTTATCAGCATCAATATAGCATCAGTAAAAAAATAATAAAAGTGCCTTGGCAAGGCACGCTATGTGCCGTGAGAGGTTTGAGAGGTTTTTATTTTGTAGGTTTGGAGCAGATAAAAATTTCACCATTTAATGATGATTGGGAAAATCATGTTTGTATTGGCAATTAAAGTTTGACACCATGAACCCACCAGGGCTCAGTGAAATTATTTCTATTACCAGTGAGTTAAAGAAATGAGCACCGGAGGTTAAATCATTTTCCTTTTGTGGATGTTTTATACACGAACTACAATTTGGTTAATGCTGATGCCTTTGCTGCAGGTTTCTACATAGCAAGTGGTGATGCAAGCATTTTTTGATTGGCTGGACTTGTGGGTGTGTATTTTGTTCATTGGATGTGTTTGTGGGAGTGTACCTTCATAAATGTTAAACTTGCATTCTTAAAGGGTTAATTCAGGTTCTGAAGACGTCCATACAATGGGACAAAAGCACTTAATCTGTTTTATCTTTTAAAGTTTTCTATTTTTTGGATCTGGTAAAGTTTTTCATGTATTGCTTATCGAGCTGGTATTGTTTTTGTTTTTGTTTCTATGTTTATCCATTTCCGTCACCGGGTACACTGAAGAGTTTGATTTGTTATATCATGGATAGATTCCAAAATGCATTTGACAGCATTCCATATTCATGGATAAAGGAGCGCTGACAGCTGTATAAGATACACCCTACATTGATCAATTGCATTAAAATTACCATGAAACTGTGGCAAGCCACTTTTCAGTTAATGCATGGTAATGGACAAATTATTGTGCCAGGGATAAAAATTCAAAGGTGGATATTCCAGGGTGACTGATTGTTACCACTGCTTTTTTGTTTTGCCCTTAACACATTAAGCTGTCAACTCAACAGATTAGGTGATGGTTACAATTTGACTCCCAGTCAAGAACAACAAAGTGTAAAGACTCCTCATCTTCTTTTTGCGGATGATTTAAAACTGTATATTTCATCAGATGAGGAGCTGAAAGCACAACTGGAAGTGGTCAAAACTTTCTCAAATGACATAAGAATGGCATTTGGTCTTGATAAATGTGCAAAAGTAACATTTAAAGTAGGAAACATGCAGCACCAAGAAAATATTAGTCTGGGACAGGAATGTGATATAAAGGAACTTGAGCAGGAGGGAGTGTATAAATATTTTTGATATGGGATCGACAATAAAACATGAACAAATGTGAACAAAACTCAGTAATGAATATTTTAGAAGACTAAAATGAATTACTGAAAGCAGCCCTGACATCTAGAAACAAACCAAGCTGTAAAACAATTTGCTCTTCCTTTTCTAACTTACAGTTTTGGGCTGATTGACTGGCCCTAAAAAAAGCACTGAATCAGTTGGACAAGAAAAAAATGCTTCATGCTTATCATATGATAAAGGAAAGTCAGTGTGTATACCAAGATTATATATCCCTCATTCTGAAGGTGGTATGGGCCTCCTCAAAGTTGATTAGATGTGTAGAGCTGCAATCATAGGACTGCATACATATTTGCTGACCCCATCAGATTCAAACATAGTGAAGGTTTTGAAACATGAGGAGAACAAATTTAAGATAACTTCCCTGCTTAGTTTAGCAGAAGTATGTCTGTGTCAAGCAGGAATGGAAACCAAACCAGAAAAAGACAAAGATAAGGCAGCAAATTAATGTGCCAAAAAAATAAAAGAAAGGATATAATTAGTAGGATCAGATGAGAAGGCAAGAAATGTGGAAAAGACATAAATATATTTGTAAGTGCAGAAAACACCTGGAATAACCTCATGGTGATCAGGATCTGATCCAGGAATGGTTAAGGAGAAGTGAATTTAAACCAAAAGATGAAACATTAATATTAGTGGCCCAGGATAGTGGACTACATACGCATTGGTTTATAAAGTCCATTGAACATGTAGGAGAAACAGATAAATGCAGGGTCTGTATAACAGAACTGGAAACAGTTGCAAATCTTGTTGCTGGGTGTGATACACTTATGACAGAGTACCTGTATACTGAAAGGCATAATAATGAGACAAGACTGTTGCCTTGGGGATTGCGCAAACATTACAATATTGAAGTAGCTGAAAAGCATTGGAACATGGGTATCATGGACAGTGATGAAGTCTGCATTACATAGGATTTCCCAGAACCAACAGTTCAAAAATAGATGCAAGAAAAATAGATATAGTAGTCCATGAAATGAAGACAAAAGAAACATCAATCATTGAAATTGCTACACCCAGTAATTACAGTGTCTCACATACAGAGAGACACAAAGTCATAAAATACCAGGATTTGCAGGCAGAAATGAGGGCAGTATAGAAGAAGGATACCCAACCAGTTTCAATAGTAAGAGCAATGGTCTCATAAAAAAACAATCCCCCCCAAAACAAAACAAACAAACAAAATAAACAAATAATAATTACAGTCTTATTAAGATATGCTAATGATATATGTAACTCCATATGAATTGCAGAAGGAATCAGTTCTGAGCACACTGTGGGTGCTGCGAAGACCACTTTTGGATAACATCAAATATTGAAACAATACTAATTTCATGAACTTTAATCATACCTTGACTTGAGAATGGGGTCAATTCCTGTCATGGTATTAGAAAACCAAAAAACTTGAACAAATCAAACTGAAGTAAAGCTGTTCTTTCCAGACTGCTTTGGGAAATAAATAGGCCATAGGGCTGTTGCCTCATTTTGAGGTGGATCCAGCTGTTTCCTCTTAGGAGAATGAACTGGTATGTCTCCTGGGCCTTGCTTGTGAAAAGAAGCTGCTGTGCACACTAGGCCTGAATCACTGACCTGTGATTTGACTGGGTGTAGGAAAGGGAACCAATGGATGGTCCATGCAAATAGGAAAGAAGGAGGGTAGTAATGATGTTGTTATGCCCAGTTATGTCCAGATAAATTTTCTATCTTATGGACTGTATCTTCCCTGCATATTGTACAGTGTCAGGTACACATTATGAGGTTGAACCAGAAAGCCATTCTCCCAGGGAAAAAGACAGACTATATCAAGTGAAGCTGGTGGAAGAGTATGGATTTGCAAACTTAGCTGCATTAGAGATGGCTTCCTCAGAAGTTGTTTTGTTGAGGATAAAGAGCAGCTTCCTCATAGTTCAAAGTCAAAATAAGTATGCTGCAGAAAAAGAGAATGCATTGCAGTATTTGTCCTGTTCATATGTAAACAGTGAAGTCCTTCACTATTGTTTAAAAGTGGTAAATGCTGAGTTTTGCTGTCTTATCAGAGCTTTATTCTCTTCCTCTCCAACCTTTGTATGTGTGACCAACTCTTGCACTGGAAGTGGGGGGCACTCACTTCACCTTGATGGGAATAGTGTAATTAAAAGGATATGTGGTGGGAGGTGAGAGGTTGGTATAATGGTTAAGTTGTTTACCTTACAGACACAAGGTGCAGGGTTTGTTTCTCACATGGGGTAATTGACTAGGCTTAAAATGGCTGATAAGGGCTGTTAGACTAGTACTAATCTATGAACCTATGAATCTTTATTAAATTATCACTCATGACATAGACAAACATACATTTATGTAGATTTAACGTGAGGGTGGCCTAATGGTTAAGGTGTTTGCCTTACAAACACAAGGTGCAGGGTTTGAGTCTCACAAGGGATAATTGGCTAAGCTTAAAAAAATGGCTCACAAGGGCAGTTAGCTAGTACTAATCTATGAATCTATCTATGAATCTATGTTTACTGTGGGTGATGTGGCTCAACTCGATTTGTTAGCATTAATCTCAATCCCCTCTATAAATGCTAAATGTAGGCTTCCACGCTGTAACCTTTGGAAGTATCAGCAGTTATGGCTTGTTCATTCCCTTTGGGAATCTATTTTTACCATAAAGGATGCCATGATGGTGTTTGCCTTGACAAGGTCTACCTCTGCATAAATGGCTGAAGGCTGGAGAGGATTATAGGACCCTAGTGTATTCTTCTTTGTCTCATCTTTTTGAATTTCTGTCTGCATAACTTTAGGGCAATGATGGTTGCCCACCTGGTGGCTGATCAGACAAAAATGTATCCACTCATTTAGGAGGTAATATCATGTAAGTAGTATCTATTCATTGTAAAACCCTAGTGAAATGACACTGATCCATTCAAAGGTATCAGAATCTGCTTCCTGGCAATTCTTCTCATGGCTGGTGATGACAGGCATGTGATCTACAGGTGCAATTGAGCAGTAAAAATGTAGATTCTGTTAGGGTATTATATTTGGAGAGAAAAGTCTGTGACCCAGTGTTATCTGGATAATTATGGGTCCTTTTTTTTGGTGCTCATCTGATGGATAGTAGGATAGGTGAGCTGTATGGGATGAAGGGGTTGGGGGTTTATGCAAAGTATGTCAATTCCCAGAATCAAAATTACCTCACACTGGAAATTCCCTCCCCAGGTGCTGGTTACTGGAGTTAAAATTGCTTGACCTGAAATGCAAAGTGTGCTGTACTTACTTTTTATGGGTTTGAAAAAGCCTTGTAAGGACATCTATCAGTAAATCACTATTCTCTTTTATTTCTTTGGTTCTGACATCTATCAGTACACATTTTCAGTGGAGCTAAATCAGGTTTCATTGAAGAGTTTCATTAATGTAGTTTGTCCTGTAGTATTATTTTTCTCCTAGTTATAAATGGGTTAGTAATTCATTAAGGCTTTCCAGTTTAGGGAGCATTCTTAGCTTTTATTTTGCTTTGTAGGAAAATATGTCCTTATCATGTATACATTTGGTGTCTTTGCAAACCTGAAATCTTTTTGATAAAATAAATTATAATAAAGTATGTTTGGAAGATATTTTATTTATTTATTTGACATTTGTTGACTGGGAAAAGTCTGACTGGGCAAAAACCTGTTTTCAGCAAAGGTCCAGGGGAAAAAGCTCCAAATATATGACAAAGTGAAGATAATTACAATTAAGTTTCAGCATAAATTGTCTATGTTACAGCATAAAATTAAGTAGGTAATAATATAATAAAACAAAACTTAGCATATACGATTAAGTTTCAGCAACAATAAAATAAAACAAAAGTCTTCTTCTTCTTTCAGCTTTTTCTCGGTTAGGGGTCGCCACAGTGGATCACCTGTCCGCTCATGATTGGCAGTGGAGTTTTACAGTGTTGAGTTGCTAGCCTGGTGCCCAACCTTCCACAGAAGGCACACACACTCACACCTAGGGCCAATTTAGAGTATTCAATCCACCTACAGCATGTCTTTGGAATGTGGGAGGAAACTGGAGCACCCGGAGGAAACCCACAGGACCACAGGGAGGACATGCAGACTCCACACAGAAGACACCCCAGCCGGGAATCGAACCGGAGAACCTCTTGCTGTGAGGCGGCAATGCTAACCGCTGCATCACCACGGCCACCCCAATATAAAACAAGAGTAGCAAATACAATTTCATAGGAAGAAACAGAAACATATAACAAGAGAAGCTGGACTGTACAATGTCATTGACAAGTATTATTTGCAAATCAGTTTAAATCTGTAAATAGTTAGGTGAAAAGGGAGGGTATAGAAGAAGAAGAATAGAATTAAGTACAGTATTCCAGAAAAAAATATGTGAAGTAATGGATAAGTATCTCTAGGTTAACAATGAGAAAAGGGAATGCAGAGTTTTGAATAGGAGTACTAAAGAGGTGGTGTTTGAGTAAGTAGAAGGCGAAGGATAAACAGAGTAGTAACAAATGGCTGGAGGGCAGTAAAGAAGAAAGAAGTGAGTAAAAAAGGAGGAGATGTAGTAACTAAGTAGGACAGGGGTGCAGAGAGGAAGAAAACAATAACTGACAGACAAAGCAGGGTTGAGAAATGGATTGTGGAGATGCTAGGTGGGGTGGAGGCAGGAACAGAGCCAGGAGTTAAGAAGTCTTTCTTTTAATATTTTTTTGAAATTATGATTATTTGGAATGGATCTGATGTCTAAGGGGATCCTATTACAGGCAGAAGCCCCTATACAACTGTATAGGCTGTGGCCTATGGATCTTATAGGTTTATAGATATTGAAGAGGAGTTGGTCAGAGCTCAGGGGGGAGTGGTTTGGGATATAGTAGGAAATGGTAGATGAGATGAATGGACAGATAGTTGGTTTATTAAGTATAAAATGTAAAAGGGCTAATTGGGAGAGGAGGAAATGGTGAGGTAGCTCAAGCCAGTTTAAGTTTTTTAGAGCTAGGCAGTGGTGTGAGTTGAAGGGCTGATTGTTAGCAAATCTGGGACTTTTATTGTAACATAGTTCTGTTTTAATTTTGAGGGTTGTTTGTTGTTTAGAATGGAAGAGGCATAGAGAAGAGTATGACATATGTATGCATTAGCTTTCAGTGAAACGGTCATTCGATAAATAATATATATATATATATATATATATATATATATATATATATATATATATATATATATGGATCCCTGTCAGATTATTGAATATCTGGAAATTGAAAATTCATATGGTTGAGACCATATGATTGAATTTTCAGACGTTTGAACACTTTTAATGGAGATCGCTGTACAGTACAGATCAGGAAATTTTCCATGTTCCTCACTGCAGTGCGAACTTGTGTTGTAAAATTTAATTAGCAGGGGATGTGGGGGTGCAAGGGGGTTTGGGGTTTTGTCCCCCTGCAAAAATGTAAAAAAAAATTGTTTTTATTTATTTTTTTATTTTATTGTCAAAGTTTCAGAACTTTAATCATATGGTCTCAGCCATCTGAATTTCGAATTTTTGAAACTTCAATAATCTAATAGGGATCCATATATATATATATATATATATATATATATATATATATATATATATATATTTATATACTGTATATGGAATTTGTTGAGTGCATATTATACTGTAAGCAGTTTGTAATCATCAGCCACATTTTATTATTTCTGATGTTAAAATGTTGTTGAAAATATTTTTGAACATTACAAATATTCATATGTATTTCATTTTGTTTAATTTTATTTAATATAAGAAAAGTAACAGAAGTTCCCATTTAACCATGTTTCAGATATCACAATAAGATGAGGCTGTTCCACAAATATTCATAATTTCAATGTGGATCATTTATTGATTACACTATCTATATCAAAAATACTATTTTTGAAGAGTTTGTTCTCACTGGTGGATTAGATATTAGTTGCTGAGGGGAATTTAGAGGATTTGGATTTTGGTGGCTATTCCATACATGCCTCATTCTAATACATAGTAGAATATGGATAGAAAATTCTTTTCAGGTAGAGTAAATGTTTGAGTGATGTAATAGGGGCTGGATTTAAATAAGATATTGTTTGGCTGAGATGGACATTAGTAAAGTATCTATCTAATTTGTTATACTGAAGGGGTGTTTTGTAAAGATTTGTACACTTATTTGAAGCAAACATTTTCTGAGGTGATAAGGCAGTTTGTAATATGATTTCTGGAAATAGTCATTTTGCTGGGAAATTGTTTAGCTTCAAAAACATGATATAGTTAGCTTGTGAGGTTTCATGGGTTTACATTTGGTGGTATTTATAAAATGTTGATTTGATGCTGTCAGATAAACAGATATGGAATGAAATGTATTTAGGATGTATAAAGATGAGAAAGGAGTAAATGAGGTATTTATTTTGGGGAAAGGGGACATGAGTTATGAGAGATAAGGTGATAGAGGGAGTGATAGGATAGAGGATGTAATGTGCAGGCCGTGTTTTGGCTATGTAGGTGAAAGGGATAGGACATTGTGATTTTCTCTGGAAAGGATGAAATGAGGTAAGTGTGATGTAGTTGCTTGTTAGCACATTAGAGCTAAGAGTAATGGTGTGTCAACATGTAGGAGAGGATGTGTAAATATAAATTTGCTGATAAGTGAATGGGTAGAGAAGAAAGTAAGCCTGACAGCAAGTAAATGGGCTTTCCCAGAGTAGGGTTCTCTCCAGATTCAAATTATTTTGTGGAAGCTAATAAGCTAATTCTCAGTAAGGTGAGTATCTATCTTTTTTATTCACCACCCAGTCCACTTTCTTTCTCCTTGCAGGAATACATTCAAAAGGTAGGAAATGCAGTGACTGGCTCCCTTATTACTGAAGTCACCCCCTCTAATATCTGCACAGAGACCTTACAAAACAAAAAATTTACACCCATGATTCATACCAAAATCATGGGCATGTTGTACCAGCATATTACTAATTTGCTATTTCTAATGTCGTTCCCATGCTCAAGTATTCTCTCTTTAAAACAATGATTAGCTTTGCCTATGTAAAACATACTACAGTAAACACAATAAGCGTAATAAATCAAGTTTCTAGTAGTGCAATTTGCATAAAATGTAAACTCAGTCAAATAATTTAAAGTGGGATGACTAAAGCTGTAACCATATGAATATGTTGACATGCTCCACAACCTTGAGAAGGAAATGTGCCTCTGCCTTGTGAAAATAACAAATTTGTATCAGTCTTTTATCTATAATATAGCTGCCTCTTCAATGAACAATTATTCCTGAAGGAAATTTTCAGTATCTCACCTTTTGTATTTTTTATATTTTTTATATATATTTTTATTTTTAAGTGTTTCTTCTACAGTTGTGGTGATCACAAATTTTGTCTTGGTTTTAAAAAGGCTACTGCGACACTTTTACCTTCTAATAAATGCAGCCTTAGCAGTATTATGAGGGACTATATTACATAAACAAAAACCCAAAAACTCGAACGACCTAAAGGTCAAAAATGCAGGACATCAAACATGCTATTGTGGGGGGATGTGCCCCCCACTAAATATATATACCAACTCCAAGATTGCACTACAGTGAGGAAAGAGCAAATATTCCAGTTCTCAAAGTACTGTGATCTCACAAAAAGCAGATCGCGATCCAGCATTTCTGACCTTTAGGTCGTTCACTATTTTAAGCTTTCGGCATTCTAATAGGAACCTGTATTATGACAGGGGCTATGTATAACATGTTTAGGGATTGGTTGGATGAGTTGGATGAGTGGGAATCAAGGGTTTGTTTTTTGTCAAGGATCTAGTAGATTTTTAGGGGTCTGGGGTAAGTGTAGTATAAGGACAGGTGTCAGGGGTATGTTTCAAGCTATTCAGGCCAGGTGGGTAGTGTGTCCACTAGAGAAAAAATTGGTAGAAGAAAATCATTATTATAAGGCTGATTTACTGTTGAAAAAGGGACAACAAGAGTGATGCACAAGGTTTTATGGCACAAGATGTAGAAGACAGTTTTAGGAACTTGCCAGATGGTTGAATTAGAAACAATGAGACATAGGAAAAATACAGTGAGGTAGGAAAGCTAGAATGTTTTCAAAAAGCTTAGGAAAGTTAGTTCAATCTTTGACCTTCAAATGAAATTGCTGCACATATGATACAAAATCCAAAGATCATGTAAGAGTTGTGGACGGAAGCATCCTGTTAGAGATGCAATGTACTATGAGCAGATAATAAGCATATGTGATCTGATTGTAAGTGTGTATCATGGATATGGCTCATTATGACAGCATAAAGGACAATATTTGCTCTGAAGGAAGTAATAAAGTGTTGACTAATATGCCTTTTTGGGATGAAACAGGAATGATCCTATTGGGAGCTAAGGAAGAGTAATCCACTTAGTAAAACTGGGCATAAGCTGTAATTAGAAGATATAACTACAAGAGAGTGGGTACAGAATATACACTGAAGTGTGAGCTTTAAGAAACAGAGAGAAATTGTGTTGCATTGGTGGAGTATGTGGTTGGATGCAGGGGAATCATTAACTGAAAATGGGAATGTGTTTAAGTATTGGACGGCAGAGACAATAGGGTAAGCTGGAGCAAGAAATGAGTAAGGATCATAAACATATGGACAGGATGCATGACTTGCTGTCATACTTACGTACTATACAGAACTATGGCCCGTTATCCTCCTCCATGTTGTAGAGCAGAGGAGTGAGCTAGGTTGAAGCAATTTGCTTCATCAAGAGGGAAAGGTATAGAACAAACTTCACAGATGAGAGAGGATGCAGTGCATTTGGGGCTGCTTAGTTTCTGTTGTCTGAAAGGGTGAATGTTCCTGTATTATTTTCAGTGCTCCTAGCAATTTTGCTTTCCATTATATTACAAAGGTGGGTTAGTCGAAGGGGAGGGGAGGGAAATCATAATGCGGTTATGTAGAGGTTCATGATGGGGAAGGAAGCTGCCTATGGTGTATATAAGAACTTATTATTTACTTGAAGGATTACTGTAGCCATACTGGGGTGGCATTAGTTTTTAGAAGTAGGAAATGATTCTGAGGAATGAAAAGTGATTTTAATGTTGAAAATCCTTCATATGTCTCACTATATGACTATGATTTGCCAGCATAAGATGGTTTTGCAACAAGCTGAAGTGAATCATCTATGATTAGGCATTTAGATGTCTGAGAACATTCCTTCTAGATGTGAATGCTGTCTGCATATTAGTATATGATAGACCGGTCAAAGATATGGCAACTCAGTTCTTGTTTTAGCTTTTGGGAGTCCATGACACTGGCATGGAATTTTGCGAGATTATGTTTGTTCATGATGTCTGTTTTAAACCCAGTGAAGATCATTTAGAAAATTAAAAAAAATGGTAGTCATCTGTGTTCCTGACCTTTGCATAACAACTGAAAGGATAATTTTTCAAAAGCAGCAGAAATGAGATACCTTCAAAGATTAGCTGAGCTTACTGTCCATGATAAACTGAGGCATTTTTTAATCCAGAAGAAACCTGGAGTTCAGCCATTGCTCCTTTTGAAAGGAGTCAGTTGAGGTGACTGGGCATCTTGTGAGGATACTGTTTTAGGACTCTCCCACTGAAGGTATATTGGTTACAGCTTAATAGTATGAAACCTTGAAATTTACCCAAGACAAATTAAAGAGATTATATATCTTAGTTTACCTAGCAAATCTGACAACTTTACAGGAATAGCTGGGGAATGCTGCTGAGATTAAGGAGGTCTGGTCTACTCTCAGCATGCTACCACCATGACCCCCCCCAATCAGGAAAAAACAGTTTATTAAACAGATGAAATGGTTGAAATCTAAATTTTTGGAAAAAAGTTTGCACCAATAGTGACAGCATCTCATACAAAAAAAAAAATACATTTTATAGGCTTTTTATCTAAAATGAATTCCTTCAACTTTCCGTTATAGCACTTGTCATGAAGTTGTTGACTGTTTTTTAAGAACTGTCACAGAATTCTATATATCTCCAACATTATTTCTTGCTACAGGAAATGTAACCAATTTAGAAAATATTAATTTGAGCTGCATGTGCACATACACACACACACACACACACACACACACACACACACACACACACACACACACACACACACACATGCACGCACACACTCACACGCAGAAACAAATATGAATGCACATATTTTGCACTTCTTTATTTGCTGCAAGTTATTTATTCTCAAAATATATTTACATTAAAATGTTAATTTTGCACTGCTATAGAATTTTAAAAATTCACTACTATAAATAAAACTGCAAGATGTAGTTGTCATGAAGAAATCACCGGCTTCTGCTGCTGCTTATCTGGCTGTCTGAAGTTATCATCCATGGCGAGAGTTAATCACCCCCAAGTGGAAGATAAGCAGAAGGAATGGATCATTTTAAGCAGCTGGATATAATGGTTTCAAATAGATCTTTGCATACTGATAAGCATCAGAAATATACAGAAAAGTAATATATACCATTTAAGTAAATTGTGTGTTTATCTTGCCAGCCATTGTAATTTCTTGCATTCAAGCAGAACTTTAAAGTCAATTGTAAACCAAGTTTCTTTGAAAAGAACTCTTTAGGGAGAAAAATACCTGATGCAGAAATGCAATGCAGAATATAAGTGTTTTATTTTAACAGTAGTGGTGGATTAGTACAACTTACCCTGAAAAATTATCAGAAGTAATGTGCTTTTAGTTTGATGCTGTTTCAAAGTTGGAAACATTTGCTTTTCTCTTTCTCAAGCTTAGTCCCTTTATTTTTTTCTTACAGGTTCATAGGTATATACTTGGCTAACAACCACCAGGGCCTTTGTATGCCTAGCAGTGCAATCCAACCCAATTGTGTCCCTAGGTATCATGAACATTTATTAGGAGGGGGTATGTTAGAAAGTTTCTGGAGGTTGTGTGGGGTGGAATGATTGTTTGGACATTACTGTCTGCCACTGTCTATCGGAGACATGGGGGCCAGACCCAGGATGCCCATGTTTGGATCTTTCTGTTTTTCTTTCTTTTCCCTTTTGTTCCTGTTTTTTTTTTCTGATGGAAAAGAAACTAGATAAATTGCCATGCTTTCAAGGTGACACATATTCCAGTCTATTCCTTTGTTTTTTAATGTTCCTTGAGTTCACGCATTTAATATGCCAGGCTAAAAATTTGAATGAGTCTGAATTCACTTATTTATTCTATTAGTATGGGGATAGGGCAAATGTACTGGATGACTGCTCCATTAATCCATATATCGCTCCTATTAGTGAACTGGCTATGGTTTAGCAAGACATGGCTATCATTAAGATCCTTACCAGGATAAAAATGTATGTATTACTAAGGAGGAATCCTGTTTTGTAATGTGCCTGTAACAGAGATATAAAAAAAATGTGAGTGCTTTTTTATGATTCAATTTTAAATATTTTGTCAAATGTATAATTCTAACAAACTCTACACACATTTTTTGTAATGGGAAACAATGAGTCAGTAATGTCAATGTAAACACATTACATATTCACAGGCATTAATTATAAAACAAAATAAAAGTCTAACATTAAAACAGAAAGT